>NC_081359.1:53953497-54266780 GCF_030684315.1 Stegostoma tigrinum | reverse complement strand
ATTAAAACTAAAATAAATTAGAATTAGGAGTCAGCCACACAGTCCCTTGATTCTCACTTGTTCCTACTTCATCATTTAATAAAATCAAAGCTGATCCAATCATTGTACATTCCCAGCCAACTGTGAAAATCTTTTACCATAATTATCAGGAAACTGTTCACCCATGTCCTAAATATATTCAAACCTATTGCTTCCATTCACCTTGAGGCAGAAAATACCATTGGCTTATAATCATCAGTGAAAGATTTAGAGTCACAGAGTTGTACAGCACAGAAACAGATCCTTTGATCTAACTCGTCTATGTTGACCAGATATTCTAAATTAATCTAGTCCCATTTGCCAGTATTTGGCCCATATTCCTCAAAACTATTCCAATTTATGTACCCATCCAGATGCGCATTAAATGTAAATGTTGTAATTGTACCAGTCTCCACCACTTCCTTTGGCAGCTCATTCCATACAGTCACCACCCTCCACGTGATAAAGTTGCCTTTTAGGTCCCTTTTAAATCTTTACCCTCTCACCATAAACAGATACACTCTCGTTCTGGACTCCTCTACCTTGGGAAAAAGACCTTGGTCTTCCACGCCCCTCATGATATATCTCTATAAGGATATCCCTCAATCTCTGACACTCTAGACAAAATAGCCCCAGCCTATTCAGCCTTTCCATATAGTTCAAACCCTTCAACCTCGGAAACATCCTTGTAAATCTTTTCTGCACCCTCTAAGATTAAGCAACATGTTTCTTACAGCAGGGAGACCAGAACTGAACATGGTATTCCAAAAGCAACCTAACAAATGGCTTGTACAGCCACAACATGACATGCCAACTCCTATACTCAATGTACTGGCCAATAAAGGCAATTATCCTGATCAAACACCTCCTTCACTATCCTGTCTACCTCTGACTGAATATTCAAGGAACTATGAGCCTGTACTCCAAAGTCTCTTCATTTGGCAACACTCCCCAGAACCATTAGCATTAAGTGCCTGAGCAAAATGCAACACCTCACACTTACATAAATTAAAATTCATCGCCCACTCTGAGGTCTATTAGCCCATCTGATTGAGATCCCTTTGGACTCTGAGGTAACCTTCTTCACTGTCCACTACACCACCAATTTTAGTGTCATCTGTAAACTAATTAACCATTCCTCCCATATTTACATCCAAATCATTTATTTAAATGACAAGAAGCTGTGAACTTAGCACCACTGCTTCCAACACACTGCTGGTCACAGGCCTCCAGTACGAAAAACAACCTTCATTATCAATCTTTGACTCCTACATTCAAGCCAATTTTACATCTAAATGACTAGCTCTCCCTGGATTCCATGTGATCTAACCTTACTAACAACCTATCATGCAGAATCTTGTTGAACCCCTTGTTGAAGTCCATATCGACAACATCCAATGCACTGCCTTCAATCGTCTTTGTCACATCATTATCTCTGCCTTAAACGAAGGTCTCTTAATTTTAAACAGTTCCCCTAGTTCTACATATTCTCCTCGAAGAGAGAGTATCATTTCCACATCCACCCTATCAAGTATATTTAGGATGTTGTATGTCTCAATCATGTTGCCTCTCACTCATTTAAACCCCAGCCAATACTATTTCCTCAGAAGATAACATGCTCATTCCAGATAGTAACATCATAAACATTTTTGGAACTATTTATACTGCATTTACATTCTTCCTTAAATAAGGAAACCAATATTGCAGACAGTTCTCCTGACATCATCTCACCAAATTCCTGTGTAAATAATCTCCCTACTTTTGTATTCAAAAAGCTAATGGCAGACTAACATTTATTGTAGCATAATAATTAGATTACCAGAAGCCTATTTCACAGAGATCTGTAATCTCTCACCATTCAGACATGTTTAGTTCAAATAATTTTACATTTTCCATATCGTATTCCATTTACTGCTTCTTTGCTCAATAACTTAGCTTATCGAAAACTTTCTGAAGTCTCCTCAACACCTCCTCACAGCTCCCTTTACTACTCTAGAATCATAGAATAGAATCACAGAATCCCTACACTGCGAAAAGAGGTCTACTTTGCCCATCAAGATTGTACTAATCCTCCAAACAGACCCAGGTTCTCACGTTATCTCCATAACCCCGCATTTATGATGATTAATCTACTTAACCTCCAAATCCCTGAACACAGGCAATTTAGCACGGTTAAAGATGTGCAGGTTAGATAAATTAGACTGTGGGAGGAAACCAAAGTCGAGTGGAATTCCGTGCAGACCCAGGAAGAATTGCAAATTCCATACTCCACCTACCTTTGCGTCATCAGCAAATTTGGCAACCATGCCTTCCGTCATTCATTCAAATCATCTACTTAAATTGTAAACCTTGGTACTTATCCTTCTGGCAAACTATTCATTTCCCTTTGCCAACATTTATACCAACTGTCTGGTTCCTGTTAGCCAGCTGATCTTCTCTAAATATCAACATATATAACTAGGCTTTTATTTTCCATAACAATCTTTGGCACAGCACTTTATACAAAGCCTTCCGGAAATCTAAGAATAATACATGCCATTACATCCATATGGTTATCCACAGGCTACGGGTGAGCTGTCAGGAGGACACAGAGATGCTTTAGTATTATGTGGATAAACTGAGTGTGTGGGCAAATGTTTGGCAGATGCTATACAATGTGCATAAATGTCACGTAATCCACTTTTGGTAGCAAAATAGGAATGCAAATTCTCAATATGTAGCCATTCAGATGATGGAGAAGAAAATGAGCAATGAGAGCTGGGAGTCCTCACTGGTTGCTAAAGGTAAATATGCAGGTATAACAAGTGTTAAAGAAGGCAAATGATATGTTGGCTTTCATAGCAAGAGGATTCAAGTACAGGATCAGAGATGTCTTGCTGCAATTATACGTGGCCTTTGTGAAACCACACCTGAAATATTCCCAGTAGTTTTGGGCTCCTTACGTCAGGAAGAATTTTCTTATTATAGGGAGAGTGCAGCAAAGATTTCTATGCTAAGTCCTGGAATGACAGTACTGACATAAGAGGAGAAGCTGAATCAGTTAGGATTTGCAGTATTCAGAAAAATGAGGTGGATCTTACAGAAACCTATAAATTCCTAAAAGGACTTGACAGGATAGATGCAGAGAGGATGTTCTTGATGGCAGGGGAATCCAGAACCAGGGGTCACAGTATAAGGAAACGTTAAGCAAATTAGGATTGTGATGAAAGACATTTTTTCACCCAGAGGGGGGAAGACACCGCGGAAGTCATTACGATAGAAAGTGGTTGAGGCCAAACCACCATATGATTTTCCTTGTGACAGATGTTAATGTAACTGGCCTATATGTCCCTGCTTTGTGTCCCTCCATTTCCATACTAAACATATAGTTTAAATTCACTGATCTCATTCTGCTCCAGGAACACAAATTTGAAATTGACCTGCAATAGGGATAGGATTGTGCTACAACATGTAGCAACAGTTGTCTAACCAGGCACTAAATGTGACTGGGGGGAGTGATAGTAGGAACTGCAGATGCTGGAGAATCTGAGATAACAATGTGTAGAGCTGAATGAATACAGCAGGCCAGGCAGCATCAGAGGAGCAGGAATGCTTGATATTTCTATCTAGACCCTTCTTCAGAAAATGGAACCAGATGAATATATTAACTTGAGTAATACAAATGACACTGAAAGCACAGAAACATCTAAAACAATATCTAACTTTGGGTTTAAGTTTGATGGAACCAACCTACTTGCTGTGAGGGGGCCAAAGGAGAGGTGGGAAAGCTCAGCAGGTCTGGCAGCATCTGTGAAGAGAAAATCAGAGTTAACGTTTTGCATCCGGTGTCCGAAGGATCACCAGACCCAAAACCTTAACTCTGATTTTCTCTTCACAGATGCTGCTAGACCTGCTGAGTTTCAACAGCAGCTTCTGCTTTGTTCCTGATTTACAGCATCCACCGTTCTTTTGGGATTTTTTTTAAACCTACATATTAGCACCATCATACAAACCTTCCTCAGCCAAACTGCACAAAATATTTTAGTCCTATCCCTCCACAGGCCTTGGTTTTCATATTCGCAAATCTTTGGTTTCTTTCCTTGTGGGAAAAAAAATCAAGTCAGGTAAGGCCGAGATGAGTTTGCAGTTGTCAGCATTGTAACTGCAATACAGGAAGTGGTGTTGTAGATTGGTAAGGCATTGAATCCATGGACTTAGGTAATGAAGGGATGGAGAACTTTACCAGATCTGGTGACAAATACAAAATTCCTGAAGGTTTCTGAGTGGGCATACACAGAAGCATCACCTGCATGTTGATGATTCGTAAAGGAGGTTGAAGCGATTTTTGTTTTGGATTGAAATGGGTAGGCTGGACAGTTTCCCATCTGTTCTATAGATTACCTGTGCACTGTTCTAAGTAATTTTCTGGAAGTGAGGTATAGTATTATAATGAAAAGAACATGAAGAACAGGTTGGTGCAATGACAGCTTTGTTTGACCCTTGCCTTTACTGGGAAAGGGTTTGCTGTGGTTCCACTGGTAATGATCGTGATTTGCACGTCATTGTTGAGTATGTAGCTGATTCTGACAAATATCTGACAGCAGTCAAAGTTGAAGAAGGTAGTCCACAAGCCCTTGAGTCAAAGTTTCACATCACATCAACAGATCAATACACATCAGTTGGTGTTGTTCCTTGCATTTTTCATGAATTGGATATCTAGTGACAGTTATGCCAACGTCCCTTGATCAGCAAAAACCACACTGCAATCCTAGAAGCAGTTTCTTGGCTGTCAGGAGGAGGCAGTTAAACAGGGTCCTTGCAATTATAGTCACTGTTGCAGACAGAGGCAGTTAACCCTTAATTACCACCATTAGGTTTGTCTCTCTTCTTCAATAGAGTCATGAACATATCATTCCTAAGATTCCATGTCTTTCAGCTTAGATAAGGGATATCATGTTGTATAGGCCTGCCAGGAGAGTCTCTGCACTGTGTTTCAGAATTTGACCAGGGATTCCATCTGTTGAAAGCTTTTTTCAAATTTAACATCTTAACTATAGTAAAACCAAGATATGGAAGTGCCAGTTTGGACTGGGGTGGACAAGGTCAAAAGTTACAGTTCAACTGGTTTATTTGAAATCACAAGCTTTCATAGCACTGCCCCTTTGTCAGGTGAAGTAAAGGGAGTAGCAAGGCACAGACAATATAGATCAAAAGATCATACAAATGGTGTGAATGGAGTGTCGCCAGGCCGAATGACAGGTCTCTGCAGGCGATTAAGCATGTCAGACAGTAACAGTGAAGTGTCAACAGCTGAATAACAAATGAAGGGATTGACATATCTTTCTGGCTCAGTTATTCAGATTATAACTACAAAAATTAAATACAAGGCTGTGCTGGAGGCAAACTAAATGATCGGAATAACACGCTAGGTATAAGAGTTGCATGCTGAGGGTCTAATCAAAGTAGCAAGCGATCTAAAGCTATACAAACAAATTAAGGTCGAGAGATCATTACAAGATATCAAGGTGATAGTGTCAAAGCAGGACAATAAGGAAGATTTTACAGAACAGTATTGTGTGGTCACATTTGGTGCAATATGAACCCAAGATCCTGGTTGAGGCAGTCTTCATGGTATGTAGCTTAGCTATGAGTTTCTGCTCAGTGATTCTGCTTTGTGTGCATCTCGAAGGCTGCTTTGGAGGTTGGATATCCTTGGCCGTTGAAGTGCTCCCTGAATGAGGGGGGACATTCCTATCTGGTGATTGCCATGCAGTGTCCACTGTGCGGATACTGACACAGTCTCACCCATATACCATGACTTGGGGCATTCTTGCCTGCAGCATATGAGGTAGACAACATTGGCCAAGTCACAAAACTATCTGCAGTGTATGTTGTGGATGGTGTTCGCACGTGTGATGGTAGCGTCCATGTTGATGATCTGGCATGTCTTGCCGAGGTCGCCATGGTGTGGTCAATGTTATCCTGAAGGCTGGGTAATTTGCTCTGAACAATGATCTGTTTAAGGTTTGGCAGTTGTTTGAACGCGAGAAGCGGAGGTTGAAGGATGATCTTGGCGAAGATATTGTGGTTGAGGATGAAGCTGATGTATTGTAGGATGACATGGAAATTGGCAGTTGTTGATGTTGAATACAAAGACTGTTGCAGTGATGCCATCATCACTGGGGATGCTGGTGTAGAGTGCCGAAATATCCATTGTGATGGGGAATATTCCTCGTTCAACTAGTCCCTGGGTGCTGAGTTTCTGTAAGAAGTCTGTAGAGTTGCAATAGAAGCTAGGGGTACAATGGGTTTCAAGATACCCTCAACATAGCCAAAGAGGTTCTCACACAGGATCCTGTTGCCTGACGTGATGTGACGTCTGCATATGTTGGCTTTTTGTGTCTTTCGAAGACAGCAGAAGTACGTGTGTGAAGGAAGGTTGTGAAAAGGAGAAAACAGTTCTGCCCTGCTGAGACCAAAGTCAACAATGACCGTGTGTTGTGTGCACGTGTGTGTGAATGCATGTGCTTGGAGGTGGGTGGTTAGAAGAAGCAAGTTCATTGAATGATGTAACAAAAGTGGATAATACGGAGGTCATGCTCTAAAGTTGTGGAATTCATTTTAGTCTTAGAAGTTGTACAACTCCCAAGTGCAGGATCAGGTGTTATCCTTCCAGTTTACACTGTGCTTCATTGGAAATCTGTAGCAAGTCCAAGAGGGAAATTGTTCAATGGGAACAAGATGGTTCATTGAAATAGCAAGCAACTGAAAAGTCAGAGACATGCCTAAAGATAGTGAAAGTGCTCTCAAAAGTGGCCAACCAATCCACATTTGGTCTCATCAGCAGAAAGGAACTGCATTGTCAGAAGCAAATGCAGTAGGTTAGATTTGAAGAAATACATGTAAAATGACATCACCCGAAAGATGGGCCTTGGTCAATGAGGAGGAAGAAAATGAATAGTCAAGCGTTACACCTTCTGCAGTTGCATGAATAGGTGCTATGGGGAATGAGGAAATATTACCAAGCGATGGAAGAGCTTCTCAAGTCTGCTCTGTTGTCCCATAAGATCATGGTTCATTTGAGATAGCATGGTATAGAGCTGGATGAACACAGCAGGCCAAGCTGGAAAGCAAAGCTGGAGAGGAGCAGGAAAGCTGATGTTTTGGTTCAAGACCCTTCTTCAGAAAAGTATGGTTGATGGTTGATTTGTTTGTTTTCTGAATTCCACATTTCAATTTATCTTGACACCTTTAGTTCCTTTGCCAAACAAGTATCACTCTATATCACTCGTTATATAAAAATTGAATATAAAAATATTCAATGACCTCGGCTCCACTCCCTTCTTATGCAGGGAGATTCAAAGTCACACTGCTCTGAGAGAAAAATTTCCTCTTAGTCTGTACTGAAATGTGACTCTAAAGCAGTTTTCCCGAGCTCTGGGCTAACTTGAAAGAGTAAACATAATTTGCTTCCACTTTCCATCTTTTTATATTTCCAAAAATTCTATCTCAGGAACCTCCTTTCCCTTTGAGTTCTCAGTCTCCATCTGTGAGGATAGGCTAGCATCCATTGTTCACTCTTAACCAACTGACTCCCAACTGATTCCCTCTCTGATGAAGGGTCTGGGCCCGAAACGTCAGCTTTTGTGCTCTTGAGATGCTGCTTGGCCTGCTGTATTCATCCACCTTCACACTTTGTTATCTTGACTCCCAGATATATCCTTTCGCTCTAATTCCAGATATATCCTTTCGCTCTACTTCCTGTCAGGATTCTAATCAATTCTTTCAGTATCTCTGTCTCCATTGCATTTGTCCTAATGGTTCAATCTTCCATACAAGTGTTTCCAGTACAGCTTCTGTTTCCTTAATCAAGAACATTCTCCACCATGATTAATGAAGCCTCCATCATGTTCTTGGTATTTTACTTACTTCCTCTTGCAGCATTTCAGTTTCTCAGAGCACGGCAACTCATTTTGTCTGAACACTTTGTAGCTCTGGGCATCGAGTTCAACAAGTTTAGTTTGTAACATCTACTTCTATTTTGCTGTTTCAGTTAGTTCATTTTGATCTTCACAAGATTTTCTCTTATTTTTTTCCATTTTTGTTTGCTTTTTTGCAACAGCTATGCAGTATTCTGCAATTCCCACCTCTCCCAAACACTTCCACTCCTTTTAGTTTTGGACAATGGAACCTTGTGTCATTTAATCTCTTCTACACTTCACCATATCACTTTCCTGCCCTTCCACCATTCCCACTTCCTCAAAATTATGATATTGCTAACTTTGCCTAGTTCAAATGAATGTCCTGAAATATTGTGAAGGGGGTGTGCCCTTAATCAAAAGTACACAAGTGCCTGATTGGGGAACTTGGCATCCAAAAGGGAACCTGCTGATAGTCACCTACCCGCCCTTGCTCCCTTCCCCAACCCCTCTCAAACAGACTTCACCTATAACCCTCTCCCACTTCCAATCATCTCTGGTCTTTAATTCTGCAATGATCCTGAGTGTTGGGTGAATGCCCTACTGGCAGCAGTCATTACTTTGTCGGTGGCACTGCCATTCATTAGAACTACTGACCTCTGATTGCCCAGCAGTTCCCAGTGCAGGAATCTTCTGCCCCCAGGATCCTTGATCCTGGAAAAGGGTGACCGGCACTTAAGGTGACTGGCCTTCACAAAATGAGGCAACAAGATTTCACCAGCTCTCCAGCTAACAGTCCATAAGATTACATGCAGTAATTCTATTTCTCCTTCCATATGAATCCATGGGATCCCCTGCCAAGTGAATGACCCCTCCCAGCATCACAGATGTAATTTAATTCACTCCAAATATGCAAAGAAAAAAACTGAAAGCACTGTATATTGTAAAATCAATGGGACATGACAAAATTCCAGCAATAATAATGAAGAGAGATAACAAGGTGTAGAGCTGGATGAACACAGCATGTCAAGCTGCATCAAAGAAGCAGGAAAGCTGATGTTTCGAGCCTCGACCCTTCTTCAGTCAATGGGGATCCTGTGTATCTTAGCTTCTGGATGAACCAACCATGAAGGACCTTGTCAAACGCCATACTAAAATCTATGTAAACAACATCCACTGTTCCTCCCTCACTGAATTTTTTGAGGAAGTGACGAAAGTGAAATATCAAGTTAGTAAAACATGTTCAGCCCTACACAATGCCATGCTGACTGTCATTAATTAGACCATGCTTTTCCAAATGTGCATAAATCCTATCCCTAAGAGTTCTCTCCAATAGGTTCCCAACCACAGATGAGAGATACCTCGGTCTATAATTTCCTGGATTGTTCGATTTTCCTTCTTGAACAGAGGAACAACATTAACTACTTGCCAGCCCTCTGGGACCTCTCCAGTGGCTAGCAAGCACACAAAGATCTTGATCAATCCAACCCAACCAATTACCACCCTAGGCTTAATCACCAGCAAAATCTCTAAGGTCTTGGAGTAGATTTGTAGCTCAGGTTGTGGTTGTTGAGGTTGGTTGGCTTGCCCAGCTAGTTGGTTGTTCGCAGACGTTTCATTACGCTGCTGGGTACCATCATCAGTGCAGCCTCCAATGAAGTGCTGGTGTGTTTTCCTGCCTGTTTTTTTTTGCAGCAGGGTAATGAAATATCTGCTGAATAATAGACTAGCTCAGCGAGCCAACCAATCACAACACAAGCTACAAATCTGCTCCAAAACCTTAGAGACCTACCAGTGTAGCACGTTCAAATTAGCATGAAAATGGGAAAATTATGCCAAACCAAAGAGCGCAACCTGAGAATAACTGTACTTCCTACATGGATGCCTCAGGAACCAAGTATTATCATGTAGTGTGAGATACAAACAACCTATCAACAACCCACAAGCCCACAAAACAGCAGAACAAAATGGCTGCAAGATGGTAAGTGTAATGATAAATGATGCATAACCGGCTCCAAAGATATAACAGAGAAATTACACGCCAAAAGACTTTATTTCTGGAAGTGACCCATCAAGACTGCTCCTGGACAAGGGCCAAGAAAAAGACAGAGCGTTCAGGACAAGCTAGCCACACTTACCCACCAAAATGACAACAACAGAACAGACACCTGAAAGACACGGAGAAAGCTATTCTCATCCAAGGATTGTACTGTAACTACAGAGATGCCAACAAAATGGAATTCCTAGCCACACTGAGGACCAATAACATCAGTGAAGAAACACAACAAACAATAACACAGATAGCAATCCCGACACTGACCAGAAGGAGCAAACTCAACACCCTCAACACATTGGAAAGGCAAACCCAGGAAGAACTGCAGAAGGACCAGAACATCACAACACTACCCACAGTCGGAGGATGCATGACGGTAATACTAAATAAAAGGGACTACACATCCAATGCACAGGCACTGCTCACCGACAAAAACACATACCGGCCTGTACAGACTGACCCAACACCACGGCTAGGCAACAAAATCGTCTACACTCTAAAAAGACTCCAACAAAGCAAACAGATCAACAAAGCAGGTTTCCTAAGAATGAAACCCGAAGGAACCAACACACCCTGATTTTATGGCCTCCTGAAAGTACACAAACTGGAAGTAGCCCTTAGACCCATAGGCCCCCTACCAGGCAAGCCATTACACAGATTAGCCCAGGAACTGCAAAGGAGAATCAAGCAACTGGTCAACAAGTCACCCCACTCAATCCACTCAACCCAAAAACGTCTGAATTCCATCAAAGACATAAGGCTAGATGACAAGGAAACCATGATATCGTTTGATGTCACTGCCATATTCACTTCAATAGACATACCACCAGCAAGGGAAACCATGACAGCACTACTGGAACAAGAGCAAGACCCCAGTGAGATCTTCTCCACAGACATGCTGAAACTACTGGGTCTATGCCACCACCCACTTCACTTTCAATGGCCAAACATACAAACAAATCAAAGGGACAGCCATGGGATCACCTACATCTGGACTTAATCGCTGAGGCAGTGATGCAAAGACTGGAAAGGATGGGCCTTCCGCTAATCCAACCAAAACTATGGATACACTATATGGATGACACCTTTGTCATCATTAAAATGGACCAAACTAGAGGAGACACACAAACTAATAAACAGCACCCTCACCGGAATAAAATTCACCAGAGAGGGGAAGAAAAAATAGCTCCATTCCTGGATTTCATGGCAGAGTGTAAGACAAATGGGAATCTCTAAACAAAAGTACACAAAGAAGCCACACACATGGACCAGGTACTGAACTTCAACAGTACCCATCCTAAACACACAAACAAAGCTGCGTGCGAACACTATTTAAACAGGCAACAACACACTGCAGCAATACAGAACTACGCCGAGAGGAAGAAGAACACCTCTTCCAGGTTTTCAAAGATAATGGATATCCAAAAAAACTGGGTCAGAAGATGCCTATATAAACTACATCAGGAAGATATTACACACCCCGACACACGCATCACACTACCTTACACCAGGAACACATTGGAAGTAACCACAACACTCTTACGACCGGTGGGCATCAGAGTGGCACACAAACCCACATTAACGCTACAACTGCTCAGCCGAACCAAATGCCCACTCCCCACTATCGACAGGAACAATGCCATTTATAAGATTCCCTGCAGAGACTGTGAGAAACACTACATCAAACAAACAGGAAGGAAACTAACAAGGGTACATGAACACCAACTGGCTACAAAAAGACACAACCAATACTCATTCATTTCTATCCACATGGATAAGGAGAGCCACCAATTTGACTGGGACAACACCAAAATGCTGAGACAAGCTAAGCAGAGACATGCATGAGAATTTCTAGAAGGCTGGTACTCCACAAAGAAAGCCATCGATAAACACATAGAACTCGGCCCCATATACACTCCACTCCGAAGGAAAACCGGAAGTGAGGCAATCCAGCTCAACGGACTCCAGAATTTAAAAACCAGAAACTAGAAAAAAAACAGGAAAACACACTGGCGCTTCATCAGAGGCTGCACTGATGATGTTTGGTAATGAAACGTCTGGGAACAAACTAGCTTGGCAAGTCAACCAACCACAACATAAGCAAAATGATGGAACAGGTCGTCAACTTTGCTCTCAAACGGCACTTGCAAAGAAATAGCCTGCTCACTTATACTCAGTTTCTTTTGTCCCCCAGGGTTACTCATGACCTGACTTCAATATAGCCTTGGCGTAAACAGGGACAAAAGAGTTTAACTCCATAGGGGAGGTGAGAGTGACTACCCTTAACATCAAGGCAGCACTTGATTAAGTGATAATGGGAACTGCAGATGCTGGAGAATCCAAGCCTCACATTTTAAGCACTTGATTAAGTATGGATTCAAGGACCCTATAATCAGTGGAAATCAAGGGGAAAACACTTGGCTAACTGGAGTCAGAAATATTTGTGGCAATTGGGTATTGACTATCTAAATCAGAGGACATCTCAGCAGGCATTCGTCAGAACAGTGTCCTTGATACAACCATCTACAGCTATTTCGTCAATGACTTTTCTTCCATTGCGAGATCAGAAATGGAGATGTTCACTCATAATTTCACAACATTCAGCATTGCTCACAATTTCTCAAACACTGATGCAGTCAATGTTAATATCTGACAAGACCTGGGCAATATCCAGGCTTTATCTGACAAATGTCAAGGAAGTGGCAAGCAATATTTGTGCCACGTAAGTGGCAGGCAATTATCATTTCCAACAAGGAAAAATTTACCCATCTCCCCATGATGTTCATTGGCATTACTATCACTGAATCTCAACCATCATTATCTTGAAGTTTATCACTGGCCATAAACTGAACTGGACCAGCCATGTAAATACTGTAGCTACAAGAGCAGGTTAGAGACTGAAAATGCTAAGGCCAAGTGGCTTACCTTCTGACTCTTCAAATTCTGTTAATTATCTAAAAGGCATATGTCAGGACTATTATGGAATACCCTGCACTCGCTTGGGTAGATAGAATTCCAACAATGCTGGAGAAACTTGTCACCATCCTGTAGAAAACAGCCTGTTTCATCAATACCCCACCCATTAAATTCAACATTCACTCCTGTCACTGCAGATGGTGCAGTGTTCACAGTGTGTACCATCTATAAAATCCCTTCAAAAACATCTCCTAAATCATCACTCTTTACCACGCAGAAGGCCAGGCAAGCAGATGCATAGGAACCTATCACCTGCAAGTTCACCATCAAATCACACACCATCCCAAGTCAAAACTATATCACCATACTTCCACTGTCGCTGAGTCAAAACACCAGGGTTCCCTTCCTTCAGGGAAAGCAGTGGTTCAAGATATCATCTTACAGTCACCACCTTCCTCAGAGAAATTAGGGATGGGCATAATTGCTGACCTAGTGAGCCTTGCACACATTCTATAAATGAATAAAAATGTAAAACTTCAAGAGAACTTTCATGCTCTTCTTTTAAAAGCTTTGAATCAGGAACCTTTTACACCAATTTGAATAGGTTGATGGGGTATCAATTTAATAAATTAGAGACATGTATACCACTGCTGAGCAAAAGTGACTGGAGTTTGATTTTCAATTCAGTGTTCAAAAATCCAATGTCCAAATACTGGGATGCATCCAGGATGCTCAAGCAATGGATCTTAAAATGCAGATGTTTAATTAATTGGGCATTGCAGTGAACTCAGTGTCCACATAACAGCACTAAGGTCTAGCAGGATGCTGGATCTGAACGCAAAACACAGGTATCAAGAAAAGACAGCAACTAAGATGGCACATGCTGCTGACTTCCAGACGAGGAAACACAGCAACTTGGAGGGCTAGCAGCATCAACCATTCACAAAAGTGGCCAAATGCCCAAGTAATTATACAGTGGCTAATCTGGAACAATACACACAGGTGACAACAACATTCCATCATAGAAAAAATACTTAATTAGCCCTGCACTAAACCTAACAGCAGTGCATTATTATGCACCAGGCTCTCTAGGTTTGGCAATTTGGGATTGAAAATCAACATCTGATCCTCCTGGGTTGATTACCAAGCCTCTTCACAAGCTTAATGGGCAGTTAATTAGCAGCATGTTCCATATTTCCCACTCCTATTGTCACTTTGAAAATTCTAGCACATCACGGAGGCAGTGGACGCTGGCATGCTATCACAAAGTACTACTTTAAAGCATACCTGCTGCTCATCCACACAGGCAAATGAAAATTTGAATATGAATTGGTGTTGAATGAATTAAGCACATCAATTTGATCTTTGTCACTTTCCCTAAAGTGTTCAACTCTTACCTTTTCTTCACTCTGAAAATACCTAAAATCATTTATTTTCAAATTATTATTTAATTTCACTCAATTTTCTACTGAGAATGCCATACATACAAGAAAATCACAACAAATTATCTTCACAACTGGATCAACTGTAGCCAAAATCTCTTAAGGGCAGAATGGTGCTAACATCTGGGGATTGTAACCTCACATTGTGTAGGAACAGGTCATCTGGTAACAATTTTCCAATGATTAGGTCCTGTCCCCAATGACCAGGCAGATGTGGAGGGTCTCAACTGACCTGAAGAGCCGCAGCCCATGTTGGCAACAAGATGTCACCTCCAAGCAACCAGCCAGACCCAATATCTTGGGTGCATACGAGAGGTCAAATGAAAACATTTCAGTTCTACTCCGATAATAGGCCTTAAGTGACTTTCAAATATCCATACTTGGCTACCTGCCACTTGCTGTCAAGCACCCTGGCACTTCTCCATCCCACCTGTGATAAAACAGCTCAGACTGACACACCGTACACAGACTATTTTCCATTCAGTCCTTCAAGGATGTAAAATCCTCTACCAAGTATAATTTCTTATTTAGTGAAATTTTCATAAAAGGTCCATAACATACAAATACTTCAGCCTTAGCAAATGCAATTCAGCTGCCTTATATAATGAAATACCTATTAGGTACAAACAATCTCATATTAAATAATTAATTTCCATAAATATTTCACAGGTGCCATAGTTTAGTAGTGACCAGAGTAAGGGTGGAATTGTATCGTTTTACACCATTTCATTAATGATTAAACTTTTTACATTTCATTAGGTCTGGTGAAACAAAATTCTTGATGCACGTTAAGTAGTCAGCTGTTACGTTTTACAAGTCTTTTGAAGTAAACCCAGTGCTTTCACTGACGGGGTGCATACATTTCATGCTTATTTTGCTCTTAACATCCAGAAATCAAACACTTAGAAATAAAATCAGCAAAGAAGAAAAGTTACTGTTCGAAGGTAAATATCTTTCTCAACACATATACAAATTGAAACATTACTTCTTCAGGAAACCTGGCAGCAACTTCTGCCATCTTCTCTCCTAACCTTGCACTCAAGTGGGCCGAGAGGTATTATCCTTAGACTGTTAATCCAGAGACCCAGGAAATGTTCTGGGGATCCAGGTTTGAATCCTGCCAGGGCAGATGGATGGAATCTGAATTCAATAAAAATCTAGAAGCAAGATTCTAATGATGACCATAAACCATTGTCGATTGTCAAGGGGGAAAAAAAAACCTCTGGTTCCCTAGTGTCCTTTAGGGAAGGAAACTGCCTTTTCTGAGGAAGACTCCTGATTCAAAACGTCAACTTTCCTGCTCCTTTGATGCTGCCTGGTGTGCTGTGTTCCTCCAGCTCCACACTATTATCTCTGGCATCTTTACCTGGTCTCTAGACCACAGCAACTCGCTGTTAGACTCTCAACTGCCTTCTAGGCAAGGGATGGGCAATAAATACTGGCCTAGACAGCGACACCCTCATCTTGTCAATGAATATAATTTTTAAAAAAAACCTCTCTCTGGTTCTGGTACGGTACTCACCTCTCACAAATGGTCTTGTTCTACCATTCTCATATTACCTGGAGCATCTTCCCAGCTCACTGTCAAATTCCACACCCAAACCCCAACAGCACTTACCTCGGCACTGCTAATTACTTGTTTGGGACATCTCCCCACCCACACCAAAACTAACAGCTCAGCCAACCACTTTCATGGAATCAGAGTTGTACAGTATAGAAACAGACCGTTCAGTCCAACTTGTCCGTGCTGACTTGATATCCTAAATTAATCTAATCCTATTTGCCAGCATTTGGCCCATATCCTTCTAAACTCTTCTTATTCATTTACCAACTAGATGACTTTTGAATGTTGTAATTGTAACAGCCTCCACCACTTCCTCTGGCAGCTCATTCAAACACAAGCACTTAGGTCCCTTTTAAATCTTACCACTCTCACACCTCAAACCTCTGCTCTCTAGTTTTGAATTCCCCCACCCCAGGAAAAAGACTGTGTCTTTTCACCCTATCCATGCCCCTTATGATTTTATAAACTTCTATAAAGGTCACCACTCAGCCTCCAATGCTCCAGGAAAAATAACACCAGCCTATTTAACCTCACCCTGTAGCTCAAACCCTCTAACTCTGGCAACATTCTTGTAATTCTTTTCTGAACCTTTTCAAGCTTCACAACATCCTTCCTATAGCAAGCAGTATTCCAAAACTGACCTAACTCCTATACTCAATATACTGACCAATAAAAGCAAGCATACCAAATTATTTCTTCACTATCCTATCTAGCTGCAACTCCACTTTCAAGGAACTCTGAACCTGCACTCCAAGGTCTCTTTGTTAAGCAACACTCCCCAGGATCTTACCATTAAGCATATAAGTCCTGCCCTGGCTTACCTTTCCAAAATGCAACAACTTATTTACCTAAATTCAACTCCATCAGCGACTCCTCGACCGATTGGTTCATCTGTCAAAATCCCATTGAGCACAGAGGTAACCTTTGCTGTCCACTAACCATCAATTTTGACGTCATCTTCAAATTTTCTAATGATACAACCTATATCTACAACCAAATCATTTACATAAGTGACAAAAAGCCTTGGACCCAGCACTGATCTTTGTGGCACACCACTGGTTACAGGCTTCCAGTATGAAAAGCAAATCTCCTCCACCACCTTGGAGACAGTAAGGACTGTAGATGCTGGAAACTCAAGTCAATAAATGTGGAGCTGGAAAAACAGAAGGTCGGGCAGCATTCGAGTAGCAGGGAAGTCAATGTTTTGGGCCTCGGATACTGTCTTACCCACTGTGCTTTTCCAGCTCCATATTTATTGACTCCCCTTCATCCACCACCCTCTTCTCCTACCTTTGAGCCAGTTCTTTATCCAAATGACTAGTTCTTCCTGTATTCCATGTGATTTAACCTTCCTACCAGTTGACCATGTGGAACCTTGTCAACTACCTTACCGAAGTCCACACAGATCATGTCCACCACTCTGCCTTCATTAATCCTCGATATTTCCTCAAAAAACTCAATCAAGTTAGTGAGACACAAAATCCCATGCACAGAGCCATGCTGACTGTCCCTAATCAATCCTTACCTTTCTAAATACATGGAAATCCTGTCCTTCAGGATCCCATCCAACAACTTGCTGAACATGGATGTCAGGCTCACTGGTCAGTAGTTCCCTGGCTTTTCCTTACCACCTTTCTTAAATTGTGGCACTACATTAGCTAACCTCCAGTCTTTCAGCACCCGACCTACGGCTATTGATGATACAAATATCTCAGCAAGGGACCCCAACAATCACATCTCTAGCTCTCCATTAATACCTGTTTTGCTCTGATTGCAGTAGGAAATTAGTGCATAATACAGCAGAAAGAGTCACAGTGTGTGGTGGACTGCCCAAATGGTTCATTGCCACTTTTATGAAGAGGCCCCCGAAATGACCATCCCATGCAGCTGACTGGCTGCATCTATGTTCCTGGGCTGATATTGACAGCTGCCCTTGCCTTACTGTGCATGGAGCTTTTTGATAAAATGCCATCTTCCTTGACTTGGTGAAGATCTGTTGATAACCATGATAAGCTTCCTGACTTTGTACCTGTGCTAAACAGCAAAGTAGGACAAAAGTAATAAGAGATAACAAGGTGTAACAGCTGGGTGAACACAGCAGGCCAAGCAGCATCAGGGGAGCAGGAAAGCTGACGTTTCGGGCCTAGACCCTTCTAGGCCCGAAACGTCAGCTTTCCTGCTCCTCTGATGCTGCTTGGCCTGTTGTGTTCATCCAGCTCTACATCTTGTTATCTCAGATTCTCCAGCATCTACAGTTTCTACTATCTCCAAAAATAATAAGCATCTGGTATATCTGGCTTAGGGAGCAAAATGCAAAAATACATGGCAAGGCATTGCAAGGAAGAGATACAGTGAGCATCTGGCAGGCTCAGTGTGAGTAAACAAGCCAGAGATGAAACCTGGTACAGTCCAGGAATCGAGTGCATGCCTGAACGTAAAGTGTCCTTGTTGCAGCATTACAGTGGCAGTTACTCGTATAGCCCAAATTGTAGCATTGCACAAACATCTTATAAGTGACCATGGAACACACTGCCTGCAAGGCAAACACTCTCACGACATTTAAGGCATTCAAGGCTACAGGTCAAGTACTGGACAATGGAAGCAAGGTGCTTGTTTTTGACTTGACGCAGACTTGATGGGCTATTTTCTGTGCTGTCAACCTCCATGACTGTATGACTTTATGACATTAACATATCCTGAGATGTTGGCAGCTAGTGTCTGTCATGGAAGTCCTTCAGAAGAAGTACTGACCCAAGGTTGCAGGGTACCTGCTCTGACCTCTGTGTCAAGGATTTTCGATACCTTGCTTATTTGGCACATTTGCAAGATATGAAGCTGGATATTAATGAAGGGAGGTTTTGCTTTAGTTTGATGTTCAACTAGCTATAAGTCTTCTTTAATTAGCAACTCACTGTTATTAAGTGAGACACTCAACGTGCCACTCAGCAAACGCATAAAAGATGAAGCAAGATGTTCCCAATTTTGATGGACCACTCATTGGATTCTGCCAAAAAACTCTCCATAGCTTGTGTTACTCAGAGTTCTATGAGATTTCGCCCATGTTCACTAAATTCCACAACTCTGCCTGATCAGAAGATAATTCAGCAACACAAAGCAAGGCACTCATTATTTATTTTCTCCAAGGGTTTCTCTTCAGACTTTCAAGCCACTTTGTGATTTTCAGGGTGATTTTAATTTCAAGGGTTAATTTTTCATTCTCACTTACTTCTTTATTAGGTAATGCAGTTACATAATAACAACATCTTCAGTATTTGCGATGATGTTTGGAGTTAGGACTCACGCACGTTGTAATAGAAGAATTCAGCAATATGGGTATTAACTGTCTATTAAATTTTAAAATCATGACACACAAGGAAAGCATTAACTTCCTAGACATCATAATACTTGAATTCACAGAAGACAACAGGAAAAGTACTTTTTTCAATACTTCTACACACAGAAAGAGCCTGCCTATAAGATACCTTCCAGATTGGTGAGATGAAATCTAATGTGTTTCTATTTTGTATTCAAATAGCTAAAATGTTTTAACTAGGCAGTTATTCCCTTTTTACTGCATCTCAGGATTAGATTTAACAATTGAACGTAAATATTTCTGTAGTATCCATTACATTTTCCTCCATTTAGTAACACCTGAATTTTGGTAACCTTGAGGTGAATATTCATTATTATTTTGCAAGTAATTAATGGCCTCAGCAATTTCAAATTTTCTTAAATCTTAATTAGCTGCATGATCCTTTGTTGAGAGTTTTAAAACTGTCCTTTTTTTTGTAGTCTCACACTAACTCTTTGCAGCCTCTGTGTCTCTTGCACTCTCTTGCAGCTTGCATCCTTCTCTCACCAGCCCCTTGCAGACTCCTTGTCTTCCCCATTTCCCCTCACCCATCCCATCACAGACTCCCTGTATTTTCTACCTTCCTTGCAGCCTGTCTCCCACAGCCCTTCCTACAGGTGCCTCAGACCCATCCATCTATGACAGCCTTGCCAAAAACACAACTCCAATCCTGCCAACTCCTTGCAGGTTTGTAAAATAGTGCATAACTGCTGGCTTCTTCGCCTGGCTCAAAACCAGCTTCCATTCTATACTTGGTTTGAGCAGAATACCACCGGCATGGTGACACCTGACTCAACAGCCCCAGACACACCTGCTCCCTGTCACCGTTTCAGAAGTCAGATCAGTCCTCCTGGGAGTTAACCCAAGGAAAGTGACAGGCCTGGACAGAGTCCCTGGCCGAGCACTCAGGTCCTATGCAGACCAACTGGCAGAGATATTCACTGACATCTTCAGCCTCTCCCTCCTACATGCCTAAGTCCCCACCTGCTTCAAATAGACCACAATCATCCCCAAACCCAAGAAAACACATGCAGTGTCCCTAAATGACTACCACCCAATAGTTGTGACTACAATAATCATGAAGGGCTTCAAGAGACTTGTCATGGCCCAGAGCAGTCTCCCAATCTGCCTCAATTCCCTACGGTTTGCCTATTGATATAACAGGTCCACAGAGGATGCCATATCCCTCACTCTACATCATCCTTGGGACAGCTGGACAACAAAGACACCTATGTTTTGTCAGACTCCTGCTTGCTGACTACAGCTCCACCTCTAACACCATTATCCCCTCCAGACTGATTTCAAAATTGCACAATCTTGGTCTCAGCTCTGACCTCTGCAATTGGATCCTCGGCTTTCTGCCCCATGGGTCACAATCAGTGAGGACAGGTGACTGCAGCTCCTCCACAATAAAAATCAACAATGGAGACCACCCCTTCCCCCAACAAGGATACATCTTCAGCCACCTATTGTACTCCATGTATACCTATGACTGTGTTGCCAAATTCTGAACGAACATCATCTACAAGTTCGCTGATGACACCACTGTAGTGGGACGGATATCTAACAACGACAAGTCAAAATACAGAGGACTTGGTGATGTGTGCACTGAAAACAATCTATTTCTTGCATCAGCAAAACTAAAGAACTGATCATCGACTTCAGAAAGAAAAGAGGAGAACATGTCCCCATCTGCAACAACAGAAGTAAGGTTGAGAGAGTTAAGAGCATTAAGTTTCTCAGAGTAACAATAACCGACGCCAGTCCTGGACTTGCCACGTAAATGCAACAGTCAAGAAAGCACAACAATGCCTCTTCTTCCTCAAGTGGATCAGGAATTTGGCATGTCCATAAGGCCCCCCACAAACTTCTACAGATGCACCTCTGAAAGCATACTATTTGGGTGCATAACAGCCTGGTATGGCAATTGCTCCACCCAGACCCATATAAAACTATAGAAGGTGGTGCGTGTAGCCCAGACCATCACAGAAGCCAACCTTCCATCCATGGACTCTATTTACACGGCTCACTGCTGCTGAAAGGCAGCCAAACATCATCAAAGACCCATCACATCCTGGCCATGACCTCCTACAACCTCTTCCATCAGGCAGTAGATGCAGAAACCTGAACAGCAGGTTCAGGAACAGCTTCTTTCTGGCCGTTATCAGATTGTTGAATGACTCTCGCCTCAAATAATATACCCTGCAGTGAAACTTGTGTGCCTTTAAAATCTCTACATCTTTTGCTTGCTGTGATCTGCCTGGACCACTCGTAAAGAAGGTTTTTCACCATATTTCGGTACATGTAACATTAAAATCAAATTAATAAATCAATCAGTACCCAGCTCCCAGATTCCATCCACCACTGCCCACTCTCCAGCTCACAGTCTCCTTGCCTGTCAGCTCACAGCTTCCCAATTTGGCAGACTCTTTCTCAATATCTACCTCACGGCCAGCATTTATTTATCTTGCTCACTGATCTTCTCAGATTTCTTCTCTCCCACTTTTGTTAGTGATAGGTTCACCGGTGAATTTGTCAGTGATAGAATTTGTCAGTGATAAGCACAGGACAGAACCTTACCTGTAATTTAATGCGCAGCTCCTCACCATTTCCTTCCATTCTATTTACAGTGCCATTTTTCCCATTGTCAAACCAGACAAGTGAATTTCTCCAGAATTCTGAAGGCTTTCGGGGCAAAGTTGCTACATCTCCTATGGATTTTGAGTGATGATACAATTAGGCCTGACGTCATATTAGCCAGCTATTTAACTGAACAATGGAAGATAATACACTGTGATGCAATGTTGTCTGTAGGCTACAAGCATGTAAGGCCGCTCAGAAAAACCCATGTAAACTCCATCAACTTCCACTATATCACTTCCACTCTTTAAATATACCACACAGATCAGTCAGAAGTCTGTGCAGTGACAGATATTGTATTATGATTATCTTTAACAACTCACTCACGAGCTCTACATATACGATACGACATTTCTAAATCATTCATTCATAGCTCTTTACAAACTCACAAGTCCATCATGCTTACAATACCACGTTTACATTCAATCATAAAACTCTGTTAAATTAAATTGAACATCCCTTCAAACGCTTTACTGCTTCTTTATACTTTTCAATTCTTATTGACCCAATGCTGCAAGCAGCGTTTAGAACCCTAAATAAAATTTAATACCATAACCTACTGAGAACAATGCTATCCTCACCATCATATCTCCATAACTTACTTGAAACTATGGAAATATTACAATAATTAGCCCTTAGCAATCGTCTCTTGGGACCTGAATAGGTTGCAGAACTTAAAATAGCTTCCTCTGCTAGAATGTGCTTTTTTAAATACATATTGAATAGGGTTGTTACCTCTATAAGAAACATACTATCAAAACAGCACTTCTATAAAACTGCATGAACAAATGTGTATGAATTGTCACAATCTGCAACAGCGAATAAAATCTCACGACCCATCTGCGGGAGATCAGTTTAATATTTTCTATACTTTGATTTACTACATGTATAATTTCTCAATTACTTAGATCATATAGGTCTGGTATTTTTACTAACATTACTAACTTTAAAGACAAAACAACTAACACCTCTCAATTTATGCCAGCTCAGACCGGCAGACATTCTAATCCTATCAGGAGTAACAGCCAGCATTTAGCAAGTGTTAAATCATCTCCTGCTTCCCCAGGACAGATGTCATGCAAACATATGTACAACAGATATAATTATATGGCACCATAATGCTAAAATTTTAATGGATGTAAAAACTATGTATAAAAAGAGGCGACTGTAAAATTGTACTTTGGATTTCACCGCCACCTCAAACTGTGAATGCTCAATAAAGAGGCTATTTTCACCACTCACCAATCTCGGTCATTATTGAACACAATCCCACAACTAGGCGTAGTTGACAGGATTGATGGCTGCACTGCCAAAACTTACCAGTCACTGACACTACTTCCTTCCAGTCATGACTTAGTCCCTGAACATGATCCCAAACATCCCATAATTGGCAATTTTCGCATCCAGATCCAAATTGGCTGAAATTGCCTACAACATGAGTATTTGAGGGACTATGAGTAACCCCTGTAAGTTGCCTACATCCTCCAAAGGCATGCTGGCCCCTCTTACCATAACCGGGGAAGAAATGCTACAACAATTACAAAACTACCTTGAAGTACAGTTTTCATGAGGGAAAACCCTAACCAGAATCTGGCAGAAGTATAATATCCCCAAAGGACAGTGGACCCAAGACCACATAAAACAAGCCTGGGGTAAAACCACCCAAGCAAAGAATAAGGACAGAACTAAATGGTCCCTTGCACTGATGGGACAAATTCACCCAAGGAATGAAGTCATCATGATCAGCCCATGGCTGTGATTTAAACCATCTTAAAGAGCAATTAAAAGCAGTGCAGGAACAGCTGCAAAAGGAGAGCTCAAAGCAAGAAAAAGTTGAACTTGTAAATCAGAAACTTGAGAAAGAAAACAAGAAACTGAAGGATGCGATAACAGTCCTGTGAGTTTCTCTCCCGGTTCCCAAGCCCATGCAGAATTTGTATCCGGCCACACGCAGTATCCGGGAAATCGTTCAGCAAAACCAAGTTATCGCCCTAGGGAAACAGAGGGATGGAAGTGATGGGTCCTCCAGCGGTGAAAGCAATGAGGGTATATAACCCTGGCATCAACCTGTTAAAACCAAGAAGGTAAAACTGGAGAAAGTGGTAAGGCAAAGGTTAGAGGATGGTACAGAGGTGGTAAAACAGACCAAAAAACATCCTGGACCTGCGACAACCGAAAACATGGACAGGGGTGATCTAAACAATTGCCTCAATCAAAGAAGGTGAAGACATGGGAAAGCCTAAATTAGTTAAGAGGAATGTATATGCTCATTTAAATTCTGAATGTCATTGTCACTGAAGGAGAAGGATGCCTTCTCCATGACGCAGTCAAAGGTGCCCTCAGAGAGTACAAACAAAGCTGCAAGCTGGCTGGAAAGCAATAAAACATTGGTTTACAGGGGTATAGTTTGCCCAAGACCGAATGGATAAAAGTCACAGCTTGCTGTCAAAAAACTACAGAGAGAGTCCCAGAATATGAGGAAAGGTTTATGGCGACCTGGAAAGAATCTGCAGGAATCCCAAATTTGCAGAACAGCGCGCCCTCCTACAGTAGTTTAAAGCTAACCACTTAGCAGCAGCAGGAGCTGTTAAAGGTAACAAAAAAAAGAGAGCCTGTCCCGTGCCCTTACATGCTTCTACTTGCTTCATGCCAGCAGAGGAGAGGCAGACTGTACATGACCATGTGTGGACACAGTGCTTTTTGGACACAGGAGCAGAGTTGCCTTGCCTACCCCAGAAGCATGAGACCAAACTCCCACTAGATGGAACAGTGAGAACAGCTTACAGAGCAGGAGCTGACAATATCGAAATTAAAAGGATGAATGCTATGTAAATTACATTCGGTCCCCGCTAGTTAGTAAGACCTGTAGCCCAGCTGCTCCTTGGAATGGATATCCTCACCCAACTAAACTTGACTTTACATTTTAATGATGGACAGATAACGTGGTCCATCATAAACCAACAAAAGGAAGAATTTAAAAAATCACCCCACCTGAGCTAAGGACAAGGATGACTGCAGGTTACTGCAAATGGAACCCGTGATTTTTACAGGGTCAACTCCACCTTGCAATAAACAATACCCCCTTCTGCACAATGTCTGCTGTGGGAATCTTCTCAATAATTCAGAGGCAAGAGGAAAAAGTGATTTTGGTAAAAACCCACAGCACCTCTAACAGCCCAGTGTGGCCCTGCAAAAGACAATTAGGGAATGGAGATTAACTATGGATTACATGAAAGCCAACCAATGCATTGGTCAAAAGGTCACATTAATAGTAGCTGACCCACCTGTGAAGTACAGTTGCGGTTTTCCTTTACTGTACAGCAATAACAGTACACATGGGCCCAACTCCCAAAGGGATTCCACAACCGCCTGATTGTATACCATACGGCCTTTCAAAACCACCTCTGCGAAATGCTGCCAATTGAGTCAGTTATCATCCAGTATGTGGATGATATACTGATAGCCTCAGAATGGAAAAGCAACACGAGACAGAGCTTAAGGCCCTCCTCAACCACCTGCAACGATAAGGTCATTAGGGCAGTATTGAAAAGGCTCAGATAGGCCCAAAAGAGGTAGTCTATCCAGGATGGAAAATCACCCATGGGTAAAGGGAAATCATCCAAAGTTGGACTGCAGCTATACAGGCTGCCAAACAGCCTACACCAACACGAGAACTGAGGGATTTCCTGGCTCTGTGTAATTTTAACCAGTGCTGGGTTGATTTGTGCTCCCAACTAGCGCAACCCTGACAAACATCCTGAAGGGGAAAGGGACTCAAAAGAACAAACTGGACTGACAAAAGAACCGGAAGAAGCCTTCCAGGACCTGAAGAGACGCATTGAGAATCCCCGATGACAGAAAAGCCTTTACATTATTATTCCACAAGAAGGAGGGCTATATGACTGCAGTGCTGGCCCAGGAACATGGGGACAGGTTGAAGCCTGTTGAGTATTATTCAGGGAAATCGGTCAACGTAGCCTCGGATGGGGCCGCTGTTTGAGAGTGGCTCAAGCTGCATGCATGACAGTGGAAGTTACTGAGAGTCTGGTGTTGGGTCAGAGATTAATGGTTAAATACCTGCATCCCATGCATTCTTTGCCTTCTATGAACAGAGTATCCGAAGTAAATTCTACCTGGTGGACCCAATGGATAGCAATCCTAGAAGCCCTAGTCTAAAAATAGTTCATGCAAGTCCGGTCAATCCAGCCACACTATTACTGGAACCTATAGAAGGGGAAGGAGATGACCATGTATGTGCTGAAATCCTGCAGGAATTGGAGGACAATAACCAAATGACGAATGAGGCTTTGCAAAACTCAGACCTCATCCTTTACACCAATGGATCCTCTTTTGTGAAAAATGGTATAAAGGAAAGCTGGATGGGCTGTCAATGACACTCCACACTGTCATGGCATTGGGAAGCCTACCTCCTGGAGCATCGGCACAGCAAACAGAATTATGGGCTCTGAGCGAAGCCTGCAGAATTGCAGAGGACCAGTCTGCCAACATTCACACAGATTTGCACTATGGTTTTTGAGTTGCCCACAATAGGTCAACTATGGAAACAGCATGGATTCCCAACAGCTGCAGCTCCCCCATCAGAAATAGGCAGGAAAGCATGGACTTTCTGGAGGATCTACAGCTGCCCAAAGAATTGGCCATATTAAGCGTAAAGCCCACACTAAAAATAACACCATGGAAGCCCAGGGTAATGCCTTGGCAGATTAGGCAGCCAAAAGAGATGTTTTTAAATTGCTCCTGCCAAGAGCCTCAAGTGCACATCTGCCTGCTCAACATTGGGACAGCAAATCAAAATCTGCAAACAATGCAGAATGAATGTTCCAAGAGGAAAAATGGAAATGGATCGATAATAGACACAGGCTATTCAAAGATGGAGTTTAGAGACAGTGAGAATCAAAACAACCAGTCACATCTACTGACTAAATACCACATCTGGCATGACAAATCCACTCCTGGGAACATTTGGGGCCTGAACAGATGACAGCCTGGTTCCAGCACATTTAGTGGGGACAAGATTTTAGAAAATATGCCCAAGTGGTAGTGGGCTACTGCCCCACTTGCCAGAAGAAAAACCCTGCAGCCAAAGTGTAAGTTCCCCAATTGAAAGCACCAGCACCTCCATGGCTATTCCAGCATTTGCAAGCTGATTATTTCTTGCTTCCACAGCATCGAGGTTACTTGTAATTGTGGACAAGTTTTCCAAATGGGTGGAAGCTGCTACAACAAGAAAGGCCACGGCCAAAGTACTGTGTCAGGATTACATACACCAGTACAGGCTACCCACTAGTATTGACTTGGACCTGGGAACCCACTTTATGGGAACAGTGTGACAAGAAGTTTGCCCAGTTTTGAGGATTGACTGGAACTTTCATGGTCCCTATCATCCACAATCATCGGGGCAGGTGGAGAGAAGGAATCAGACTCTGAAACAGCAACTGGCTAAACACCACCTGGAGGGAATGCCTTGGCCCCAGGCCTTACCGATAGTTCTGCGCAGTGTCAGGGCTATGCTCAACAAAACAACGGGTCTGAGTCCATTTGAAATTGTGACAGGCAGGTCAATGTCCCTACCCAGGACAACAGAACTACAGAGGTCAGAATATCATCTTATGACTGATGCCCTATTGTCTTACTGCCAAGCACTAACAGATGCTGTAAGTTCTGCCTCCTCACACTTCGCAGCTGCCTGGAAAGACCTGCTGGAGAGAGGTCATGACATTGTTCCAGGTGAGTGAGTTCTTGTGAAAAAGACCCACAAAGAACCCTTAGGCATGAAGTGGGAAGGACCATACCAGGTGCTGCTGATCACACAGTCAATTATCAAGGTCTGAGGAAAGAAAGCCTGAATTCATGCCTCCCACACCAAACAGACATCTTACAATACAGCGGAACCAGAGACTGACTGGCCAACATAGTGTCTACGGTCATTTTCTTCAAATATGTTTGTTGCAGTTTTTGTCCTATCAGGGTACTTAGAGTTAAATGTAAATATTTACCTCTATGTCATACACCTATGCCAAAGCTTCTAATCTGTCCAAGTGTTGGATATGTTCCGACATTTTACTCTAAAAGGGGGAATCCCGCTCTACCCTATTCCCTTCTCTGAATCTGAAATGGCAGAGTGGTATGCTTATCAAAATTTCACATCTAACCCCTCTCCAGGCTCTGGAATGTTCGCCATTGTACATAACCCAAATGGAGGGGAGGCCAGTTAATACTAAAAGTATTAACCATTCCCAACTACAAGCCTTGTCTCCGTAAGCCCCTCCAACATCTGAAAAGACCCAAGTTATAATGAGAATTGATTGATACTCTTTGAAGGATCTCAGTAGAATCAAAAGGGGGTGAGATACTGTATTATGATTCTCTTTACCAACTCACCTACAAGCGCTCTATGTTTAGTATACCACATTTCTATTCATTTATTCATAAATATTTACGAATCCACGTGCAAGCGTGCTATGTTTACTATACTGTATTTACGTTCACTCATTCATAAAACCATGTTAAACTAACCTAAGTATCCCTTCAAACCCATTACTGTTTCTTTACACCTTTCAATTCTTATCAACCCATCCTGCAAGCAGCGTTTAGACCCTTGAATAAGTGTTAATACTGTAACCTACTCAGAATAACGCCATCCCTGCCATTGTGTCTCCATAACTCATTTGAAAATATGGAAACATAATCATATTAATTAGCCCTTAGCCACCATCTCTTGGGACCTGAAAAGTTTGCAAAGTATCAAACAGTTTCCTCCACTAGTATATATTTAATAACGACATATTAAATAGGGCCGCAACCTCTTTAAGAAACATACTATCAGAACAGCACGTCCATGGAATTACATGATTAAGTGTAATAACTGTCAAAACCAGCAATAGTAAATGAAATCTCACAACCCAGCTGCAGGAGATTAGTTTAATATCCTCTGTACTTTAATTTGGTACACGTATAATTTCTCACTATTGAGATAATTTAGGCCTAGTAATTTTACTAATATTATTATTAACTGCCAGCACAGACATGACAGACAATCTGATCTCATCAGAAGTAACTGACAGCATTTAGCAAGCGCTTAAACCATCTCCTGATTCCCCAGGACAGACGTCACACAAACCTGCGTACAACAGATAGAATTATCTGACACCATGATGCTAAAATTTTAATGTATGTAAGAACGATGCATAAAACAGGCTAATATAAAACTGTAATAAAAACCAAAAGAACTGCGAATGCTGCAAATCAGGAACAAAAACAAAGTTGCTGGGAAAGCTCAGTAGATCTGGCAGCATCTGTGAAGAAAAATACACCAGACCGAAATGTTAACTATTTTTTTCTTCACAGATGCTGCCAGACCTACTGAGCTTTCCCAGCAACTTTATTTTTGTTCCTGTGTCTGCGAATGCTCAATAAAGAGGTTATTTTCGCCACTCACTAATCTCAGTTGTTATTGAACATGATCCCATATCAGGCACAACCAAAAATAGAGAACATTGTTGTAATGTAGTTATTGGTCACTGCTTCAAACCTATTCAATGTGTTAAATATCCTACAGGATTACAATTATCAGTTGATTAGATTCCACTAGTACAAAATAGAACTTCACCAAAGGGCACATTCATATTCAAGCCAAACAGTGTTAATCACTGAAATAATTCAGCAAACATTTAGTCAGAAAGGGAGGCCCAGTGTAGTATATTCTATTCATCATATTTGTTCTCTTGACTAACACTGAATAAATTATCCAAAATCATAACATTGTACTAATACAAATATAATGAGTCGTATGAGGTAGCAAAGTTAATCCTAATTTTACTATCAACATACTTCAGCAAAAGGATGAGAAAATACGAACAGTATCAAAACGTACAGAGAATCGGTAATTAACTACTTTAAAAATCTATATTGTAGCTGACAGAAGCATCTACCTTAAAATCCACTATATTTGTGATACTTTATATTAAAAAAATATGAATTATATACTAGCTTCAAAGAGTTCATTATTATCAAAAGAGCCATAATTTCATTTTAAAAATCAGTATGTGTAGGAAAGCAGATAATGAGAAACATGAGAACAAAGAACAAAGAAAATCACAGCGCAGGAACAGGCTGTTCGGCCCTCCAAGCCTGCGCCCACATGATGCCCGTCACACCTAAAACTCCCTATCCTTCTGGAGGCCGTATCCCCCTTTTCCCATCCTATTTGTGTATTTGTCAAGACGCCCTTTAATAGTCACTCTAGAATCTGCTTCCGTTACCTCCCCCGGCAGTGAGTTCCAGGCACCCACCACCTTCTGTGTAAAAAACTTGACTCGAACATCGCCTTTAAACCTTGCTCCTCGCACCTTAAACCCATGGCCCCTCGTAACTGATTCTCCCACCCTGGGAAAAAGCTTCTGATTGTCCACTGCGTCCATGTCCTTCATAACCTTGTAGACCTCTATCAGGTCACCCTTCAACCTCCGTCATTCCAGTGAGGACAACCCAAGTTTCTCCAACCTTTCCTCATGGCTAATGCCCTCACTACCAGGCAACATCCTGGTAAATCTTTTCTGTACCATGTCCCAAGCCACCACATCCTTCTGGTAGTGTAGTGACCAGAACTGAACACAATATTCCAAATGTGGCCTAACTAAGGTTCCATAAAGCTGCAACATTACCTGCGAATTTGTAAACTCAATGCCCCGGCCGATGAAGGCAAGCTTGCCATATGCCTTGTTGACTAACTTTTTCACCTGCGTTGCCACTTTCCATGACTTGTGTACCTGTACACCCAGATCCCCCTGCCTATCAGTGCTCTTAAAGGTTCTGCCATTTACTGCATATTTTCCATCTGGATTAGACCTTCCAAAATGCATTATCTCACAATCTTCCAGATTAAACTCCATCTGCCATCTCTCTGTCACCAACCGCTCTATATCCAGCTGTATCCTTTGACGGTCCTCACTGCTATCCGCAATTCTACCAACCTTTGTGTCATCGGTAAATTTGCTAAACAGACTAGTTACATTCGCCTCAACATCATTTATATATATTACCAACAGCAAAGGTCCCAACACTGATCCTTGAGGGAAGCCACTATTCACAGCCCTCCATTCAGAAATGCACCCTTCCACTGCTGCCCTCTGTCTTCTGTGACTGAAAGTGGGATTATTTAACCCTCTGAAATAAATCCATTCTGAGAGTCATTAGGAAATGCTTTCTGGGATCTACAAGAGACAGATCCCATTCAAAAAATGGTAAACTCATTTTATCAGATAAATTAGAAAGATACCAAGACAATCTTTTATAGAAGAAAACTGTTTCAAACCACAACAATTGTAAAATTAGAATATGTATTTTCCATCTCTATACAACTGTTTAACAATTAATTTCATGGTACACCTAGATATAATTAAACTACTATACCAGCTTTCAACAAATAAGCCCACACAAATAAATTTTGAAAAAAATCCAGAAAGTTTCCTACAATTTGACAACAATGTTCAACTGTGTAATTATAAATCTTACCAATGGTAGTTTCTCTCTTCTGGCATTGTGCACAAATCGTCGGCCCAATTTCTTAGCGTACCAGACAGAGGCCAGCATATTGTAGTGATCTTGCACACTATGAATGTCAACTAATCTAAGTTTCACATACAGCATATATAGAACCGTGGAGATCAGGCACCTAGTTATCAGTACTCTACCCACTCTTTCTCTAAATGCTTTTGCTTCTATAAATCCTCAACGCGTCCGCAGATATATTTACATACCACCAGCAGGAGACCAGGAACAGCTATCTTTGCAACAAGCTCACATCTCCTCTGATAACTAATTGTCTGCAGCATTTTAAAGCTGTCACAAGATATGTGCATGATAGGGAGAAGTGTAGGAATTGGAATTTGATACTTTAGGGGCTTGATTAGCCCATTGAACTTCAATTATACAACTTTTTCTAATTTTCTCAGTGACTACATGGCTAAAGATTTGCACAGCAAATAGGCAGCAGAAGTTTTTACATGAAATTTGTTAGCAGAGCTTAATTCAAAAAGAAATGTTCTTCTGTCCAAACATAATTTTAGAGCTTTACAGTGATATGTCAAGTAGAAAATGATCTAAAAGCATCTGTTATCTCCCAGGCAGTATAGAAACAAGGCAAAATTTTTTAAAAATTCTAAAAATAAAAGCTTAACATCAACTTCCCACGAAAGGCCCACCATTTTTGGGACTGTCACATCTTCAAGGTCAACTCTTTCAAGCAAAAAGGAGGGTCTCATTATCCATTGAAAATTGGAGTCCTATGGTATCCTTAAGACTCAATGCTATTTTGATTTATTAAGCTTAAATAATTAATCTGAGAATTGAACCTATCCATTGCACAGAGCAGAAAATGTTGAGAATCAATATAGATTAAGGTGGTTAGTACAGAGCTACAAGAGAATACATTATTTAGCATTTTTGGACAATACCATCAGCACAATTGATCTCCCTGGGAAAAGTTGTTTATCCAAAAGCCCCCTCTTGCCCCAGCCTTTCCTTTCAATTTCTTGCTGCAGGTTGATGTTCTGAGTTTGATCCAAATAGATTTCGCACCTCCAGAAAGGACAAGCTACCAATCAGTGCTTTAAAGTTTCTGACAGTTCAACAGTCGAATACAAATATGATCCGATAATCAAACAGTTCAAAATTGACGTACACAGCATCAGACAGATGCCGCAAACAAAAATCGGAAGAACAGCAGATGCTGGAAATCGGAAACAAAAACAGAAATTGCTGGAAAAGCTTAGCAGATTTCTCAGGATCCAGTTCTGATAAAGGGTCAGTAGAACTGAAATGTTAACTCTGATTTCTCTCCATTGATGCTTCCAGACCTGCCGAGCTTTTCCAGCAACTTCTGTAATTGATATAATACACAATTATGTTTCACTTATCGGTGCATTATATGCCTTACTTAAAATGATTTGCTCCAATTGAACATACATTTTTGCAAAAGATAGTCAGCACATCCTAAAAACCGATTTACTGATTTTGTTAATTCTCCAAATAATATATTTTATTTCTAGAAAAACAAATCTGTTATAACTTTTTGTTAGCTACGTGCAGAACAATGTACACTGAAGCATTTGACAGAGTGAAGAGGAATAATAAGTGAGCTAACATGTAAAGATCCATTTCAGTGTATTTGTACCTTCAACATAAACAGAAATTGCTGGAAAAGCTTGGCATGCCTGGGAGCATCTATGGAGAGAAATCAGAGTTAACATTTCAGTTCTACTGACCCTTCCTCAGAATTGGATCTTGAGAGATCCGCTGAGCTTTTCCAGAAATTTCTGTTTGTGTTGAAGGTACAAATACACTGAAATGGAACTTTACATGTTAGCTCACTTAATGCTCCTCTTCACTCTGTCAAATGCTTCAGTGTGCATTGTTCTGCACATAGCTAACTAAAAGCTATAACAGATTTGTTTTTCTAGAAATAAAATATTATTTGGAGAAATAAACAAAAGCAGTAAATCTGTTTTGAAGATGTGCTGACTATCTTTTACAAAAATGTATATGCAACAGGAACAAATCATGTCAAGTAAGGCATATAATGCACTGATAAGTGAAACATAATTATGTATTATATCAATTAACAGGCAGTTTAAATTCCTACTGTAAGAGGCAGTTATGTTCAAAATATCAGGATAGAATGCCTTACTGACCTAGTGTGTCTGATTGGTGTGCAAGATATGAACTTTATAGTCTTAATCAAACAATGTATATTTGGTGTCGAAATATGTATATGTCATTTGTTTTGATTGTGAAGAATATTTTTAAATGGCAAATAGAGTTGTAGGGATCATGCACCAATTTTTGGGCACCTACATGAAAAATAAAAATAAGAAGGTCAGTCAAATTGAATTTTGACCAAGTCTTACTTGTAAGAAAATTAAGAAATCAAAATAATTTCTTAGTATTTAGGAAACACCTCTTTTTCTCTTGAAAACTCCTTAAGCCAATCCCAATTCACGTGCTGAAAAGAGAGGCAACTAAGTTGATCCTGCAATATTCGGCAAAGGCTGAGAGTTGGTAATGAAGGGGTAAACAGGTAGTCCAAGGTAATAGATAACAAAGTGTGAAGCTGGATGAACACAGCAGGCCAAGCAGCATCTCAGGTGCACAAAAGCTGACGTTTCGGGCCTAGGCCCTTCATTAGATGATGCTCTCATCGAAACGTCAGCTTTTGTGCTCCTGAGATGCTGCTTGGCCTGCTGTGTTCATCCAGCTTCACACTTTGTTATCTTGGATTCTCCAGCATCTGCAGTTCCCATTATCTCTGAGTCCAAGGTAATAGGCCTTTTTTCTCTCACATGTTTCTTTTTACCTCACCTTGGCAAATCTTCTGGCTTTCCTTTGAGGGCTAACTGCATTGAGAATTGTTTGAACAAATGTGCTTTGAAGACCCAAGTATAACAAGAACTTAGATTTAAATAGCACCTTCAATGTAATGTATATTCCCAATAAGTATATTAGCATGTGACATAAGGAGGAGTTAAGGCAGATAACCCTAGTATTGACACCATAGGTTAAAAACATAAAAATTAGACCAAAAAAAAGTCATATGGTCATTAAAACCTCGTCTGACTTTCAAAATGGTCACAGTTGATCTTGTCTTGGCCTGAACAACACTTCCCTTCCCGTTCCCTGGAACCCTTGACTCACCAAAATAATTCATTAATCTGTCTACCTCAGCCCTGAATATATTCGCTGCTGTATTTATTGATATGACATGTACATAGATAGCCAAACTAAACCAGCCTTTCTGGCTTCATTTTTGCTAGACAGTAAAATTGAAATCTTCAAAGCCAACCCTAAAAATTTCTAACCACATGTTTTCTACTAATCTCAGGCTCTGCGAATAATCAATTCTAGACACTGGTTTGGATCTTAAACAAGTGAGTTAACAATTTCTGAGCAGCACAGTGGCTCAATGATTAGCACGGCCACCTCACACCACCAGAGATCTGGGTTTGATTCCACTCTTGGGCAACTGTCTGCGTGGAGTTTGCACGTTCTCTTGTGTCGGCTTGGGTTTCTTCTGGGTCCTCCAGTTTCCTCCCACTGTCCAAACATGTGTGGGCTAGTGGACTGGCCATGCTAAATTGCCCATAGTGTTCAGGGTCATAAAGGTTAGTTGGGTTAAGGGGCATGGGACTGGGTGGGATGCTCTGAGGGTCAGTGTGGATTTGTTGGGCCGTAGGGCCTGTTTCCACAGTAGGGAGTCTAAGTCAATTTATTAACAATATAGTAACTTCAGTACAGCAAAAAAAGTGTTATCTAATGTTATGTTTTAAACCCAAGAGCCTTTGATTTCAGCCCTATTCACACAAAAGACAGACAGACAAACATGCACAGTTAAGGGATAAATAATTAAAAATTCAACTAAATGAGCCACATTTCTTAAGTGGATTTCAAGATGCATTGTTTCACTGGCATAGATGATGACTGTTCATTGGCTGATTTTCTGAAGATGTTGATCAGGGTCACTTCTTCAGTTCACTCAGAGAAAGGCATTAATACTAATAATTCATATTATAATATTTACATACATATTCTCTGCACTTGCAAGAGCTTCTTATGGGAGGTTAGGCATGGCCTTTCAAATCTTCATGCTGTAGAACCAAAACCAAGATTCCAAAAACCTAATTCAAACTTTGACTATCTCTTCCACCATGTCCCATTTACCATCTGCCATTTGCTCAAAGTCTTTTCCACACATAACGGAACCAATTCCCAGGTACTGGCCTTGATAATAGCCACATTCTGTTATCTGTTAAACATAATGCTGTTCCCCGGTGATGAAGCATTTGCAGAGGCTTCTGATGAGGAACCAACCTTCAAATAACTTCCAAGCCAGGCCTCATTACAGCTTGTTTAGTCTCTTTTCCTTTTAGCACAAGCAGTTAGCCACAGTCCAAAAGCCAACTTTAACTCATAGATCTCAGTTCATAGCTCCAAACCAAATTTGAAAAATAATAGAGCAAAAATAATGAAAAAAATTAACAAGGGTTCTAAGAGCATTTCTTCCACAACACAAGTGGAAGTATGTGCAAATACAGTGTCAGTTACAGTGAGTCATTCATTTATTATCTGCAACTAGACGATCTTGAGATCTACTTGGAAACCGACCATTATGGAAGATATTAAACATACACATGTTGGGATTTACAGTTGCCCAAAATGTTCTATTCATTTGTTAATCATTCCTATTAAAATTCTCAACAGAAACACATTGATGTATTACTTTAAAATGGATTGTTTTACAGATTCTATCAAAGGAATTTAATCCATTTACAATGAGTAAATGTATTATTCAGCAAATAAATAATGAACAATATTACATTTTAAGAAGTCTTTGCACTGTGGCTGCATGTACCTCTGATACCTCAGCTGTCAACTAGAAAGACAGTTGGATTAGCTGCACATGTGCCAGCACATACGGTCTGAGCCATGAGTACACATGCAACTGTTCCAGATACCTTTGGGATCAGCAGCAACAGTTGTAGTGTGTACTCTATGACTTAGTGTCACAAATCTCAGGAGAACAGAATTCCAAGGATTCAATCATCCAAGTAGGTACACCACGTTGTCTCATTCTTTGATGGATAACCCAATGCTAGATATACCACGCAGACCCCCAACCCACCACCCCTGACCCCCACCCCGAGAGAAACATCCTTTTTGCATGTACTCTGTGAAGGCACACCTTTCAGATTCTTAAGTTTTTCAGCAAAATAATCTCTAATTCCTCTAAACATTCAGAATAACCATTTCTCATAAGATAAGGAATGGTTAAAACAAAAAATTCTCATAACATTAAGCAATATTTAAGCATTAATTTGTGTTGTCATTGTCTCCAGTGCTATGAACCAAGACTTGGAAAATCAGATTTTTGTAATCAGGTCTTTGCAACCAGTTTGAACACAATGGAATGAATAACCACCTTTTGTATTGTAATCTCTATGAATATATTAGACTATGAATCCCTCAATCCCAGGAATCAACAAGTTAATGGTCTCTGAATTATCTAATCAAGCTTATCCCTCATAAATAAGGAGGCAAAAACTCTGGTTTTACTAAAGGGCTAGATGACTGCACAAATCTACTTTTACACTCCAGCCATCCTTGCATTGAAAGCAAAGATTAAACTTGTCTTTCTAATTACTTGCTGTATCTGAATGTTGATGTTTTACATCTCATAGCTCATTTGCATTCCAACCCAGATAGTTGAATTTGAAGGAATGCTGAAAAAAGAATGGGTGATTAACTGTGTCAAAAGCTGCAGACAAATCGTGAAGGGCATAAAACATAGAACAATACAGCGCAGAACAGGCTCTTCGGCCCTCAAGGTTGCACCGACCTGTGGACTAATCTAAGCCCATCCCCCTACACTATCACATCATCATCCATAAACTTATCCAAGGACTGTTTAAATGCCCCTAATGTAGCTGAGTTCACTACATTGGCCGGCAGGGCATTCCACGCCCTTACCACTCTGAGTAAAGAACCTGCCTCTGATATCTGTCTTAAATCTATCACCCCTCAATTTGCAGCTATGCCCCCTCGTACAAGCCGACATCTCACTGAGACTCTCACAGTCTGCCCTATCTAATCCTCTGATCATCAGTATGTCTGTAATAAATCCCCTCTTAGCCGCCTTCTCTCCAATGAGAACAGAACAAAGTCCTTCAGCCTTTCTTCATAAGACCTTTGTTCCAGACCAGGCAACATCCTGGTAAATCTCCTCTGCACCTTTTCCAATGCTTCCACATCCTTCCTGTAATGGGGCAACCAGAACTGTATGCAAAGAGAGATAGTTTACCTTTGTAAAAATTGTATGGGATATCTTTTGTGACAATCTGGTGCTGTGGCAGAGGCAAAACCTAATTGGAGGAATTCAATCACTGAGTTCCAGGAAAGATGGGCACCAACTTAAGTAGTAACAAACACGGCAGACTGGTCAGAGAAATCAAAGTACATGGAATATGGAGGAATATTGTAAGTTGGATCCAAAATTGTCTCAGCATCATGAAACAAAGAGTTATGATTCACTGATGTTTTTACAGAAGGAAGGCAGTTTTTGTTCCACAGGGCTTTATATTGGATCCCTTGACATTTGTAATTTATATTAATGATTCAGATTCAAATGTGGGAGGCCAATTGGAATATTAAGTTGGCTATGAAGGTGAAATTGAAGAGGATGGCTGTCAATTACAAGATGGTGTTCCAACAGGCATTCAGAAAATATCAATGGGATTTGACAAAGGTTACATCAGTTTATGAATGGAAAATTATGTTTGACAAACCCACTGAAGATTTTTGGAGAATATAACTAGTGGAATATAGAAAAGAGATCCAGTGGATGTAGTATATGTGGATTTTCAAAAAGATTTTGAGGAAGTCCTACATAAGTGGCTAGCATATATGATTAAAGCAGATGAGTTTGGGCTAATATATTGGCATGAAATGAGAATTCGTTAGTAGCAGGAAACAGAAGTCTGAATTTCCCCAAATGTTAGCTATGTATCAATTTTAGAGAGATTCATAGGAGGCTTCTTTCTGTAAAGTCCAGCAAAATTTTCTTGCGCAATTTTATGTTGTGCACTTCATTAATTATACACCATGTCTCCACTATGCTGCTCTCACACTATATTGCCCTCACCAACAGTGGAATGCTTATTGCTGCTCGACGTTTTAGATGTCCAGCCGCGACACAATAATAAAATCCAGTTGTGCTCCAGTTCAAACATGACAAGCAAGAAAAAGCTCTTCACAGTTGCACTGTGGGAGGAATTGCTCTAAGAATGGCCAATAGTAGTTGGCACGTTGCTTTGCTGACAGGGACATGGAAGTTCTGGTGGATCCTTTCATCCACATTTATTCATTCACAGGATGAGGGATGTCACTGCTAGGCAGCATTTATTTCCCATCCTTAATTGCCTAGAGGGCAGTTCAGAGTTAACCACATTGCTGTGGGTCTGGAGTCACATGTAGTCCAGACCAGGTAAGGATGGCAGTTTCCTTCCCTAAAAGGCATTGGTGAACCAGATGGGTTTTTCTGACAACCGACAAGGATTTACAGTCATCATTAGTCTCTTAATTCCAGATAGTTATTGAATTCAAGTTATACCATCTGCCGTGGTGGGATTTGAACCTGGGTCCCCAGAATGTTGTTATCTGGGTCGCTGGATTAACAGTCCCATAATAGTACCATTATAGGCCATCGCCTCCCCCATGCCATAAGGTGGTCATGAGGAGGACTGAATTCTTTCCTCAGATCTATCAGTGGAAACCACAGCAACAAACACTGCCATCTGTCCTAATGTTCTCACCTGGTCAGCGTCACTTCCATAGGCCTGAGGAATGCCTAGCAGTACAAGAAGAAAGTTAATGATCTAAGGTCTGCAGAGTAAATCCCACAACTTTCGCTCTGCTACCACACACTCATTCCAACTCCACTAGTACACTTACCTCCCACCAAGGCTCATGATTGATAATTTTCACTTTTGCATGCAGCATCCTCCCTTGATACTCTCATCCACGCTTTTCCTTAGATTACTAACCCTGCATGCCCTCTGTACTTCATATTTATTCACGTGGGACATCTCATCACTTTTCCCATCTGCTGGACCAGCATTAACAGCCGTGCCAACGACTATCAGCCCTCAATCCCGCCACTTGTCTTATTCCAGGAGAAAAAGAAACAGAAGAGGGCAAAGAGGGCCAAGACAAGTGGTGGGGTGCCCCATATTCATCTGTTCATGGACTATGAGGACAGAATCCTTGCTTTAGCAGAAGACAATGTCTGCCTGTGCGGTGGTGCTGCAAATTCCATATCTTGGCAAACAAATAAAATTCATCATCACTATCCAAAATATGTGAATGCTGGAGTACTGAATACATCTGTCAAGGAGATATATTTTTAATTACAGGTTGAAGGAGGTGGCAGTGGCTCAGTCTTTAGCACAGCTGCCTCACAGTGCAAGGGGCATGGACTCGATTCCAGCTGTGGTGGTGGTCCATGTGAAGTTTGCACATTCCCCTTGTGTCTGAGTAGGTTTGCGCCGGATGCTCCGGTTTTCTCCCACAGTCCAAAGATGTGTAGGTTATGTGGATTGACCATGCTGAATTGTCCTTTAGTGTCCAGGGTTGTGTACGTTAGATGGAATGACCATGGCAAATGTGGAGTTACAGGGATAGGGTGGGGAACTGTGCCTGAGTAGGATGCTCCTCAAAGGGTTGGCTCAGGCTTGACAGGCTAAGTGACCTCCTTCAATACTGTAGGGGTTTTTTGATTCTAAGGGCTATGGAGAGTGGGCAGGGAAGCAGAGTTGAGGCAAAGGTAAGATCAGCTATGATCATATCAAAGGGCACAGCTGGCTTGAGGGGCTCAGTTGCCTACTCCTACTCCTAGTTCTTACTTTGTTCCTGTGCTACCATGTTGTCATCAACACTTTGCTCATCCTCAACCACATCTTTCTAGTAAATTACTACAGATCTCTGGATAATCATTGCATTTCCAGACATTTTAGTCTAGAAATGTGGGTAACTTAACGGTGAGACCCCTGGGACCCCACATATTGTACCCTGCAGCTCATTCCCATGGTCAACTAAAATGGCAACAACCATCATCAAGGGACCAGGAAGGAAGATGGCCAGATCTGGAAGTGGGGTGGAGTGACCAGGATGAGAAGGGGGGTGTAGCAGTGACTAGAGGGACGGAATGGAAGCAACTGAAGAGAAGGGAGGGACAGCAACAGTTTTTTCTTGGGATTGTGGATAAACATTCCAACAGATTGAGGGAGGGTTAATAGAAAACAACAGTGAAATAAAAAGTCCATTTTTAGAATAGTGTGGAGTAACTAGTGAGATGCTGGAATATTCCATTTTTGGGCCTCAGCTGTTTAAACCCTCTATCAATGATTTAAATGACAGTGCCAAATACAACATACCCAGGTTTGCTATGGGTAGAAAGCTAGGTGGAAAAGTAAGCAGTTAGGAGAATGCAAAGAGGCAGCAAACAGGTACAAACTAATAAAGAATCAAATAAGCAAACGACAAAGTACAATATTGAAAAGTGTAGAATTATCCAGTTTAGCTGAAAGGGTAAAAATCCATAGCTTTCAAGTGGTGACAGACTGGTAAATGATGATCTGCAAGAGTTATGTACCCTTGCGATGCAGCCTAATATGCAAATGCAAGCAATTATGAAAACAAATGGTATGTTGGCCTACAGTAACAAAGTAAAAAAAATTTTGTTGCAGTTATGCAGTCTTTAGTGAATTCACCTGGAAAAATATGTACAATTCTGAATTCCTTATCCAAAGAAAGGGGGATGCAAAAGGCATGACGGACTTGTTCTATGAGGATAGATTGAGAAGAAGGGGCTTACGCTCCCTAAGACTTCATTGAATTTTGAACGACTTCACTGAATTTTCTAAATGTTGAAATTATTACATGCTACACTGAAGTGTTTTTCTTTCTCATATCTATAGCAGTGATTAATCTTTGACAAACAGCACTTTACCCAATATAATGATAGGTTACTTCTACATGATAAATCTAATCTGAGTCTACCATTATGGATAAATATCAACACGTACTTGCGTTTATCTTAAGGTCACTTACAAATTTAGTAAACTTGCATTTAGTTTCATAACGAGTGCTGTAATTTACATGCAATAGTGATCGAATAGTGTTCCTCAAAAGTACATTTAAGACATTCCTTCATTTGGTGTTACACTTTGCATTAGTGGTCTCTTCTTAAGGCCTGGAAAATCCATCTTAGATAAGGTAAAATAGAATATCAAAATTAAGGCAGGAAGCCTGTTAGAGCAATTTCCGCTTTCATTTACTTTGCTGGACAATCTAATCTCTTCTGCACTTGGATTTCTGAAGCAGGGTCTAGGCTCGAAACATCAGCTTTCCTGCTCGTCTAATGCTGCTTGGCCTGCTGTGTTTATCCAGCTCTACACTTTGTTGTCTCTTATTTAAGTCCTATTAACTTTTGGAACTACATAAATTTGCAGAACAGGAATAAACAATTTGATTCATGAGGTTTGTCCTGGCTCTTTGATCTGTTAATCCAAAACTAATCCCACTAACTCCACTGATCCTCGTTTATCATTACTCCTGTACTTTTACCTACTGCAATTGTCTATTACTTACCTTTCCATTATAAGGAACTACTTCTTCATTTTACAGTAATATGCTGGACTAAAAAGATTTCTTCTGATTGCCCTCCTCACTCCATTAATTGTTGAACAATCACAAAGAATTCTCAGGGACCACAGCAACTGAGTTTATTAGCACATAATCCATCATAGGCAGAGCATATATAGCAAAGGTTTATTATTCCACCTCAGGAGTCATCTTCAGGATCCATCTACACTCTATTTTGGCATCTTCATGTTGTCCCTTGACAACATCATCCAAAGACAAGGACAGTAGCCTTCATAGGTATGTCTATGATACCAGACTCTAGCTCTAACCATCTCCTTTGATCCTTTACTACCTTGGAGTTGCCAGATTATATTGATGACATCCAATCTTAAATGAGTTTCAATTTTCTCCAGTTAAGTCTTGGGAAAACTAAAGCAATTGCCTTCAAACTCTTCGCAGGTTTTAAACACTTGCCACCAAGTCTATCCCCTCCCCAGTCACTATTGGCTTGACCTCATCTTTTAACTGAGACATTAAACCAAGTTGGCCCTTTCAGATAAATGTGGAACTATCAAGGTACTATAGGAAGATGAGCTACAATCCAGACTAACATTTACGCGTCACCTTACATGCTCAAATTGGTAACTGTGCTTCTTACAGCAGTTTCTACATTTAAGAAAGTTTATTTTAAGCGTAGGAACTGCTGTAAGAAGCAAAGTTTTTTTTAAGTGGCTCTCTAGTGCCTTCGGATGTCCAGAGTTTAAGAAATGAATTGTATTATCTTGAGTTAATTATCTTTCCACACTTCAACTGGAAAGTCCAACTGCAACTATGTCAATTCAAATTTAGTTAGTTAGTTAGAGCTAGTTAACTTCCAAGAAGTGAAAAGGAAACACGACTTGACCTATGGCATCACTAGCCTTATAGGAATAATTTACAAGTTATGAAATCATTTTGTAGTCTCCAAGAAAGGAGAAACGCTTTATGTTACTAGGTATTTGATCATATACTGTGGTTTATTCTTAAGTGGTCAATTTTGATATCTTGGCTTATTTGAAGGTGATCTCAACACCTGGAACAAGTCGAATGGTTTTTTTAAAAAACAGATTCAGGAGCAGCATCTCTTCTCCTTATAGTGGTCAAGTCAGGACTAACCTGATGAGATTCTGTGCCTTCTTTAAAGTTCACAGCATCTTCAAGCTCCAGATCACATGGCTGTTCTTCCATGTCAGTCAAGTCAAGCAGCTGGGCTTGGACATCACAGGGACAAACCTAATAACCAGAGGCAAGAGTGATGTAATGACAGAGAGACATAGTCTGAGACTGCTTCAGCAGCACATCCTAATATGTGATGGCCATGAAACATTTTTGACATTTATTTGCAATTGATCAAGTTGCATCTGGAACCTATCTGACCAATTTTTATCCCATGTACCAGACAAACTGTTGGCCAGAGACTAATTACACAACTTCAACACTGATTATAAATGCAACTGCTTGGTAATACAGAACTTCACAAAAATTCACAGCTCTTCACCTTGAACTCATCAGGCCAGGATGCAAAAAACAGACTTTGAAAAGAAACAGCAATTAATACAGCATAACAAGAGTTTGCTGATAGGTTGGGCAATTGTTAGCAAGGAGATGCAGCAACAATACTTGACAAACACTGCATTAGAGTGAAATTCATGCAGCTGAGAGGCCCTTCAGCCCATGGTGTCTGCACCAACAATAACTACCACAAAAGGCACATTAATTCCAATTTCCTGCACTTATCCCATAGCCTTCAATGCAATAATATTTCAAGCACTCATCCAAATATTTTCTAAAGGTTGAAGTTTTCCTGCTTCTACTACCTTCCCAGGCAGTGCATTCCAGATTCCCACCATCCTATGAGTGGAGATTTTTTTTCTCAAATCTCCTCTGGATCTCCTGCCCCATGCCCTAAACTATGTCTCCTCGTAACTGACCTCTCAACCAAGAGGAACAGCTGCTTCCTTTTCACTCCGTCCAAACCCTCATTACCTTATACATGTCATTTGTGGCCCCCTCAGCATTCTCTACTGTAACAAAAACAATCCAGACCTAACTAATCTCTCATTGTAGCTCAATTTCTCCATGTCAGGTGTCATCCTGGTAAATCTCCACTGAACCCACTCTCACGCTATCACTTCCTTCTTGTAGTGAGATGATCATTACTGCCTACAGTACTCCAACTGTGGCCTAACCAATGCTCTGTACAACTCCAACATGACGTCCTTGCTCTTATTTGTAGGCACTGTATTGGGGTGACATATAAAACTTGTCATTGTATTTTTCATTAAAAAGTATACAAGACAATAATTTCTACTCTATGCCATGACTAATGAAAGCAAGCATTCCATATGCCTTTTTAAATACCCTATTCACATGGTTGCCATCTGAGAACAATAACCCCAAGATCCTCTGTGTTCCTCTAAACAGTCTCCCAAAGTACTCAATGCCCTGCCATTCATTACATACTCCCTCATCTTGTTTCTTCTTCCAAAGTGCATCACCTCACACATATCAGGGTTAAATGCTTATCCTCTGTTTCTGCCCCCCTGTGCCCCAACATCTGTTTCTGCCTCTCCGTGTCTCATCCTGTTTCGGCACTTCTGCTTTGGCCAACTCATCTATATCTTCCTAACACCTAAAACCATTTTCTTCAGTACTAACCACCCTACTAATCTTGATGTCATCAGCAAATGTGCTCAACATTCTCCCCCCACATGTTGATCTGTATCATTTAAGTATGTAACAGCCAATAAGGTCTCAGTACTGAACTTTGTGATACACCACTGGACACCAGCCTCCAGTCACTCAGACAGACCTCTCCACTACCCTTTGTGATCTATTACTAAGTCAGTTTCTCAGCCATCTCGCCAATTTTCCATGAACTCCATGTGCTTTAACCTTATCAGTCAGTCTCCCATGTGGTAAAAGCTTTGCTAAAATCCAATAATATTAACTATACTTCCCTAAGCCACACACTTTGACTACAAATTCTAACAAATTTGTTAGGCATGACCTACCTCTGACAAAGCTATGTTGACTTTCTCTAATTAATCCAGGTTTTTCCTAGTGAATATTAATTCTCCCCTTCAGAATTTTCTCCAATTACTTTCCTACTACTGATATTAGACTCACTGGTCTGTAATTTCCTGATTCATCCGTACTACCTGTCTTGAAAAGTGGAGCCACATTAGATGTCCTCCAGTCATCTGGTACTTCCCCCGACTCGTGGCCAGATGGAATTAAAAATGTGTGTCAGAGCCCGTGCAATTTCCTGCCTTGCCTCCCACAGCAGCCTGGGGTGCAATTTATCCAGGCCAGGGGATTCATGCATTTTTAATGCCCATCAGAGCCTCCAGTATATCCCATTCACCCGCACCCCACATCGCCAATTTCCTACATCAAACTATCTCATCCAGTCCTGACCTTACTGTTCCTATATTTCCCCCATACTCTCCACAGCTCCTTTTCAAATGCTCCTCCCCCACCACCATTTCTATGCTGTAGACTTACATGCAAGGAGCTGTTCTCAAACAACTTTGGCTGGGGTCCTGCTTTATTTTAAATAAACTCAGTCTTCTCCTAAGCCAAAAGTCATCTTTTGCAAGCCATCTTTCTTTTTGTCCATAAAAAATTTGAACCGTACCGTTGTTACTGCTAAAATGTTACCCCGCTACCACATCGAACACTTGTCCGTCTTCATTCCTCAGCACAATATCCAGCACTGCTACATCCCTCGTTAGGCCTTCTACACATTGATACAAAAACTCCCCGGAGACATTTCAAGAAATCTGCCCCTCTAATGCCTAATACTATGACCATCCCAATTTATTTTGGAAAAGTTGGTATAATTACTTGTTTAGCACTCTCACACGCCTCCGTGAACTGTTTATATATTTGCTCCACTATTGCCTGCTGACTCTCTGGAGGTCTCTAATTCACTCCCAATAATGTGACTGCCCTTTCAACATTCCTAAATGCAACTCACAAAAATCTCACTTGAAGACCCTTCCATATCATCTCCCCTTATTGCAGTAATTGGTTCCTTAGTTAATAGAGCTACTCCATCCTTTTTACACCTTCTTGTCTCACCTAAAGATCCTATAACCCAGAATGTTGAGTGACCGTTTCTGCTTCTTCCTTCAACCATGTTTCTGAGATATCAACAATCACACTTTGGCATCAATCCACACCTTTAACTCATCAGTCTTACCTATTACATTCATTACATTCAAGTGAAGACCATCCAGCCTTGCCTTACTCTCCTGAATTCAACACAGCTGAACTCATTCTGGCTTGCTTCCTTTGCTATAGCACGTTGATTCTCCATTTCATCAATATTCTGTGTCCCCTCCCACTGTCAGACTGGTTTACACTCTTGCCAACAGTGCTAGGAAACATACCTGAAGGATGTTTGTCCCTGTGTGGTTCAGATGCAGGATATCCCATGAACTAATATTGATAGTTACATATTAATCATTAAATCCTTTCAGATACACAGAAAAGGCAGATGACACTTGTTCAAATGCAAAAATCCTAACTCATTTACACACGAGAGAGAGAGTCATCGAGATGTGCAGCATGGAAATTGACTCTTCGGTCCAACTTGTCCACGCAGACCAGATAGCTTAAATTAATCTAGTCTTGGCCCATATCCCTCTAAACCCTTCCTATTCATGTAACTATCCAGGTGCCTTTTACATGTTGTAATTGTACCGGCTTCCACCATTTCCTCTGGCAGCTGCTTCTTAGGTCCCTTTTAAATCTTTCCCTTCTCATCTTAAACCTATGCACTCTATAGGAGGAAATTACTACAGATGCTGGAATCTGTACAGAAAACAACAAATGTTCAAAATCACAGCAAGTCAGACAGCATCCATGGAAAGAGAGCAAGCAAATGTTAGCTTGCTCTCTCCCCACACATGCAGTCTGACACACTGAGATCTCCAGCATTTATTGTCTTCAGTACTGATGCACTATAGTTTTGGACTCTCCTACCCTGGGAAAAAGACATTGACTATTCATCCTATCCATGCTCTTCATGATTTTGCATACTTCTATAAGAAGCCTCAGCCACCAATCTCCAGGGAAAATAGCCCCAACCTGTTTCAGCCTTGATCCTATAGCTCAAACTCTCCAACCCTGGTAACATCCTCTTTCATCTTTTTTAAACTGTTTAAAGTTTAACTTGGTAACTCTAAAATTCAAACGTCGTCAAACAACTTGCAAGGAACCTCAATATTGTTCAGTCTGCTAACAGGTATAATCTGCAAGATGGGCTTGGTGTTTTGATTTTTTAAGGAGTAAGGCATACAGTTTGCAGGTACATTTTCTATTGGAAACTGCATGTACTCTGGTGCGTGGGTGATAGAATTTTGGGGAGTTTTTGCATTTACCAGAGGGTTTTACTGCATTCTGATGATGGAATTACCTGTGTACATAAAAATTTGACACATAATAGCGAGAGCAGTGGCACAGTCAGTGGGACTGCAAGACAACAGAAAAATGAAGCAGAGGATTCACTGTGGCAAGCTCCACCTTTTATGTGCCAAACTCCTCCATGCTCTTTGACAGTTACAGTAGGCTATCTAGCAGGCCTGCATCTCAGTAGGCATGGTCATGGTCATCAGTTGTCTCTGTTATAATATTTCATCATATTCTGATCAGTTGACAAACAATCTATTCTTTGTCATTGGCCTGAAAGAGAGCTATTCATGCTTAAACATCAAGCTACATGCTAGTGTCTGATCTCTTTCAACCTCCCAGATGCATGCACTACCAGAATCTTAGAGTCAGATCACTTGACTGGGCCTCGTCATTAATGTTTGGTCTTTTTGTTCATCATTGAGGTTTGGTGGCTGGGCTGGTAGCTGTATTTAAGTGTCTGAAAACAAGTCCTTAGAAGAGAAAGGTTTGGGGAGTGGTATACATGTTTATTAGCACAACACAGAGAACCAAGAGATCCAAAGTACACTATAAGCAATTTGATCACGATGCCAGCTCAACCACATTACAACCATCCTAATAGGACGGACAGACAGACAGACAGACAACTCCTCTGTTGGGCTCCAGAAATGCTGCTGCTCATATTGCCGAGCTTCTGATTCCTTCTCTCGTGTGCCTCTTTGCCTTGCTGGAGAAGGAACAACATCTAAGTGACTGTGTACTAGTACATTTGGAAGATTGGCAAATATCTGATTAGCTGTAGGCCTGTGAAAGCAACAAGAAGTGGGTTGAGATTGGCAGCATTGATATGAGCTGAGTTAACTAGATGATAGGCCTAAGTCCTTAGTGGCAACAAGTTTAATGCATACAGCAGTCTGGTTCCCTAGTCCTATTCTTTTCAATCTGTAGTCCTCACGGACACTGTACATACCTTCAACGCACATTTCCACTCTAACCCCACCGAACACCAAGGTGTCTTATCCTCCGACCCACTTGTATGAATAATACCTTTATAAGTGCTAAAACTGCTTTAAGTGTGTTCAGAGACGTTATTGCACACCTCTGAAGCAGGTGAGACTTGAATCCAGGCCTGTTGACTCAAAAGATAGGGATACTACAACCATATCGCAGGAACCAGATTTTTTTTTTCTTTTTTTACCCCTAATCAACTTATTCAGAGATATTATCACATACCTCTAGAGCAGGTGAGACTTGAATCCAAGGTCTCTGAGTCCAGAGGTAAGGAAACTATCACTACACCACAAGAGCCCCTGCAACAGCCAATAGCCCTAGAGTTGGTCAACTGCAGGTGATGATCATTGGACTTTGAATTGGCCTTTGTGACGTAGTGGTTGCAGTGATGTGTTAGGTGCATATCATGGAATATGATTGGGGCTGTTAATCCTGTCCAGTCAGGGATCCCTAGTTAAGAGATAAAATGAGGACAGGCTGGTCAGAGCCCATGTGCTGTTCACATGTAAATAAAGGATAACTCAGCGATGTGATACCAGCTTCAGCACAGTTATTTAAATAAAGGAGGGGAAAAAAGGACAAAAAAAATCATAAGTATTTGGGATTCTGTTGACTCTGAGTGCTGACTCTGTGGAAGCTGGATCAGTGTCTTGACATGTAAATTAAGGGTGACTTGGTGGCATGATACAATCCTTTGTTGAGTAATTTCAGTGGCGACATAAGAAAAGCACAGCCCTGAAAAAATCCATTTGGAACACCACCCAAGACATATTTCCAACCCCACCCTTGTCTGCTTTCCGGAGAGACCACTCTCTCCGTGACTCCCTTGTTCGCTCCACACTGCCCTCCAACCCCACCACACCCGGCACCTTCCCCTGCAACCGCAGGAAATGCTACACTTGCCCCCACACCTCCTCCCTCACCCCTATCCCAGGCCCCAAGATGACTTTCCATATAAAGCAGAGGTTCACCTGCACATCTGCCAATGTGGTATACTGCATCCAGTGTACCTGGTGTGGCTTCCTCTACATCTGGGAAACCAAGTGGAGGCTTGGGGACCGCTTTGCAGAACACCTCCGTTCGGTTTGCAATAAGCAACTGCACCTCCCAGTCGCAAACCATTTCCACTCCCCTTCCCATTCTTTAGATGACATGTCCATCATGGGCCTCCTGCAGTGCCACAATGATGCCACCCGAAGGTTGCAGGAACAGCAACTCATATTCTGCTTGTGAACCCTGCAGCCCAATGGCATCAATGTGGACTTCACCAGCTTCAAAATCTCCCCTTCCCCCACCGCATCCCAAACCAGCCCAGTTCGTCCCCTCCCTCCACTGCACCACACAACCAGCCCAGCTCTTCCCCTCCACCCACTGCATCCCAAAACCAGTCCAACCTGTCTCTGCCTCCCTAACCTGTTCTTCTTCTCACCCATCCCTTCCTCCCACCCCAAGCCGCACCTCCATCTCCTACCTACTAACCTCATCCCACCTCCTTGACCTGTCCGTCTTCCCTGGACTGACCTATCCCCTCGCTACCTCCCCACCTATACTCTCCTCTCCACCTATCTTCTTTTCTCTCCATCTTCGGTCCGCCTCCCCCTCTCTCCCTATTTATTCCAGAACCCTCACCCCATCCCCCTCTCTGAAGAAGGGTCTAGGCCCGAAACGTCAGCTTTTGTGCTCCTGAGATGCTGCTGGGCCTGCTGTGTTCATCCAGCCTCACATTTTATTATCTTGGATTCTCCAGCATCTGCAGTTCCCATTATCACTCATTCATAACAGTCATCTTTGAATTGTGGTTCTGACGTTGTGCATTTATTTTGGAAGCTTGACTCACCCAATTCTGCTGTTGAAGACCGAGTCCAGTATGCAGAAAGAATTTTTTTAACTTTTTCCAGGCAAATGACATTGGGGAAGATGAAAAGCAATGAATAATTCTCCAGACAACTTGTTGATCCACAGCTTTTTTGACTATCAGGAGCCTAACATTCCCTGAGGCACCAGATATTAAAACTTTCTCTGAGGTGAAGGATTTAGTTAAGGAATATTATGAGCCCAAGCCTCCTCTAAATCTAAGATGCTATCGTTTTACTTGGCAATTACAGAACCACAGAAAACAGTATCAGGATTTTTGACAAGGTTAAGATACCAAAGGAATGTGACTTTGGTTTATCCATTAATGACATGCTAACAGACGATTTGGTACGTGGGACTCATGATTTAACCATGTAAAGGTGCCTACTAGCTGAAGCCCAACTGAACTTCAAACAGATGCTAGCTTTACCATTGGAAAAGGTGGCGTGTTGACCATATGGGTTATGGGGTATTCAATGGAATTGGACACCCTCGCCTGTCTGACTGAGCTTGGGAACACCACTTGACTGAAGGTAATTGCATAGCCTCACTCAGGACATATCCTGCACAAAAGAACTTGGGGTCCGCCCACAGCAAAACCCCAAAACAAAGCCAAGCATCAGCTAAATAGTTAAAATTTTCTTCAAGATCAGGGCTAGCAGGTGACTCAACACAGCAAGAGACCCACAAGACCTAAATAGAATAAGAGAACTCATGGGCTGGTATGCAGGAGAGTGCACACTCTGGAAAGTCCACCTATATCTGGTTTGGAACAGTTAAATTGCTTAGCAACACCCAAATCAGAAACAATCAAAATAAATGTCTGGTCACTTGATACTAATGAAGGTTGATACCAATGTGGCTGTTACAGAGATCACAGAACCAGTCATTAACGAAATTCACTCTGGACTCGAACCCTTATGTTTGCTCAAAACCTCAGCTAGGCTGAGAAGCTATGCCAGGGAACCCTTTGCAGATTAAAGGCACAACTGCAGTTCTGGTCTCTTATGAGATGCAGCTGGTTTAGTTACTGCTGATTGCAGTAGAAGACATGGGCCCAAACTTGATGGGAGACAATTGATTGAGAAAGATTCATCTAGATTGGCTCAACATTTTTTGACTAGATAATGACTGCCAGGGTGAAGTTCTAATTAAATAAGTAAGGAAGGACATTAGTCTGGACGATGTGGAAACTGTATGGGTTCAGTGTGGAACAAGAAAGGGAAAGAAAACCATGAATGGGAGTTGTGTACAGACCACCAAGCAATAGCTGGGTTTGGGAATGGTATCAAACGGGAAATTAGTGATGCATGCAATAAGGGTACAATAAGCGCATGAGTGATTTCAATCTGCATATTGTTTGGATGAACCAAACTAATAGCAAAGTGATGAAGGATGATTTCCTAGAAGGTATGTGGGGTGGTCTCCTCTGCCAATATGTCGAGGAACCAATGAGAGAGCAGGCCATCATAGGCTAAGCATTGTATAATGAGAATGAAATAATTAGCAACCTCATGGTGCGAGATCCTTTGGGCAAAGACCAACCAGAGTATGATAGAATTCTTCATTAAGATGGAGGGTAACACAGTTAATTCTGAGACTGGGATCCTGAACTTTAAAAAAGCTAACTTTGATGGTAGGAGACATGCATTGGTGCGGACAAGCAGACCAAGGATACTTAAGTGGATAGGCAATGACAGACATTTAAAGGATACATGGATGAATTTTCACGAGTGCATATCTCTATCTGATGTAAGAGTAAAACAGGGTAGGTGGCTCAAAAATGCCAAAAAGGGAAATTAGGGAGAGTGTTACAGCCGAAGAGGAGGCATATAAATTGGCCAGAAAAAGCAGCCAATCTGAGGAATGAGAGAAATTCAAAATTCAGCAGAGGATGACAAAGGGTTTAATTTGGAAAAGAAAAACAGAATATAAAGTGAGCTTGTGGAAAACATACAAACTGACTGCAAAAGCTTCTATAAATATATGAAAAGAAAAGGGCTGGTGAAGACAAATAGAGATCCTTTGCTGTTAGAATCAAGTGAATTCATAAATGGACAATGAAGAGACAGCAGACCAGTTGAACAAAAACTCTATAACTGTCTTCACCAAGGAGGACACCAATAACCTTCCAAAAATGCTACAGGGCAGAGGGCCAAGCATGAAGGACGAATTGATGAAAATCTTTATTATTCAGGAAATGATCTTCAGGAAATTGATGGGATTAAAACCTGACATGTCCCCAGGGTGTGGTGTTCTGCAATCCACAGTACGTAAGGAAGTGACCCTAGAAATAGTGGACATATTGGTGATCATTTTCCAGTAGTTGAGAGGCTCCGGAAGAGTTCCAATCGACTGGAAGGTAACTAATGTAACCCCAGTTTCTAAAAAAGAAAGGAGAGATATAGCGAATTATCGGCCCGATGGCCTATCATCAGTGGCGGAGAAAATGTTGGAGTCAATTATTAAGGATGTAATAACTGAGCATTTGGAAAGTGGTGACAGGATCGGTCCAAGTCATCAAAGATTTACTAAAAGAAAATCATGCTTGGCAAATCTTCTGGAATTTTTTGAGAATGTGACTAGTATAGTGGGACAAGGGTGAATCAATAGATGGTGTGTATCTGGACTTTCAAAAGTTTTTTCAGAAGCTCCCCCACCAGAGACAAGTAACCAAAATTAAAGCTCTTGGAATCTGAGGTAATGTGTTGACATGGATAAAAAAAACTGGTTAGCAGACAGTTGGAATAAACGGGTCCTTTTCACAGTGGCAGGCAGTCATGCGTGGGATACCACAGGATTCAGTGCAGAGACCACAGCTGTTCACAATGTATATTAATGATTTAGATAAAACAACTGAAACCAATATCTCCAAATTTGCAAATGGCACTAATCTGGGTGGTAATGTGTGTTGCGAGGAGGATGCAAAGAGGCTGCAGGGTGACTTGGACAATTGACTGAGCAAACAAATACTTGGTAAATGCAGTATAATATAGATAGATGTGAGGTTATCCAGTTTAGTGGCAAAGACAGGAAAGCCGATTATTATCTAAGTGGTGATAATGGGAACTGCAGATGTTGGAGAATCCAGGATAACAAAGTGTGGAGCTGGATGAACACAGCAGGCCAAGCAGCACCTCAGGAGCACAAAAGCTGATGTTTTGGGCCTAGACCCTTCATCAGAGAGGATGAAGGGTGGCAGCTTAGGAAAAGGTGAAGTGCAAAGAGCCCTGGGTGTCATGACAGAACAGTCACTGAAGGGTGGCATGCAGATGCAGCAGGTGGTGAGGAAAGCTAATTGCATGCTGGTCTTCATACTGAAAGGATTTGTGTATAAGAGTAGGGATGTTTTGCTGCAGTTATGTTGGGCCTTAGGGATGCCACTCCTTGATTATTGCATGCAGTTTTTGTCTACTGGTTTAAGAAAGGAAATTCTTGCTATTGAGGGAGTCCAGCAAAGGTTCACCAGACTGATTCTTGGGAATGATAGGGCAGGCATACGAAGAAAGATTGGATTGAATAGGTTTGTACTCACTGGAATTTAGGAAAGTGAGATAGGATGTCCTAGAAGCATATAAAATCCTGATGTGATTGGACAGGCTAGATATGGGAAGAATGTTCCCAATGTTGGGGAAGTCCGGAACTGGGGTCACAATCTAAGAATAGGGGGTAAGTCATTCGGCACTAAGTTGAGTAAGAATTTCTTCACTCAGAGAGCTGTTAACCTGTGGCATTCTCTACCACAGGGAGCTATTGAGGGCAGTTCATTAGATATAGTCAAGAGGGAACTGGACATGGCCTTTGCAGCTAGAAGATCAAGAGGTATGGAGGGAAAGCGGAATGGGGATACTGACATTTTATGATCAGCCATGATTATATTGAATGGTGGTGCAGGCTTGAAAGGCCAAATAGCCTACTCTTGCACCTATTTTGCATGTTCCTCCAGCAGCTCTCCCACATTTGTTGGAATAGCTAGGTAAACCCTTGACTCAGTTACGTGTTAACTATGCTGGTCCTTTCATTGACTCAATTTTCTTAGTCATTGTGGATCCCCATTCAAAGTGGCTAGACATTCAGAGTTTATTTGTCAAACACAGGAAAGGGAATGGCAAAACTGTGCACATCCTAAAATCAAATGGTATTCAACATATAAGGACAGCTCCATACCAACCATCATCCGATGGTCGAGCAGGAAGAGTCCAAACTGTTTAGCCAGGCCTAAAGAAACAACCTGCAGCTTTGTTAGAGACCAAACTCTCCCAGTTCCTTGATTAAAGGACCACACCTCATGCAAATACAGTGATGGCTTCAGCGCAGTTGCTAATAGGGAGAAGTATTAGGTTAAATCTGATCTTCCCAGACCAGGGAAGTCGGGACGGTGAAACAGCATCAGGAACGGTAATGCTGCACACAAGACTCTGCTACGCGAGAGAGACAGTTTACTTCAGGGCACAAAGTTTGGTGTAGGAACCACGGCAGTGGCCCTGCGTGGATAAGAGGCATAGTCAACGTAAGGTCATGTCCAGTGATGTACACAGTTCAGTTAGGTCCTGGAAAAGCATGTGTGCCATATGAAAGCTGCAAACTTGCTAACGGTGTGGGGACAAAATGTGCTCGGCCCCTCGACAGCCTTTCCAACCGTTCCGGAACCTATGGGTTCTCACTATCCATGGAAAATTGAAGCTACCTCAGAATCTAGATGGACATGGTGCATGTTCCTGCCTTGACACCTCCGTCACCTAAAGAGAATGAATTTCTTTCAAGACTGTTCGGGTACAAGAGGCGAGCTATTGTGCATTACATGCCACCTATGTCATCACAGGTAGAGTTGGAGGAAACTGATCCAGTGATAAAATATCCCAGGAGGAGGTACAAAACAAAAGAACTGGCCTATGTCCTCGGATTCAGGAGGAGGGATGTAGTGATTGGAACGAGGTCAACCAGGGGACCTCACTGGAATATGAGCTCCTTGATTATAGCTGTTAACCTGGTCCAATCAGGGAGTCCAGACTGACAAATAAGAACAGGAGTCTCAGCATTGCCTCTATCAGGCTCTGCTTTTGTTTCATGGGCCACATGGCTGTTTTCTTGGTGATGGAAAGTATAGGATGGGAAATAAAGAAAGTTTTTGCATAATAGTGTCTGTTTACTTAGTCGCTACAGGTGATGTGGACAAAATATAAACACTCTGCTGGGGCATCTTTGGATTCAATGGTATTGAGGGGGAAATAAAAAAACATAAATAGGAGATTCAGAGAGACTCCTCATTCTAGGGACAGACTCTGGTTTTAAAAAAAAGAACAGGAGTGCCAGATATCCTGTTCACTCTCAACTGCTGGTGTTGGAAATGGTAGTCTGAGATAGGAGGCCTGGGTTCAAGTCCCATCTGCTTCACCAAACAAGCTCAACGTTAGAAAAATTCAACAAGAAACTAGACCTTGTACCTGACAAATTCAACTCACGGTTTACTTTGAACAACACCTGCGTTGCCCACAACCAAACAGCAGCCAGGGCATGAGCACAGGCGTGAGCCGAAGCAACTGTCATCCACAGACATTGGCAACTGGCATCTGCCAATCCATTATGACCATTCTGTGACATCTCTAATGCACTGGCAGTGTGCTTTGGAAGCACATAATTGTTTTACAGGGTTCAGCTGCAACTAACATCAAAAGATTGCAGAGGGGTCACTTTACATACAGGCGTAGACACCCAACTTGCAGACAAGACGAGGCTGCATTTAAGGACTCTGACTGGCTTTCTTAGTGCTTTCTCACTTAACACTTACCTTCACATATTCAGCAACCTTGCCGTTTTTCCCCCTGCCTTGCTCAGTAAATTACCATAGCTACCAGTTTTAGGGAGAACACCTTGCCGCAAAGCAGTCCTCAATCAAGGGGGCACATGTCATGTAAAACAACAGCATGCTATATCAAGCTCACATCTGTTCCATGTGCTAGCAGCATATGCAATAAACAAACTGCATGTGCAGCAACCAGGCAGCTATGTAAGTACCTCTTAGAAGAGTAGTCTTCATTAGAGTCCATAGAGGCGCCCATCAGTCAAGGAGTTCTGTCACAATAAATCAAGAGCAGCCTCTCATACCAGCCAAGGGCACTGGCCACATTCAGACGTCCAGTTGGATTTAATCAGTTGGGGGGTTTATGCCTCTGCTGCCAATGGAACAGTCACAGTCAGTCTATTGGTTTCATCAATGGCCAGTACAGAGGGTATAGCAGTTGGGGAGATGTATGGAGTGGTGGGTGGTGGATATGGTAAAGCACATCTATAAATAGTGCAGTGACATCGAGGGAGTATCCAGTCAGGCAGCAGCACCGCTGTTTCATGGGGAGGGGCAGTATATGACCATACCAGTCCTGGTCACCGCATATGCTAGGGGCTGGGTGGGAATGGTGGGCAGACAAAGGGCATTATGAAGGATTGTGTGGGGATACCTGGCTAAGCTGATGAGTCTATTGGGCCTAGAGGTTTGCTGGGGTAACCTGGGGTTCTTATGCCTGAACAGACCAGAAATGCCAAGGATTTTCTTGGCAGAAGTAAGATGATTCTCATCAGCTCAACTTCCAAGAGTCAAAGGGGAGCAGACAAAGTAGAGGTGGAGGACCTGGCCACCTTTGCAGTGTGCTGAGTGGAAAGTGCAGAGGAGCCTGTGTGCTTTCATCTTCGGCTGAGTGCCTCCTGGCAATGCCCTTTCTCCTTGTCAGGAGGGGTACCTGAACTGCAATCAAGTTCCTCCATCTCCTATCACCACACTTTCAATCCTGAAGACCAATGGCTGGGGCATCGGACAGCAAGTGTATGCACATCTTCAGTAGTTCCAGAGGATGCCTGGCAAGGGTCACTATGGCAGCTGCCAACCTGTCCCTGGTGACTATCAAACTGTACTATTGAGTAGTAAGGGTCATTGCATCCCAGGTACTTGTCTGCCACTGTTGCTCTTTCTCGGTATTCGGATGAAGTCAATGACTGCAAATATCAAAGTGTCATTCCTGCCTGGAGCTGTGGAAGTGCCTGGTCTCCAGCAGCCCTCCAAATGTATTTTCCTCAGCTAGCTGGGGCGCTGTTGCTGCGAGGTCCCCACCAGATTGTGCACCCACACACACTGTAACTAAGATTTTCCCAGAAGTATCAATATCTGTGCTAGTGAGAGTGGCAAGAGGCAGCTTTGCCAATGCTTCTTCTGAGGCTTCAATACTTTCATCTTCAGAGATCCAACAGTTTGCTTCTGGGGCAAGGCAGGTATTTCCCCACAAAGGTCAAAAGGAGGCTAGCAGAACCTGCAAGAAATGACAGAAGAAGTCACTGCAGTGCGATTAATTATGGCGTGCAAAGATTGAAACTGTTAGCCTGTTCCAAGAAAGAGAGGAGGCAGAATGAAGAAAGATGCTTACTCATTTGATGGAGCACAGCCTTTTCTGCATTCCCACAGGAGTCCCAGTCTTCTCCTGCGAGTGCCAGAATTCTCTCCGCAGAGTGAGAACATGGTTATAAGGCAAGCCCTCTACCCAGAAAGGCTTGCTCCACCCTCTCATGGTCTGTTTTCTCTAACAACAATAAAGGGGGATATTTGATTAAGAACCAAAAGATATTTGATTGATGTGAATGGCACAACTGTTGGTGCTGGTGCAGATGGGAGAAATGTTCTGAAGTGTTCTGAAGGTCTAAGGAGGCAAAACGGAAGGCATGCAGGGGTACTGGTGTGGATGGTTGGGGACAAGAATGGTGAGATTGAGGATGGGAATAGTGGAAGTGACAGAATAAGAGCTTTGGTGGTAAATAGGGGCAATAGCAGAAATACAGTGAGAGTGCAGTGACAGAGCACAGAGCGTAGCACTTGCTCATACATTTTTGTGGCATTGCTGTCAGTCCTCCACACCTGGGACATAGTGATGACTTGGGTATCATCATCAGTCCAGTCTGGCAGGGTCTGGTTACGTGGTCTGCCACTTTAGTCCTCCAGGAAGAGAATGCTTCTCCTCTGAGTCACTGTGTCATTTAGGTCATTCAGGCCCCTGTCTGAGAATCGCAGTATCACCTTTTCATTCTTTGCCACAATATGACTGTCATTAACTGAGCTGGGCAGTTTCAGAATTCTAGTCCATATCTGAGTGCACAGCAGCCTTTTAAAAATGGTTCAGAAACAAGGGATGCCAAGCTTTTGGCAGATATCTGCAATGTGGTCAGCTGTTGTGGGAATAGTGCACAGTGAGATGAGGGAGAAATTGAACGCAAGTTGCCATAGGGATGAGGTACTTAAGTAATAATGCAAATTTGGTAAGATATAGCAACAAAACACATGAGGCCTTTCAGTGAAAAGCTCTCCAAAAAGCAGACTTAGCAAACAGAAAGTGTTAAATTCAGCCCATTAAGGGGTTTAAGAGGGATATGGGTCAAATGCAGGCAATTGAGATTAGATCAGATTAGCATATCTGGTTGATGCGGACAATTTGGACAGAAGGGTCTGTTTGGTGCTGTATAACTCTATGACTGTCTGATTACCTCGAACACACCTAAGCATCTTGCTATAACTTCTTTAATAATAATTTCTAACATTTTCCCTATGACATGTTAAGCTAACTGGCTGATAGTTTTATGTGTTCTGTCTCATTTATTTTTGGAATAAAAGAGTTACTTTGTGACCTTCCAATACAATAAGACCTTTCCTGAATGTCGGGAGCTTCGGCGAATTAAAACCATGCACTAACAATCTTACTAGCAACTTCTTTTAAGACCCAAGGATGAAGTCTATCGGGACCTGGGAATTTGTCAGACCTCACCTCCAACAATTTACTCTGTACCATTTCTCTAGTGATTGTGATTTTCCTGAGTTCCTCCTCCCCTCTATGTCTTTACTTATTATTTTTCTGGAATGTTACCTATATCCTTTGAAGAGGTGACCATGCAAGATACCTGTCCAACCATCTGCTATTTCTTTATTTTCCATTATCAATTCTCCAGACTCAGTTTCTATAGGAACAATGTCCAATTTGTTAATTCCTTTCTTTTTCAAAAATTAAATATATAAACTCTTACAATCTGCTTTGATATTTCTGGTTAGCTTTATCATGTACTCTACATTTTCCCTGTGTATTACTTTTTGGTAACTCTTTGTTTTATATTCCCTCCAATCTTTTGGCATGCCCCTATCTTTACAGAATTATGTACTTTTTCTCTTAGTTCAGTAACATATTTAACACTTCTACATAACATTTAACATAATTAATCACAGATGATGGGTCTCACCCTTGGAATTTTTCCTACTTTTTGAAATCTATCTATTCTGTGTATTCTGAAATATCTCCTATTGGTCTATCTTTAAATTAATTTACCAATTCACTTTATCCAGCTCTAATTTCAAGCCCTCATAATTCCTATTATTTAAATTTTAAGAAATAGTCTCAGAACGGAATACTATCCAGTGGCCCTCCTCACTGTGAGATCATTAATCTTATCTTATTGCACAATAGCAGCCCAATATAGTCTGTCCTCTGGACTGACACCAGAACATGCTGTTCTCAGAAACTACCTCAAAAATATTCTATAAACTCCACATTTAAGCAAACTTTGCCTATCTGACTTCTGCAATCTATATGTAAATTAAAATCTTCCATGATTATCATCAGTTCTTTTTTGACAAGCTCTCATTATTTTTTTCTTTTATGCTCCACACACTGCCATATAGTTACTATTATGAACCTATACACCACTCTACCACGCAAATTCTTACCTTTTACATTTCACATCTTTACCCAAACTGTTTCCACATCTTGACTGGATGAACTTAGGCCATGCCTGTGTATTGTGCTAAAACCATAACTAACTATCAGGGCCACTTTTGACTCATTTCCTTCGTGTCTCATGCCTATTAATATGCTGGTCCAATCCATGTCATCCTGAAGCTATATCTCTGTTATGGCAGACTCCATTTGTATTCATGGAGGTTAAAAACAAAACAAAAGGGGGATTTCATTGAAACAAAATTCTGACAGGGCTGGACAGAATGAATGGAGTAAAGTTGGTAGCCTTATCTCATGGGTCTAAAACAAGGCATCGTAGACTCAGGCTACGTGGTAGGCCTTTAGGGCTGAAATTAGGAGACATTTTATCAGTAGAAGGTGGTGAACCTCTGTAATTCTTTAATATATTAGCTAGTGGAAGCCTAGACACTGAACATATTTAAGAAATAAATAGATTCTAGGTAAGACACACCTTCAGTATATGGAGAGAGACTGGAAGCATGGCATTGGGGTAAAGGATCATCTGTAATCATATGAATGGAGAAGCAGGTTCAATGGCCTACTCCTGCCCCTATTTCCTATACTTCTACATGTGGATTTGTCATAACTCTTCAACAAAATGGAAAATGGTTAGTCCATACAGAATATATGGTAACAATGGAAAAATTAGATTGGAAAAAAAGTCCAATTTTCCACCTAAAGTTTTAACAGTGAGTTGAGAATCTTACTTGTAAGAGATGGAGATCTATTTGTCTAATCTCACCATATTTATATGCTGTTTGTTGTTTTCCAAGGAAATGGAGAGAAACCAGACAGTGAAATTACTGACATGAAAGTCTGAACAGACACCAAGCAGCTCCAGCTTACCCACTTACTCCTTTGCGTTTTCATCTTGGCTGGTAATCCCCACTTCTCAGGATACAAGTAAATTTCCCAATCCTTGATGCATCACAGTATATGCAGCTCAGACCCCTACTCATCGTTTCTAAGTTCCCTGGGCAGCTAACACTTGCTGCAAATGTCATCACCATGGATTATACCAGTGTCCACCAATGCTCACATGCTAAGCTGCAACACTTTGTCTGTCCAGCCATCTCTATTCTGTTCAATTAATTAATTTGGATATTAAATATTTTACTGTACTCTTCCGATGTAATGTTGTCTCCTGAATTAAATTACCTTGTCAAATTAAAGACACATGGAAGAAAGGTCATCTGGTCACCTAGCCTGCTCTTCTCTGATGTCACACTTTTGCTCTGACAGGCAAAAGTATATTAAAGGGGCTGTCTGCTGCCAGTTTTAATCTCCCGCTGCTGCTGCCTTTCTCAGACAAGCCCACTCCTCTCTCATTCTTGTCTGAGAAGCTGTTGACTTCACTCTCTCTCCCACAGTTTACGAAGCTGCTGTCCCAGCTCTCCCTTGAACTATTTCAGTGGTGCTGTCCCTCAATTCTCTTGCTTTTTTTTAGGTGCTGGTGACTGTCTTCAAGCCCTCCTTGCTTTCACTCCCTTTTTCTCCTGCTCTCTGTATGACAAATTGTTTTGTACATTGACATGACCTTGCAATTACTTGCCCAAAGGGGCAGCTGGAGGTTACCAACTGATTTTTAAAATTTGTTTAATTTCTAGAGAAACAAGAAAGAGAACTCCAGACCCTACTGGCTCTTCAAAACACTGCCATTTAATACTGGCTCATTTTCTGGTGCCTGCCTGCCTGCTTAGGTTCTGGCTATAGATCAGCCCAGTGCCAGAATTAGCCAAAATCTCGGGACCTCATGGGAAGATGCATCAGAAAATTACGCGATGAAGCTCAATTCGATGTCTGATCCATGTCTTTGAACATTTAGCATTGTGCCACTAACTGAAGACTGGAAGCTGGCCTTAATTGCAATAGTCGCCGGAGCTGGAAAAACAAAATTTGGACACTGTTTACTAATCGCTTGAATCTCATTATTTTCAAAGGCAGGACATATTAGTGAGACCAGGCTGTGAGAAAACATTGTTGAGCTGGTTGAAAGGGATAGGTGTATACCACTAGGAAAGAGTTATACCTGGGGGAAAGGCAATTACAATGAGATTAGGCAAGATTTAGGGAGCAGAGGATGGGGAAGGAAACTGCAGGGGATGGGCACATTAGAAATGTGGACCTTATTCAAGGAAAAGCTCCTGTGTGTCCTAGATAAGTATGTACCTGTCAGGCAGGGAGGAAGCTGTAGAGCACGGGAGCTGTGGTTTACGAAGCAGGTGGAATCTCTGGTCAAGATGAAGAAGAAGGCTTATGTTAGGATGAGATGTGAAGGCTCAATTAGGGCACTTGAGGGCTACGAGGTAGTCAGGAAAGACTTAAAGAGAGAGCTCAGAAGAGCCAGGAGGAGACATGAGAAGTTGTTGGCGGATAGGATCAGGGTAAACCCTAAGGCTTTCTATAGGTATTTAAGGAATAAAAGAATGACAAAAGTAAGATCAGGGCCAATCAAGGATAGCAGTGGTAAGTTGTGTGTGGAGTCAGAGGAGATAGGGGAAGCACTAAATGAATATTTTTCAATAGTATTCACTCTAGAAAACAACAATGTTGTCGAGTAAAATACTGAGATACAGGCTACTAGACTAGGTGGGATTGAGGTTCACAAGGAAGAGGTATTAGAAATCCTTCAGAGGGTGAAGATAGATGAGTCCCCTGGGCCAGATGGGATTTATCCTAGGATCCTCTGGGAAGCCAGGGAGAAGATTGCCAAGCCTTTGGCATTGATCTTTAACTCGTCATTGTCTACAGGAATAGTGCCAGATGACTGGAGGATAGCAAATGTGGTTCCCCTGTTCAAGAAGGGGAGTAGAGACAACCCTGGTAATTATAGACCAGTGAGCCTTACCTCAGTTGTTGGGAAAGTGTTGGAAAAGGTTACAAAGGATAGGATTTATAATCATCTAGAACAGAATAAATTGATTAGGGATAGTCAGCACGGTTTTGTGAAGGGAAGGTTGTGCCTCACAAACCTTATTGAGTTCTTTGAGAAGGTGACCAAACAGGTAGATGAGAGTAAACCAGTTGATGTGGTGTATATGGATTTCAGCAAGGCGTTCGATAAGGTTCCCCACAGTAGACTATTGTACAAAATGCGGAGGAATGGAATTGTGGGAGATATAGCAGTTTGGATCGGAAATTGGCTTGCTGAAAGAAGACAGAGGGTGGTAGTTGATGGGAAATGTTCATCCCGCAGACCAGCTACTAGTGGTGTACCGCAAGGGTCGGTGCTGGGTCCACTGTTGTTTGTCATTTTTATAAATGACCTGGATGAGGGTGTAGAAGGATGGGTTAGTAAATTTGCAGACGACACTAAGGTCGGTAGAGTTATGGATAGTGATGAAGGATGCTGTAGGTTGCAGAAAGACATAGATAAGCTGCAGAGCTGGGCTGAGAGGTGGCAAATGGAGTTTAATGCGGACAAGTGTGAGGTGATGCACTTTGGTAGGAGTAACCGGAAGGTAAAGTAAGATTCTTAGTAGTGTAGATGAGCAGAGAGATCTCGGTGTCCATGTACACAGATCCTATAAAGTTGCCACCCAGGTTGACAGGGCTGTTAAGAAGGCATACAGTGTTTTAGTTTATATTAATAGAGGGATCGAGTTCCGGAACAAAGAGGTTATGCTGCTGCTGTACAAAACTCTGGTGCGGCCGCACTTGGAGTATTGCATACAGTTCTGGTCACCGCATTACAAGAAGGATGTGGAAGCTTTGGAAAGGATGCAGAGCAGATTTACTAGGATGTTGCCTGGTATGGAGGGAAGGTCTTACGAGGAAAGGCTGAGGGACTTGAGGCTGTTTTCATTAGAGAGAAGAAGGTTGAGAGGTGACTTAATTGAAACATATAAAATAATCAGAGGGTTAGATAGGGTGGATAGGGAGAGCCTTTTTCCTAGGATGGTGACTCAAGCATGAGGGAGCATAGCTTTAAATTGAGGGGTGAAAGATATAGGACAGATGTCAGAGGTAGTTTCTTTACTCAGAGAGTAGTAAGGGAATGGAACGCTTTGCCTGCAACAGTTGTAGATTCGCCAACTTTAGGTACATTTAAGTCATCATTGGATAAGCATATGGACGTACATGGAATAGTGTAGGTTAGATGGACTTCAGATCACTATGACAGGTCGGCACAACATCGAGGGCCGAAGGGCCTGTACTGTGCCGTAACGTTCTATGTTCTATATGTTCTACTGTCAATTTACACAATACAATGTACACAATACTTTATGCCAAAACACAACAGCAATTATTTATTATTGTAAACTTATCCAGTCAATTTCATGACTAACAGGATTTCATCCTGTAGCACATTTTTAACAAAAACAGAATCACAAGGAGTTTCACTGAAGTCCAGTCAATCAGAAATGGATGTCAACTCAAGGAAGGGAATACATGTGATGATATAAAAAAAAGACAAAAGTAGTAGCAAGGCTTGGAGGAGGAGTTCCAGAGTACATGGCTTGGGTGTTTGCATTTACCTCAATCAATGGCAACTGTGTAGAAGGTCAGGGTGAGAAAAACTCACATCTTTGGTGGTCAAAGTTCAAGTGCTGCAGGAGTTTTAGATGTTGATCTGGCCCTGCCTCAGTGCATCAACTTCACATGTCTTAGCCACCTCCAAACAACAACCATTCGAAATTGTCCTGGCCACCCCCAAAAGGCCAACAGAAAGCCACAAAAAAGTTATAAAGAAAATAAGATAATGAGAATAAACTAGCTCAGAATATAAAAAAAGGCAGCAAAAGTTTCTATAAATATGTAAATCGTAAAAGAGTGGTGAAGGTAAACATTGATCTTTTAGAGGATGAGAAAGGCAATTTAATAACTGGGAATGAGGAAACAGCAGAGACATTAAACAGTTATTTCGTGTCGGTCTTCACAGTGGAAGACACAAATAACATGCCGAAAACTAATGGCAGGAAAGTTATAGCACGTCAGGACCTAGAAACAATCATTATCACTAAGGAGGCAGTGCTGGGCAAGCTAATGGGGCTAAGGGTAGACAACGTGTGAGGCCTGATGAAATGCATCCCAGGGTATTAAAAGAGGTGATGGGGGAAATAGCAAATGCACTAGCAATCATTTACCAAAATTTACTGGACTCTGGGGTGGTTCCCAGAGATTGGAAAACAGCCAATGTGACGCCACTGTTTAAAAAAGAAAGAGGACAAAAACCAGGTAACTATAGGCCAGTTAGGTTAACTTCAGTAGTGGGGAAAATGTTTGAATCTCTCATTAAGGAAGAAATAGCAAGACATCTGGATATAAATTGTCCCATTGGGAACACCCAGCATGGGTTCATGAAGGGTAGGTCATGTTTAACTAACTTGGTGGAATTCTTTGAAGACAGGACTTGCATGGTGGACAATGGGGAACCTGTGGATGTGGTGTATCTGGATTTCCAGTAGGCAATTGACAAGGTGCCACACCAAAGGCTGCGACATAACATAAAGTTGCATGGTATTACAGGTAATGTATTGGTATGGGTAGAGGATTGGTTGACCAGTAGAAAGCAAAGAGTAGGGGTAAATGGTGATTTTCTGGTTGGCGGTCAGTGGCTAGTGTGCCTCGGGGATCAGTGTTGGGACCACAATTGTTTACAATTTACATAGATGATTTGGAGTTGGGGACTAAGTGTGGTGTGTCAAAATTTGTAGATGACACTAAGGTGAGTGGTAGAGCAAAGTGTGCAGAAGACACTAAAGGTCTGCAGAGGAACATAGACAGTCTAAATGAGTGGGAAAAGGTCTGACTGATGGAGTACATTGTTGATAAGTGTGAGGTCATACATTTTGGTATGAATAACAACAAAATGGGCTATGTTTTAAATGGTAAAAAATTGCAACACGCTGCTGTGCAAAGCGACTTAGGTGTCTTTGTGCATGAATCCCTAAAGGGTGGGACTGCAGGTGCAGCAGGTGATTAAAAAGGCAAATGGAATTTTGTCTGCCACTGCTCGAGGGATGGAGTTTAAAAACAGGGAGGCTATGCTGCAGCTGTAAAGCATCCTGGTGACGGCACACCTGAAATACTGTGTGCAATTTTGGTCTCCTTACTTGAGAAGGGGTATACTAACACTGGAGGGAGTGCAGAGGAGATTCACTCGGTTGATTCCAGAGCTGAGAGGGTTGGATTATGAGAAGAGACTGAGTAGCCTGGGATTATATTCATTGGAATTCAGAAGAATGAGGGGACATTTTATAGAAACATCTTAGAGATAAAGTGGAGGCAGAGAGCTTGTTTCCGCTAGCAGGTGAAAATAGGACTAGAGGGCATCACTTCAAAATAAAGGGAAGCAGATGTAGGACTGAGGTCAGGCAGAACTTCTTCACCCAAAGAGTTTTGAATCTGTAGAATTCCCTGCCCAGTGAAGTGGTTGAAGCTACCTCACTGAATGTTTTTAAGGCAAGGCTGGATAAAATTTTGAACAGTATAGGAATTAAGGGGTTATGGTGAGTGGACAGGTCAGTAGAACTGAGTCTCAAAGATCAGCCATCATCTGATTAAATGGCGGGGCAGGCTCCAGGGGCCAGACGGTCTAATCTTGCTCCTAGTACTTATGTTCTTATGTTCTAAAACATCGACTCTGCATGAGTTCTAGTCAATCCAAAATTCTGTTGTCGTATTTTATCCTGCATGAAGTCTCACTCTTGAATTACACATTCTTCCTGTAATGGCTTCAATTGGGTGTGAAAATAGTTTTCTCACCTCACATTTCCTTCTCTCATAAAACACTTTAAATCTTTGCCCCAGTTCTTGACTCATTATGAACAGAACAGTTGTTTTCCATCTACTCTGTCCAAAACTCTCAACGTTGAAAACTTCCATGGTATGGCCTTGGGTAGTGCTTAAGACAGAAGGACCTGGGGTGCAGGTACATAATCCTTCAAAGTTTTCGTCACATACAGGCAGGATGGTTAACAAGGTATTTGTCATGCTTGCCTTCATTGCTTGGTCCTTTGAGTATAGGAGTTGGGACTTTATGTTGAGGTTGTACAGTACATTGGTGAGGCCTCTTCTGGAGTACTGTGTCCAGTTCTGGTTACCCAGTTATGGGAAGGGTATTATCTAGCTGGAAAGGGCTCAGAAGAGATTTACGAGGGTGTTGCCAGGTATGGAAGGTTTGAGTTATAAAGGAAGGCCAGATAGGCTGGGATTTTATTTTCACTATATTGTAGGAGGTTGAGAGGTGACCTGATAGAAGTTGATAAAATAACGAGAGGTATAGATAGAGTTGATGGTAGTTGGTTTTTTCCCCCTAAGATGGGGAATTGCAAGAATAGGGGACACATTTTTAATGTGAGAGCAGAGAGATTTTAAAAAGACATGAGGCTTTTTTTTACACATAGAGTGGTTTGCATGTGGAATGAACTTCTTACGGAAGTTGTGGATGCAAGTACAATTACGGTGTTTAAAAGACATTTGAATGGACACATGAATAGGAAATATTTGAAGTGATACGGGCCAGGAGCAAGCAAGTGGGGCCAGTTTAGTTTGGGATTATGTTCAGGATGGACTGGTTGAATCAAATAATCTGTTTCCATGCTGTACAACCTTACAACTCGATAAGTCTTCTCTTAACCTTCTCCTCTCCAACGAAAAAATCACATTTTCTCCAATCTTTCCTCATAATTGAAATGGCTCATCCCTGGAATCCTCCTCATGATAGTTTCTGCATTCTCTCCAGTACATTCAAGTCCTTCTTATTTGTGATGCCCAGAATTACACACAATACTCGACCTGATGTTTAACTAGTGTCTTTGATAAGTTCTTCATAGCGTCCCCGTCCTGGGCTTTATGACCTGTTTGTGAAGCCTAAAATATATGTTTTCTTAACAGTTCTGTGTACTGATCCCGCCACGCCTACTGACCCATATGTTTGAGTCTCTCTACTCCCACACATCCTTTAGAATAATTTTGTTTTATACTGTAAACTGTAACTGGACAAGTGAATCACAAAACATGAAGCTGTTTAATGACAGCCGACATGTCATTTCTAATTCCAGATTTTAAAAATGACTTCTCATCTGTTCATTTTTCATTCCCCTTGAAGCAGCTTCTGTTGAGGTAGACAGTGAAACAAAAAGTCTTACAGCATATTAACCTTTGAGAAGTATTTGTGCTGACAGAAAATCTATTGGAAACTTGTCAGATTCAACAAGATTGATGACTCTGAAGGTTTAGACTAAACCTGTCTTCTTATTAGCCCATCTTTGCGAAGGTTTGCCACAGAGGAGAGACTTGCATCTTGTGGAAAGGGACACAAGTACACTTCTAAACCCACCATAAAAACAACTAGGCAACATGTTGATTTCAACAACAAAGTACAAGTAATGCACATTGCTCAGAAAAGCATGATCTGCGACTGTTTTAACATTAACAAACGTGACTTTTTTAAAAATTTCCTCTAACTTTCACTTTGTCCAGCTACAGGTACAGCAGGTTCATTGACCAATGGTGAATTTCAGGAATCACGATAAAACTGACATTGAGATATATGGGGTGGACTGTTAATGTGTGAGCTGAGATTTTGGCAATGGCACTAAAAGCAGGAGGCTGACCACAGTGGCCAGTGGCAGGACCCGATGAAGCATATTTCCAACAGTGTCCAATTAAATGGCCCGGTTAAGAATAACAGCCTGCTTCGAAAAGATTCTGGACCATTAAAAAGGTTGCTAGCTCAGCAGCACCACTGCTAAGAGAAGCCATTGTTGGCGCAATGCCTACAAGGAGAAGGCACCTTAATGTTTGAGATATCAGTGGAGTTGTGGAAGAAAGACGGTGACGCTGGAACTTTCACAGGTAAGAATGGCATGGAGTGTGAACAGTGCTGAACAATCACTGGCACTTTGCTTTGACATTTTGCCAGCCTTTCCAACTCTCTGACAAATGTCCAGTAGCTGGCAATTTTAAAAATACAGACAAAAATTCCATATAATGAAACTAGAATTTCAATACTATATATTCAATTTGTTAACTTGTAATTGCTTAGAACCATTGGGCATTTTTTTTTCTGAGGGAAAATGAGATAAAAGGCCCGTGTGGTCATTTAGCAACATCTACTCAAATAAGAAATGTGAGATGTGGGGACTGTCTGCTCCAGGACATGAAGCAGAAGATACCTTATAATCAGCCTCAGTTGAAAGATGCTATTACACACTTGTGGAGCTGATGGGACTTAAACTCAAATCTCCCACTCAGAGGGAGGGACATTACCACTGCACCAGTATTGATGTAGATTAGTCTCAGTGGTGGCATATTTAAAGAGCTTCCAGTCATGCATTTGTAAATGCTTGAGCAAAGGACTCTTTCACTTCAGTGCAGCCTCAAACCACCCTGCTTCTGCTGCCTCAGCTGAGCAAAGAAATGACCAGAGAACTACAGCAGGAATGATTGAAGGAAACCTCCAGCTGACCCCTTCAGTTATACTTGCTTCAAGATTCTCTTCTAGACTGTAGGGAAAAGCAGGTGTGGTCTTCTCATTGGGTGGAAGGGTGAAGCCAGTGTGACAGACCAAGCAATCTGGATAAAGACTACAAAGGAGATCAGCAGCATACAGTCATATCACCACAACCCTCATGTTGCTCCTCGAACCCAGATCTCAAACCAAAAACAGTGACATAATTTGGTCTACCAAGGTGAGTATTCCATACCTCTTTTCCTACTGGGGCTTGAATAAGGTATCAGAAGGGTTGTTTGCTGGAGTGGGAAAATGATCATCAGTTGCAAAGGGGTCAAAGGGCTATATCCTAAAAGATGCCTAGCTGAATCTGAGGAATGGGGTGCATTAAAGTAAGTGAATTCAACGATAAATACGGTATTAAAAGAGATAAAGAAATGGAAGAAACAATTGGATTAGGAAGTAAAAAAAGACAAAGAAGTAATAAAACAAACTTTCCTTAAAAATAAAGGTCGTAAAGAACACGACTTCCCATTGTGATAGTTAATTTCCAATGCAAGAGAGGTTGACAGCTAAAAATGATGAAATACCATCTTGTTCAAAGTGTATTTGCTCTTGTAACAGGAGCCCTTAAAATTATCTGGAGAATATAGCAGGCTAAACAAAAGAAGAAAGGTTATGCACTCCCCCGGAAACGAGTCAGAGAGAAAAAATAGTAAAACCAGTAAGTGAAGACAAATTGGTTTGAATGATTTTGTATTCTTAAGATGGAGAATCAGTACACTCATTTTCCAAGTATCCTTGTTCTTTTTAAACCAGTATGGATGCACTCAGAATTGCCAGAAACGGATCAGAGCTAAAGGGTCAACGCTGTATAAATAAATTTCTGTTTCTCTGTAACAGTATAGAGCTATATCTGAAATCTGGGAGTACAAAAGAATTAACAACACAATGGACATAGCAGAAACCAAGTCATTCTCTTGAAGAGAAAGAGATCAGTAATTGTCAGTAAAGCAAGCAAACACATAGAAAGTTAAAACCATAAGACAATAAAACATAGGAGCAGAAATGTGGCCACTCGGCCCATCGAGTCTGCTCTGCCATTCAATCTTGACTGATAAGTTTCTCAACCCCATTCTCCTTAGTCAGCCATGTTTGCCTTATTCTCCCCATACCATGCTTCTTTTTCCTGGGGATGAATTCTCGCTGTGTCTCTTGAATTACCCCCAGAAACTCCTGCCATTGCTGTTCTACTGTCTTTCCTGGTAGGCCCCTCTGCCAGTCAATTCTGCCCAGCTCCTCCTCATACCTTTCTAGTCACCTTTATTCAGCTGTGATACCATTACCTCTGATTCTATCTTGTCCCTCTCAAATTGCAGAGTAAATTCTATCATCTTATGATCACTGCCTCCTAAGGGTTCCTTTACCTTGAGCTCACTTATCAAGTCTGCCTCACTACACAACACAAAATCCAGTTTTGCCTGTTCCCTTGAGGGCTCCACCAAGAGATGCTCTCAAAAATATCTCACAGACATTCCACAAACTCATTTTCTTGCAATCCACTACGAACATGATTTTCCCAGTCCACCTGCATATTGAAATCACCCATGATCACTGTGACTTTGCCTTTCTTACACACCTTCTCTATCTCCTGGTGTATCTTGCGCCCCAGCTCCTGACTACTGTTTGGAGGGCTGTACGCAACCCCAACTATGGTATTTTTACCTTTGAAATTCCTCAACTGTACCCACACAGATTCTACACCTTCTGACCCTACTTCATCTCTTCCTATTGATTTAATTTCATTTCTCACTAATAAGGCAACCCCACCCCCTTGATCCACCTGCCTATCTTTTTGATAGGATGTATATCCTTGGACATTCAGTTCCCAATCCTGACCCCCCTTGCAGCCACATCGTGATGCCTACCACATCATACCTGCCAGTTTCAATCTGTGCCACAAGCTCATTTACATTATTCCTTATACTGCATTCAGATATAACACCTTCAGTCCTGCATTAACCCTCCCTCTTCTCATTTTCATTCGTTTTCCCACTGTTTGATTGCCAGCCTTTTCCAAACACTTTATCCTATTTGTGTCTGTGCTGGAGAATTTAATAACCTCTCCTGAATTCTCTAGTTTAAAGGTGGGTGGAACATTATCACAAACTTTACACATGAAAGAAATTTGGCACCGTTTCACACTTTGCCATCACGGAGGAGATGGATAGCGAAACTACTATAGCAGAGCACAGTTTTGTCCATTACACAGAAGCATCATTGCCCAAATCATTGCTCTTTGATTGAAGGAAATTATCATCCTGGTTCTAGATTCCTTGAGCAATGAGAGTGGGAAGCTAATAATCAGTGATAAAGCAATGGCTTGAAAGGGATAATCAACACTTGTTATTTTGAAGCAACAACCCTAAAAATGAAGAAAAACTCAGATTGCTCATCCCTAGGTGTCTCTTAGCTGGAGTCCTGCTGTGCTTTGTGACGAGTCCAGTTAGGTGAAATTTATCAAGGACAGGAGGAAGGATACAATCTCATCAACTATGTAGGTGTAAATGGAAATGGTTGAGGAAGTCAGCAGCAGGATTGGAAAGTGCACATCATACGGGACATAAGGAGGCGTAGTAGATGAGTGGTATAACATTTGCAGATACAATTCTCCTGCAAAGCACCTCTCATTATTACAGATTTTGTAGCTCTATCCATCCCTCTTTCAGGCACCTCAAATCCCAAACTGAGAAGCTATCACTCACACTTATGCTATGACCCTCTCATAGCCATGCCTCAGTTACATTTCACAAATATTGTCATTCCTTTCTACATAAGTGATTACAATAATACACATCTCTCTGCTTTCTCTCCTTGCTAAAAGGGCACGAAAGGTTGATGAGTGGCAGTGATCTATGGAGGTTGGGGTTGGTCCTCTAATGACAGTTATCCTGGAGGTCACTGGCAATGCATGCTCACCTTCTCTACCAAGATCTTCCACATCCAGTGGAAAGAAAAGTGATCCAAAAGTAGCATCTAAGCCAACTTGCCCATGCAATATAATAAAATGTGAGGCTGGATGAACACAGCAGGCCAAGCAGCATCTCAGGAGCACAAAAGCTGACGTTTCGGGCCTCGACCCTTCATCAGAGAGGGGTTGTAGATTGGGGTGGAAGGTGTTAGTGAAGTGGATGAACTGCTCGATGATGCCACCCGAAGGTTGCAGGAACAGCAACTCATATTCCGCCTGGGAACCCTGCAGCCATATGGTATCAATGTGGACTTCACCAGTTTCAAAATCTCCCCTTCCCCCACTGCATCCCTAAACCAGCCCAGTTCATCCCCTCCCCCCACTGCACCACACAACCAGCCCAGCTCTTCCCCCCCACCCACTGCATCCCAAAACCAGTCCAACCTGTCTCTGCCTCCCTAACCGGTTCTTCCTCTCACCCATCCCTTCCTCCCACCCCAAGCCGCACCCCCAGCTACCTACTAACCTCATCCCACCTCCTTGACCTGTCCGTCTTCCCTGGACTGACCTATTCCCTCCCTACCTCCCCACCTACACCCTCTCCACCTATCTTCTTTACTCTCCATCTTCGGTCCGCCTCCCCCTCTCTCCCTATTTATTCCAGTTCCCTCCCCCCATCCCCCTCTCTGATGAAGGGTCTAGGCCCGAAACGTCAGCTTTTGTGCTCCTGAGATGCCGCTTGGCCTGCTGTGTTCATCCAGCCTCACATTTTATTATCTTATAATATATTTGGGCAGTTGCTTTACATGAAACACTGTCTCCCACCCATCCTCCTCCTCTAACCAAAGAAAAAGGTTCTGAGCACTGATTTGGTAAGGTTACCAGTTTGTTTTTCTTAATAGTTTGTTTGGGAATTCAGAACAGTGGGAACGGATGTTAGGGCAGTTGCACGCTCCTCCTGTAGAATGTGGGAGGTAAGATTCGCCACTAGTCTCCCCACTGACTTCATCTGCGGGAAGTGCACGCAACTCCAGCTCCTTGGAAACTGTGTTAGCGGACTGGAGCTGGAGCTGGTGCTGGATGAACTTCAGATCATTCGGGAGGCTGAAGGGGTAATTGAGAGGAGTTACAGGGAGGTAGTCGCACCTCAGCTACAGGAATAAGGTAGATGGGTTACAGTCAGGGGACAGAAACGGAACAGGCAGACAGTGCAGGGATCCCCTGCGACCATTCCCTTCAATAACAAGTATACCGCTTTGGATACTATGGCGGGGGGGGGCGGGGCGGGTTGACTTACCAGGGGTAAGCCAATGGGGTACAGGTCTCTGGCACAGACTCTGTCCCTGTTGCTCAGAAGGGAAGCAGGGAGAGGAGAGCATTAGTCATGGTGAACTCCATAGTTAGGGGGACAGACAGGAGATTCTGTGGGAATGAGAGAAACTCGCGGTTGGTGTGTTGCCTCCCAGGTGCAAGGGTCTGTGATGTCTTGGATCATGTTTTTAGGATCCTTAAGGGAGAGGGGGGGCAGCCCCAAGTCGTGGTCCACATAGGTACCAATGACAAAGGTGGGAGAAGGGATGGGGTTGCAAGGCAGAAATTCAAGAAGTGAGGGTGGAAGCTAGAGCTGGAACAAACAGAATTCTTATCTCTGGTTTGTTACCCGTGCCATGTGCGAGTGAGGCAAGGAATAGGTAGAGAGAGCATGAACATGTGGCTGCATGGATGGTGCAGGAAGGACAGATTCAGATACTTGGATAGCAAGTTTTGAGAAGATTTCTAGCTCATGTTGAAGTTCTGGATGTGAGTTTGCTCGCTGAGCTGGAAGGTTCGTTTTCAGACGTTTCATCACCATTCTAGGTAACATCATCAGTGAGCCTCCGGTGAAGCGCTGGTGTTATGTCCCGCTTTCTATTTATCTGTTTTGGCTTCCTGCGTTGGTGATGTCATTTCCTGTTCTTTTTCTCAGGGGATGGTAGATTGGCTCCAAATCAATCTGTTTGTTGATGGAGTTCCGGTTGGAACGCCATGCTTCTAGGAATTCTCGTGCGTGTCTCTGTTTGGCTTGTCCTAGGATGGATGTGTTGTCCCAATCAAAGTGGTGTCCTTCTTTATCTTTGTGTAAGGATACTAGTGATAGTGGATCATGTCTTTTTGTGGCTAGTTGATGTTCACATGTCCTGGTAGCTAGCATTCTGCCTGTTTGTCCAATGTAGTGTTTGTCACAGTTCTTGCAAGGTATTTTGTAGATGACGTTCGTTTTGCTTGTTGTCTGTATAGGGTATTTTAAGTTCATTAGCTGCTGTTTTAGTGTGTTGGTGGGTTTGTGGGCTACCATGATGCCAAGAGGTCTGAGTAGTCTGGCAGTCATTTCTGAGATGTCTTTGATGTAGCGGAGAGCAGTTATGGTTTCTGGGCACATTTTGTCTGTTTGGGTTTGTTGCTGAGAAATTGGCGGACTGTGTTCATTGGGTAGCCGTTCTTTTTGAATACGCTGTATAGGTGATTTTCTTCTGCTCTTCATAGTTCCTCTGTGCTGCAGTGTGTGGTGGCTCGTTGAAATAATGTTCTAATGCAGCTAATCCTTACATACAGATAAGGAAGGACATCACTTTGATTGGGACAACAGATCCATCCTAGGACAAGCCAAACAGAGACACGCACAAGAATTCCTAGAAGCATGGCAATCCAACCGGAACTCCATCAACAAACACATTGATTTGGAGCCTATATGTTTATTAGAGGAGTTCTGGTTGGAATGCCATGCTTCTGGGAATTCTCATGCGTGTCTCTGTTTGGCTTGTCCTAGGATGGATCTGTTGTCCCAATCAAAGTGATGTCCTTCCTTATCTGTATGTAAGGATTAGCTGCATTAGAACATTATTTCAACGAGCCACCACACACTGCAGCACAGAGGAACTACGAAGAGCAGAAGAAAATCACCTATACAGCGTATTCAAAAAGAACGGCTACCCAATGAACACAGTCCGCCAATTTCTCAGCAACAAACCCAAACAGACAAAATGTGCCCAGAAACCATAACTGCTCTCCGCTACATCAAAGACATCTCAGAAATGACTGCCAGACTACTCAGACCTCTTGGCATCATGGTAGCCCACAAACCCACCAACACACTAAAACAGCAGCTAATGAACTTAAAATACCCTATACAGACAACAAACAAAACGAACGTCATCTACAAAATACTTTGCAAGAACTGTGACAAACACTGCATTGGACAAACAGGCAGAAAGCTAGCCACCAGGATACATGAACATCAACTAGCCACAAAAAGACATGATCCACTATCACTAGTATCCTTACATACAGATAAGGAAGGACACCACTTTGATTGGGACAACACATCCATCCTAGGACAAGCCAAACAGAGACACGCACGAGAATTCCTAGAAGCATGGCATTCCAACCGGAACTCCATCAACAAACAAATTGATTTGGAGCCTGTCTACCATCCTCTGAGAAAAAGAACAGGAAATGACATCACCAACGCAGGAAATGACATCACCAACCCAAGGAAACCAAAACAGATAAATAGAAAGCAGGACATAACACCAGCGTTTCACCGGAGGCTCACTGATCATGTTACCTAGAATGGTGATGAAACGTCTGAAAACGAACCTTCCAGTTCAGCCAGCAAACTCACATCCAGATACTTGGATAATTGGGGGTCATTCTGGGGTAAATGGGACCTCTACAAATGGGATGGTCTACACCTTAACCAGAGAGGTACCAATATCCTGGGTGGGGGGGGAATGTGCCAATGCTCTTCAGGAGTATTTTAGCTAATTCATCCAGGGAATGGGAACCTGAATTGCGGCTCCAGTGTACAGCAGGTTAAGAGAAGTGAGGTCATGAATAAGGTTTCAAGAAAGCAGGAGTGTACTGGCAGGCAGGAAGGTGGTTTGAAGTGTGTCTACTTCAATGCCAGGAGCATCCGGATAAGGTGGGTGAACTTGCAGCATAGGTTGGTACCTGGAACTTGTGGCCATTCAATGTTGTGGCCATTTTAGAGACGTGGATAGAACAGGGACAGGAATGGTTATTGCAGGTTCTGGGGTTTAGATGTTTCAGTAAGATCAGGGAAGGTGGTAAAAGAGGGGGAGGTGTGGCGCTGTTAGTCAAGGACAGTATTACGGCAGTAGAAAGGACGTTTGATGAGGACTCGTCTACTGAGGTAGTATGGCTGAGGTTAGAAACAGGAAGGGAGAGGTCACCCTATTGGCAGTTTTCTACAGGCCTCTGAAAAGTTCCAGAGATGTAGAGGAAAGGATTGTAAAGATGATGATTCTGGACAGGAGCAAAAGTAACAGATAGTTGTTATGGGGGACTTTAACTTTCCAAACATTGACTGGAAATGCCATAGTTCGAGTACTTTAGATGGGTCAGTTTTTGTCCAATGTGTGCAGGAGGGTTTCCTAATACAGTATGTAGATAGGCCAACAAGAGGCGAGGCCACATTGGATTCGGTACTGGGTAATGACCCAGGCCAGGTGTTGGATTTGGAGGTAGGTGAGCACTTTGGTGATCGTGACCACAATTCAGTTACATTTCCTTTAGCGATGGAAAGGGATAGGTATATACCGCAAGGCAAGAGTTATAGCTGGGGGAAAGGTAATTATGAGGGAATTAGGAGAGATTTAGGACGCACGGGATGAGGAAGAAAGCTGCAGAGGCTGGGCACAATTGAAATGTGGAGCTTGTTCGAGGAACAGGTAACTCTCCTTGACCAGTATGTACCTGTCAGGCAGGGAGGAAGTACTCGAGTGAGGGAACCGTGGTTTACTAAAGAAGTTGAATCTCTTGTCAAGAGGAAGGAGGCTTATGTAAAGATGAGGCATGAAGGCTCAGTTAGAGTGCTTGAGAGTTACAAGTTAGCCAGGAATGACCAAAAGAGAGAGCTAAGAGAAGCCAGGAGGGGACATGAGAAGTCTTTGGCATGTAGTATCAAGGAAAACCCTAAAGCTTTCTATAGGTATGTCAGAAACAAAAGAATGACTAGAGTAAGATTAGGGCCAGTCAAGGACTGTAGTGGGGAATTGTGCGTGGAACCCAAAGAGATAGGAGAGGCACTAAATGAATATTTTTCATCGGTATTCACACAGGAGAAAGTTGTCGAGGAGAATACTGAGATACAGGCCATTAGACTAGACGGCATTGAGGTTAGTAGGGAGGAGATGTTAGCAATTGTGGAAAGTGTGAAAATAGATAAGTCCCTTAGGCCAGATGGGATGTATCCCAGGATTCTCTGCGATGCTAGGGAGGAGATTGCAGAGCCTTTGGCTTCAATCTTTATATCGTCATTATCTACAGGAATACGACCAGAAGACTGGAGGATAGCAAATGTTGTCCCCTTGTTCATGAAGGGGAGTAGAGGCAACCCTGGTAATTACTGACCAGTGAGCCTTACTTCAGTTGTGGGTAAAGTGTTGGAAAGAATTATGAGAGATAGGATTTATAATCATCTAGAAAGGAACAATCTGATTAGGGATAGTCAACATGGTTTTATGAAGGGTAGGTCGTGCCTCACAAACCTTACTGAGTTCTTTGAGAAGTGACCAAACAGGTGGATGGGGGTAAAGTGGTTGATATAGTGTATATGGATTTCAGTAAAGCAGTTGATAGTGTTACCCACGGTAGGCTATTGCAGAAAATACGGAGGCATGGGATTGAGGGTGATTTAGTGGTTTGGATCAGAAGTTGGCTTGCTGTAAGAAGACAGTGGGTGGTGGTTGATGGGAAAGGTTCATCCTGGAGTTCAGTTACTAGGGGTGTACCGCAAGGATCTGTTTTGGGGCCAATTAAATGAGCTGGATGAGGGCGTAGAAGGATGGGTTAGTAAATTTGCAGATGACAATAAAGTCGGTGGAGTTGTGAATAGTGCAGAAGGACGTTGAGGTTACAGAGGGACATAGATAAGCTGCAGAACTGGGCTGAGACATGGCAAATGGAGTTTATTGCGGAAAAGTGATGCGATTCACTTTGGAAGGAGTAACAGGAATACAGAGTACTGGGTTAATGGTAAGATTTTTGGTAGTGTGGAAGAGTAGAGGGATCTTGATGTCCATGTGCATACATCCCTGAAAGTTGCTACCAGGTTGATAGGGTTGTTAAGAAGGCATACGGTGTGTTAGGTTTTATTGGTAGAGAGATCGAGTTTCAGAGCCATGAGGTCATGTTGCAGCTGCACAAAACTCTGGTGTTCTGATCGTCGCATTATAGAAAGGACGTAGAAAGTGTGCAGAGGAGATTTACCAGGATGTTGGCTGGTAAGGAGGAAAGGTCTTATGAGGAAAGGCTGAGGAACTTGAGGCTGTTTTCGTTAGAGAGAAGGAAGTTAAGAGGTAACTTAATAGAGATATACAAGATGATCAGAGGATTAGATAGAGTGGACAACGAGAGCCTTTTTCCTCGGATGGTGATGGCTAGCACGAAGGGACATAGCTTTAAATTGAGGAGTGATAGATGTAGGACAGACGTCAGAGGTTCTTTACTCAGAGTCGTAATGCCCTGCCTGCAACAGAAGTAGACTCACCAACTTTAAGGGCATTTAAATGGTCATTGGATAAACATATGGATGAGAAAGGAACCGTGTAGGTTAGATGTGCTTCAGATTGGTTTCACAGGTCCGCGCAACAGAGGGCCAAAGGGCCTGCACTGCGCTGTAATGTTCTACGTGCCCCTCGCCCATTTCTAAAGAAGGGTCTTGACCCGAAATGTCAGCTTTCCTGCTCCTCTGATGCCAAACGGCCTGCTGCATTCATCCAGTCTACACCTTGTTATCTCTGCTGTCTTGCCTGCCACCTATAAAGGCTTTTTTGATACGCTTGTTTCATTTCTGAGGCTCTCTGTACTGGCAACTTCAACTGCTGCTCACAGACATATGTTTTTTTTTAATTTAAGTACAGACAAAGCACAAATTTCTTAAAGGAACCACACATTTTAGTTTCCTGCCCCCCACTTCACAATTACTCCATTCAACTTCGTAACAAATCAAAGTTTTATGGGTCAGTACATATCAGTCACATGCCTGACTGCAGATGCCCAAAGTAATTGTTGTAGGAGGCAAAGGAGGAAATTACAGGGTAGAGTAGACCCAAATTTTAAATTTCTCACTATCCACAGTGGAGGTGCCAGAAGTTTAGAGGGCAGCTCATGTGGTTCCACTTTTTGGGAAAGGTAATTAAGATAAGTCAGGGAATTATACACCAGAATGTCACATCACTGGTAGGAAAACTACTGAAGAAAATTCTGAAGGAGAAAATTAATCTCCACTTAGAAAAGCAAAGTTTGATAGGTTGAAGGGCCTCTTCTGTTCTTTATGACTCTATGATTACACCTCAATAAGCTATGCAACCAACTGAAGCCAAAGAAGTCAGTATAGACATCTGGTAGCATCGAACTTGAGGACTGCAAATTCAGGATTATCCAGCAAATTTTGTCTAATTGCAGAATCATATCTAATGATGGGCACTGTGTTGCAAGTTTTTCAAGCATGGCCTGGTTGGGTGTGGTCAGTATCTTTGTTGTTGTAAACAGCCGAAGGGACATACTATTTGGTATCATCTGCCATTTTTTGGACACGAGGCGGTCATTCTCGGACATAAAAAGTATTCAGTCTATCTCAGATATCTTGACAGTTTGAGAAACAGGTCAAGTCAGCTACTTCACACTGCTACTATGCAGTGCCAACATGAGTGGTGTATGCACTAAGAGGTTTCTGCTGTCAAGCCAAGAAGATAGTCTGCCTGTCACACAAATGAGTAAAGTCAAATATGAATTTCAGCGCTGGTATGATGCAAGGGATGTAGGCTGCAGCTTGCTCTTCAAAATCATCTATGTGAAAATAATTAAGCAAGTCCATGTTCAGAAATTGACAGTATAGCTTAGTCATCAAATCAGCTGTACACCAACAAAAGGATCCCACAAGGATATGTGATTGCAGTGATGCTCTTCAACATATATGCACACCAGTAACTTCCTTCTCTTGCAATCCCACTTATCAATTGTCCGTTGCTTTCCAAGCTTATGCGCTTCAGAGCACAAAATATTCATTGCAGATCTATGTTCTCTCAAAACCTTCTTTGGGAAATGGTGAATTTAACCAAATCCTGCCAAGACCGCAATTCCCCATTACAACTTAAAGACAAAGGAAGAATTTAACATCCATTCTGGAGCTGACCACTGTCCCATGACTGAATGACACTATACCTTGGCATCACTCCTGACCGAACAGTGACCTTTGCATCAACGCTTCCAAACCACCACAGCTGTGTTGAAAACTAATGAAAACCACACAAAAGCTCGTGAGTTCCAGCTGGGCAGTAGAATCAACATATTATGTGCTGTTGGACTTGCCCTGGTATACCTAACAGCAGATTGCTATTTATGCTGACTCAGGAATTGCCACACAATTGTGTTAGATAATCATGACCTCCTGGAGATGAATATTTCTAGACAACTAGGACCAACACATCCATGCTTACCTGGTTTGCCCTACATGTGACTTCAAATCCAGACCCACAGAAACTGACTCTGAACTACCCAGAGAAATGATCTAGCAAGCCATTCAGCTATAACAATTGCTGAAAAGGAAAGGGATGAAGCCTGATGGAACCACCTAGTATTGAAGACATTAGAAATGGTAAGTAGTTGTGTCAACCTTGCAAAATCCTCCTTGTTAACATCTGTGGGCCTACGCCAAATTGGGACAGTGATCTCACAGACTAGTCAAACAACAGCCTGACATCGTCATACTCTCTCAATTATACCTCACACACAACATCCCAAAAACCAGGTTACAATCTGTGGGCTATATCCTGTAACATTGGCAGGACAGATACAGCAGAATAGGCAACATGTGGAATACAGTCAGGACAGCGTTTTGGTGCGAGTCCTCAACATTGACTCTGAACACAATGAAATCAAACATGTGCAAGGAAACATCTGACTAAAGCCATACATCACCCTCCCTTGGGTGATGACTCAGTGCTCTTCCATATTGAGTACCACCTGGAGGAAGAGCTGAAGTAAACAAGAGTATAGAACATAATTTGGGTGAGGACTTCAAAAATCCATCACCGAATGGCTCAGCAGCACCGCCACTGATTGAAGCCTAAAGAATATAGCTGCAAGACTGGATCTACAGCAGATGGTGAGGGGACCTCTAAGAGGGAAAACATATTTGACCTCATCTTTACCAATCTGCCTGTTACAGATGCATCTCCATGAAGGTATTAATAAAAGTGACCACCACACAGTCCTATTTTAACATGGAGAATGACCTCCATTGTGCAGTGTGGCACTATAACAATACTAAATGGGTTAGAGCTCAAGCAGATCTAGCAACTCAAAGCTGGGCATCCATTTACCGCTGTTGGAACTGTACGCTAACACAATCTGCAAACTCACAGCCCAGCATATCCCCAGTGCTACCATTACTGTCATGCAACGAGATCAACCCTGGTTCAATGAACAGGAGGGCATGCCAGCAGCAACACAAAGCATACCTAAAACCTAAGAAAGCAATGACTACAGTTTTCAACTGGCAATTGAAATACTAAATGATTTGAATATGAATTGCCATTAAACTCTTAAATACCTAAAACCTAGGGAAGCTGCAAAACAGAACTACCTGCATGCCAAACAGCATAAGCAGCAAGTGATGGACAAAACAGAGTGGTTTCACAAACAACAGATCAGATATAAGCTCTGAAATCTTGCTGCATGCATTCATGCATGGTGGTCAACAATACAATTGACTGGAGGAGGAGGCTCAACAAATACCCCCGTCTTCAATATAGGGAGTGTAAATGATAAGACAGCAGCATTTGCAATAACCTTTGGCTAGAATTGCTGGATATCTTTGCTTCCTTCAGAAAGGTACCCACCATCACAAATGCCAGTCTTTTGTAAATTTGATTTCCTTCACAAGATATCAAGACACGGTTGGAGGCACTAGATATTGCAAAGTCTAAGGGCCTGACAACATTCTGACAAAAGTACTGAAAATGTGTGCTCCAGATCTTGCCGTAATCCTTGCCAAGCTGTTCCAGTACAGCTAAAACATAGATATTTATTTAACTACATGGAAAAGTGCAAACCTATATACTGTACCCAAAAAACTAGACAAATCCAAGCAGATCAATTACCATTCTATCGTCTACTCTTGGTCATCAGTAATGCAATGGTAGGTGTTATCTACAGTGCCATCGAGCAGCACCTGCTCAGCAACACCAAAGCCCACTTTTTGGGATCTGCCAGGGCCACTCAGCTCTTTACCTCATTTAACCTTGGTTCAAACATGGACAAAAGAGCTGAATTCAGAGGTGACAGGAGAGCGACTGCCCTTGACATCATGCTTGCATTTGAATAAGTGTAGCATCAAGGAACCGGGGCAAAACTAGAGTGTATGGGAACTGGAGACAAATCCTTTGCTGACTGGAGTCAAATTTGGCACAACAGAAAATAGTTGTGGTTGTTGGAGGTCTGCCACTTCAGTCTCAGGACACTCATGAGGAATTCCTCAGGGTAGTCTCCTAGGCCCAATCATTTTCAGCTGCTTCAATGACCTGCCCTCATGTCAGAAGGTAAATGTTCATTGATGATTGCATAATGTACAGCACAGTTGGCAATTCAGATAATAAGTGGGATTTCAAAGCTCTTTGAAAAGTTGTCAGTCTCTAAGATCATAACACTCTCCCAATTTGTCCTTTAGCGAAGATATAGATTGATACTCGCACAGAAATCTGGATAGGGCATTATTAGGCTTCTAACATAGGGGAGGGGCAGAATGTTGATGTTACAAACAAAACTCAACTCTGCCTAAATACAAAATATGTTGTTAATTAGAGGAGGAAACTTTGACCTATGTATTCCACAAAAAGTATGGTATTATATACTGCATGCCTTGCATAAATATAATGTGATTTTATGTCACTTTAACAGAAGACACAAAACATGATACTGGTATGCTGGTTGTTCAGCATTTTCCTAATAACATTAGTCACTTCACACTATTTGCACTGTACTTCAGCAGTGTTACTGCAAACAGCGCAAAGCAAATATTTTCCTGAATAACATTAAATTTTGAAAATAATTGTGAGAAAGTTGAACCACATGTAAGAAAGCAATGACTACAGTTTTCAACTGGCAATTGAAATACTAAATGATTTGAATATGAATTGCCATTAAACTCTTAAATATTGCTTATTCCAATGTCAGAATAATTACATGTTTCCTTCAAAAATTAATTGGCAACAGCAGGAATAGATTGCATTTTATTAACTTTTCAAATGTTTGAAGAATTTTTTGCAGTTGGAGGTCAATAAGTTGTTTCAGAAAGGCATTGAGCTCTGATCATCTGATCAGTAATATCAATCAGGATAATTCTATTCTTTTTTTCAACATCCCAGAAATTGGAACTGCATCAAACTAGATTCATTCACAAAAGTGTTAAAGATGATCACCCTGAAATCTTAACTCAGGTTCACTCTCCACAAACATTATGATATCTGCAGAATATTTTCAGCATTCTCTGTCTTTATTTCAGATTCACAACACCCACAGTATACTGCTACTCTATGTATTACTTCATCCAGCTGCTGTTTATTGATAGTTTTGTCTCTTCATTCTTTAATTTACTTACACTGAGAAACATAAGCAAGCTTTTTTTTAAACTACCATCTCCCTGGCCATGAAGTATAGACCTAAATTGTGCAGACCCAATAGCAGCAAATGCTGTGGTGTCAATAGTGCCAAATCTTGTTTGGGGAGCTCAGTGACATCCAAATCTGGAAGCTGCAGAGCACCTGAAAAGGCTTCTCTGGAACACCAGCTGATGTGTATCATTTAGGAACTTGGGATGGATTGGTGAACATTTAAGTTGGTTCTTAACTGAGTTAATTTGAATTGCTCCAACTAGTCACAAAACCTGCTCAGTAAACAAGGTTTGGCTTCAAGGGCAATTTTTTGTAGGCCTTGCTTCTTAGCTCATCATTGGGCCCCAGTGCAGCCACAGCAAGTCCATGCTGCAAGCTGTGACAAAGATAGAGTTGTACTTCTTCACACAGTCAATGTGAACACCTTCACTTCACTGCCGACTGCAAAGCATAGTGCTACTTTTTCAAGTTATACTTATTACTCACAGGGTTACCAACACTTCAGCAGTTTTAAGCAGCAGGGCATATATAGTACTGTTGCTTTCATATTTCCCAGCTGGCTGAGTGTGAAGAATGCCATAGATAGGAGAAAGTACAGAAGTATCCTGGTCTTTTTGTTAACATATATACTGTCAAACACAACAGTTGTAATATTGCTTGATCACCATACACATAGGAGCAAGTAAAAGGCAGGATCATGGTTTATTTCAATTAAAATGTCGGGAGAAAACAGATCAAGTCAGGCCAAACACAATTAGACAATGAAATGGCAATAAACTATTTTAGATGTATTAATTTTGAATTGTTTTTCTTTCAGACAAGAAGTGTAAATATATTAAAATAATATATTGCAAATTAACCTATCGTGCATGCCAAACAATTATAATTCCTCTCAGCAGAAACTTTACCATTGCAACAAATTAATAAGGGTTAAAATGTAAGATTTGGAGTATTTAGGTGACTTTACTGCTGAATTAACTATCCACTGATGAAACAATTCTAAATATCCCAAAAATGTTGAGCACTTGGAGCGAAATGTATTACTCTGATTCCAAACCATGTTATAATTATAGGTGAACTAACCTTTAATGGAGATATGTGAGCATGTGACACATATCCATGAACATTCTCAACCTGTGATAAATTCTTCTCAGACACATGAACGAGCTCGGGGCCTTTGACTTCATTGGTTAGCTGTGGTAAGCTATATTCATGTGGAGATGTAGCTTCATCTTGATAATGATAGTTCTAAAAAAAGAAATTAAATGAGTGAAAGGAATTGGGAAAATTCATTTATAATTTCAATTCTTAACAGATGTAATAAGTTTCGACTCAGCCACTTCCCAGAGCAGAGCATTCCATCTCCCAAAAAGTGTCTACATAAGTAGTTGTTTCAGAATTCACACTCCAGATAGTCTGTCCCTGCTCGTTCTACAGCTCCCTTCAACTATTACAACAGTACACAGGAGTAAAGAAAGTAAAAAGTGTCATTTTTATTCATAAATACAACTGTAAAATAACTGTAACAATGGGATTGAAATGGTTTCTTCAACATTCTGCACTGAGGCCAATGTCCGCTCAAATAACAATAGTCTCTGTCCGTGGATTCACGTGTAAATCTATTTATATACAAATTGCCTTGAATACACTTCAGCATTCATGATAGACTACAAATTACATCGCACATGTAGTGTGAGAGCTGCTATCATACTTTGTCTAATTTTAATACCTAGATAATCATAGCCTCAATTCCCACTGAATAAAACTCGTCTGGATCAAGCTCTGCTTATGTATTTCAGACAAACATCAGTTACAGAGGAAAAAAAACTCCAATGAAGTTGCATCTCAGTGCTGAAATGCTGCTGTGCATTAACTCCATGTAATTCTGGATGTTCATATTTCACTGGCTGCTCTCAGTTTGAGATTGATCTCTCATCCGTAGCTACTGAAGTGAATTGATTCATATTTTCAGCTCGTAATAACCACGCTGAAATAGATCTTTTACACTTATAGAATCATACAGCATGGAAACAGACCCTTGGTCTGAAACGACAGCTTTTGTGCTCCTAAGATGCTGCTTGGCCTGCTGTGTTCATCCAGCTTCATACTTTGATATCTTCAGTCAAACTAAGCCCAGCCAATCATGTTCCCAAGCTAAACTAGTCCCATCTGCCTGCGTCCGGCCCATATCTCTCCAAACCTATTCATGTATTTATTCAAATGTCTTTTAAACATTGCGATAGTACCTGCATCCACCACTTCCGCTGGCAGATTATTCCACACAGTAACTACTATTTGTGCCTCTCAGGTCCTTTTTAAATAATTTTGTAAAATCAGTTTCCTCCACTTTTAAGTAGAAATGCTAGGCCATTGCAGTATTGTGGTACAGGACACTCCTTATTGATGTTCTACATTGAGTAGAGCTAATTGTGTTTTACATAGTTTAGCTGGCAGGTCCTTCAAATTACTGAAGTAATCCAGCAAGTACGCTGCACTTCAGTTCTGCCTCAGCACCAGATAGGAATATCAACTGCTGAATATCTAGGTATTCAAACTCAGGACTTAAAATAGAGGACAATACAAGTTGTTCGAAGGAACAGAGAATAATCAGTAAAAATATGGCATGCCAAGTTCATTTAGTCTGAATGAGCTTTTGTAGGGCTCTGCCTCCAGCTGCTTCTTGAACAGCCCATCAGACATATGAATATGTGATGACACAACCCTACCTGAGCACTTTGTAATATTTCTATCTGATGTTACCAAGTCTGACCAGCTTCAAGACTCCATTGCAAGGCTGAAAAGTTGGTTAGAAACAACACTGTGAACTTCTTTGAAGTTCAATTTTAAAAAATGGATTTTGCAGACAGAACACCATAATAGCAGGAATCACAGAATCTAAAGATTGTTATGGTGCAAAAGGAGGCTCATTGTGCCTGTACTGGCTCTTCAAGCAAGCATCAATACCTCGTGCCAATCTCTTACTTTCTGCCTATTCCCTTGCACACTATTCCTATCCAAATAATCATCTAATGCCCTCTTGAACGCTACAATTGAATCTGCCTCTATCACATTCCCAGGTAGATCATTCCATTCTCTAACTAATTGCTAAGTCAAAAGGTATTTTCTCGTTTTACCTTTGCTTCTTTTGTGCTTCATTTTAAATCTATGCTTTCTTGTACTTGAGCAGACACAGTTGCTCCTATTCTGTCCCGGTCACTCATGATTTTGAAAACCTCTATCAAAATCTCCTCTCAGTCTTCTTCTTTCTAAGGTGAACAGTTCCATTTTTTTCAATCTATCCTCATAACTGACATAGTTTACTCCTAAGACAATTTTGAAAGTTGTTTCTGCACTTGTACTAATATGTTTACATCTTTCCTAAAATGTGGCACTTATAACTGTACACAATAGTCCAGGTGAAATCTGAATAAGTGTCATACGGAAGTTCAACATCACCTCCTTGCTCATTCTTCTCTATGCTCTTATTAAGGAAGCTAATGATACTGTATGCTTTATTTGACTGCTTTCTCTGCTTGTCCTGCCACCTTCAATGACCTGTGCTCATATACATCCCAAGCCCTCTGCTTCTCACCCACTTTGGAATTGTCTTTCAATGTTCTTCATAACTTCACACTTCTCTGCTTGAACTTCATCCACCATGTATCACTACACCAACTTGTCAATACCCTTTTGGAGTTCTACACTGTCCTCCTCACCAAAAACAATTCTTCCAAGTTTCATGTCATCTGAAAACTCTGAAATTGATCCCTGCACATCAAGATCTAGATCATTAATATATATCAAGACTGCACAGTGGCTTAGTAGTTAGCACAGCTGTCTCTCAGTGCCAAGGACCCATGTTTGATCCCAACCTCGGACAGCTGTCAATGTGGAGTTTGCACATTCTCCCTGGGTCTGTGTAGGTTTCCTCTGAGTGCTCTAGTTTCCTCCCACAGTCCAAAAATGTGGCTAGGTGGATTGGCCATGCTAAATCGCCTATAGAAACTAGAGACTTGCAGGTAGGTGGATTAGCCATGGGAAATGTGGGGTGATAGGACAAGGAGGTGGGAAGCTGTTCGGAGGGGTGGTGTGGACTCGATTGTCCAAATGGCCTGCTTTCACACTGCTGAGGTTCTACGATCAAGAAAAGTAAGGATCCCAAAACTGATCCCTGGGGAACTCCACTACAAACTTCTTGCAGCCTGAAAATATCCAATGACTATTGATCGCTAGTTCATAATACTTAGCCAATTCTGTACCTGTGTTACTACTGTCCCTTTTATACCATGGCCTATAACTTTCCTCACAAGTCTGCTGTGTGGCATTTTATCAAGCATCCTTTGGAAATCCACGTATATTACATCAACAATGTTGTTATCATTGAGCCGATCTATTCCACTCATTTTCTGTTTCATCCATCTTTTCAGAAAACTCCAGCAACCTAAGTAAATATGATTTCCCCTTTAGAAATCCATGCTAACACTTCCTAATCAATCGTATCTTTTTCCTGGTGACTACTAACTCTATTCAAAAGAACTATTTCTGGAACCTTCCCTACCAATGAAATTGAACTGACTAATTTATAATTGCTGGGTTTATCTTTGCAAGCTTTTTCGAACAAGTCCATTTACAGTCCCGCATTTTATGGCACCTCCCCTGAGGGAAGATTGAAAAATTATGGCTAATATCCCTATAATTTCGACTCTCACTTCCTTCAAACTTTTCGGATGCACCTTATCTGGTCCTGGTACTGCAATTTTAAACTCCAATAGTCGATGCAAGACTTCTTCCTTATTAATTTTGAACCCTTCTCATGACAGAATTTTCTCCTCTGACACAATGGCCTGTGTAGCATCCTCCTGTTTCGTGAAGATATATAAAAAGTACTAAATTTAACACCTTTGCTTCCACAAGGCAGGGGATTGAGGGTTGTGCCCACTACAAGCAGTCTGTAGTTCTATGCCTCTGCACCAAGGGCGGGCCTCCAGGTCTGCCTGGTGTAATTTATCCCATCTGCCCCCCTACACCCACACCTCCATTCATAGTTGCTTCCAGACAATTAAACTGGGTAGGCACACTGGCCAGCAGGGGTAATTTCAGTCTCAGAAACAGAGCTGGCAGGACCTTAAAATCATGCTCCTGGAAACTAAATTTGAACAAGGCATATTTTAGCTTTGCATGTGTTGTTCTTGCGAAAGGAAGAATCAGGCAGCAAGGTGACTCAACAGTCATGTTATTTGAATATACAGATAGGACAGTTCAATTGTGGAATTTTTTCTCTTACAAACTGTGTGGAGTTTTTCCTTTTGTTTATAACTTTACAGTGATACTGGAGCCATAGGTGACCAGAGTACAGAAAGGAGGCAAGACTTGTTGAAGAGTGGTCCTAGTGCCTCTGGGCCTGTGATGAACTAAAGATTGACAGGATATGAAGAGGCCAAGTTCAACAACACATCTTCTGTCACCTTGGAGCTGGACGCCTTTATGTTCTCCAACAATTGAACAAGGCTACTCAGAAAACCAACCAACACACCCAGCATGTCAGTATGTATGCCCACCAGTCCTGTCCTGTATGCTGCCTCAATGAAGTCCTTGCTGGAAGCCTCTACAGAAGAACTCCCTGCCACCTCACCCACTGATGAACTGGTCTACAATTTTTCCTTCAACCCTGGTCTAGCTGCAACCCTCCTTGTGTGGATGCTAGCCTCCGAAATACATGCAGTGCTCGTCTCTGGACAGGTGGCTGTGACTGTCAGAACAAGTGATGGAATCTTTTCATCGGTGTTACATGTTGCTATTTTGTTTCTAATCTCATGGTACGACTGCGGATGGATAGGCAGCAGCTATGTATTTGAGAGCAGGAATTCAGAAAGGAAAAGTTGGTGTGAAAGAAATTAGGTAGACTGGAAACAGGAAGTCCACACTTGGACCCTTTGTAAGTTGCTAATCGTGTTATGTCGCTGAGTGAGTTTGAGCTGCCAATTGAGAAGAGATTTAAGACAGTAAAGTAACATAATTCTCAAATCTCTCAATAACGATGTACATTATGGGTCTGTCCCAGTCCATACCATGATGCTGAGAATCATCTCCTTTGGTGATAGAAGGAGATGCAGGTGTCCTTGTTCTATATTGAATTTGCTTTCCTTCCTAAATGTCACTTTCCCTGGAAGGGAGAGAGCAGTGGTGCTTAAATGAATATCTGGAGTTTAAAGTTTTGGCGAAGATCTATAGCTCAGGTTGTGGGTGAGGTTATTGACTTGCTCGCCGAGCTAGCTGGGTTTCATTCAGTCATTTCGTCACTATGCTAGGTGACATCATCAGTGGACCCTTCGATGAAGCGATGTTGTTCTACTCCACTTGGAATTTATACTGTCTGGTCTGTTATGGTGAATAGCGTCATTTCCAGTTTTGACCTGTATGGGTTTGTATATGGGGTCCAATTCTGTATGTTTGTTAATTGCATTACAGGTGGAAAACCATGCCTCTAGGAATTCCTATGCGTGTCTATATTTGGCTTGGGCCACTACGGTTACCTTGTCCCAGCTAAACTGATGGGCTTCATTGTCTGAGTGTTCTGATATTAACAAGAGTTTGTTGTGTCATTTTGCAACTAGCTGATGTCATGTATTCTGATGGCTAGTTTCCTTCCTGTCTGTCTGATGTAATGTGGCAGTCATTGCATGGTATTTTGTAAACCACACTGGTTCTGCATGTTTTGGGAATGGCGTGTTTACTCCTTGTGAGTGCTTGTCGTAGAATGGCTGTGGGCTTGTGGGCTACCGTGATTCTCAGTGGTCCTAGGAGTCTCGTTGTCAGTTCCAATATGTTCTTGATGTAGGGCAGTGTGGCCAGTGTATTAGAGTGTACTGTGTCCTCCTGTTGTTGTCTGTTTAGTAGGCACCTGCAGATATAGTTGCAGGGATATTCTTTTATAGCGAGGATTTTGTATACATGCTCTTCCTCTTTCCAGCATAGTTCCGGAGTATTGCAGTGTGTCCTGGCACATTCAAGTAGTGTCCTGCTGCAGCGTCGTTTGTGGACGTTGGGGTGGTTGCTGTGGAAGTTGAGGATTTCATCAGTGCGGATTGATTTTCTGTACACTGAGGTTTGGAACTCCCAGTTAGTCATACACTCAACTTTAACATCCAGAATCGGAGGTTGATTGTTGTTTTCTTCTTCCCTTGTGAATTTAATCCCTGCGAATACATTGTTGATGAGGCGGTGGATCTCTTCTAATTTGTTGTGTCTAATAATGACAGATGTGTCATCTATGTACCTAATCCACAGTTTAGGTTAAATGCAGGGGAGGGTCGTGTGTTCCAGTCTTTGCATGACTGCCTCTGCAATGAGTCCTGAGCTGGGTGACCCCATTGGTGGGCTGCCGAGCTGTTTGTATATTTGACCATTAAAGACAAAGTGTGTGGTGAGGCATAAACCTTGTAGTTTAAGTATGTTGTCATTGCTGATAGAGCTGCTGGTCTGCATTGCTGCTTCCTCCTTAGTGATGTGGCCATTGTTTCTTTAGCTAGTGGGATGTCGACTGATGTGAATAAAGCTGTGACTTCAAAGGATACATAATCTCGTCGTTGCTGATTTTTATGTTCTTGAGGAAATCTTGGGTTGACTGGATGGAATGGGGTGATCTGTTGACTAGCTGTTTCAATCTCTGTTTTAAGTCCTTGGCCAGTTTGTGTGAAGGTGTGCCTGGTAGGGAAACAATGGGTCTGAGGGGGATGTCAGGTGTCAGACAGACAGCTATGACATGCAACAATGAGTGGAATTATCTGGACAGTAGGTATGAAATTTAAGTGCCAGAGTGTGCCACTGGTGAATGACAGGATGTGAATATATTGAGTAAAATGAGAAGTTGAAGAGAAATTATATTGTTAGTTTTCCTATAGGAAAACTATCAGGCAACATAACCAAATTTACGGAATGATTGTGAAATTAATAAAGTACCAACAATATTCCACTTTTTCAGTATTTTATGTTAAATTTACAAATCAGAACTAATATAAACTATACATAAATTAACAGGCAAAAGACACATCAAATAAAAAAAATTGACTTTTACTTTAAATAGTCAATCCAATAAAGTTACATCTTATATATCTACAGCACCTACACCACTTCCCACACAAACATGCAACCACGTGTAATCTCACTGTCTCTCCAAGTCAGCTTCTAGTATACTGGAAGTCTCAATTTTCCACTCAAGCTCGAGCTGTATCCACCCACAACCATATTGCATCCAATGTCCTGAACACCCTCCGGAACAGCATTGTGAATGAGCCTACACCAAACAGCCTGTGGCGTTTCAAGGAGGCAGTTCATCGACACCTTTCCAAGGGCAGTCAGGGTGAGCAATAAATGCTTAGCCAGTAACACCCACATCCCTTGAATGAAATGACTGAACGACATGCCTTCAGCAGTTAAGAGGCATGTTATAAATAGCATGACATATAATACAAAAAATTGTGGACTAGAAAAGAAATTGTCTCTATTGCTCTTTCACAAATTCTTGCCATCAGGATGCACTCGAGAGATAGATGCAACTGTCTAAGAGTACTTCCAGTATCTTTTTCCATGTCATATTTACTATCACACAACTACCCGGCATCTTAAATAGGTGACTCAGCTGTACAGCAGAAAAAGGAGAATGAAAGGGCAATGCAAAGGGATTCTACAGACAATGGGATAGAACAGGAGTTTGTGGTGGTTAACATGACTGCAGAATATGTATAGTCTGCCTGGTGCCAGGGTCAAGAATGTCATGGAGCATCTGCAGGATATCCTTCAGGGAAGGTCGATGGTGGTGAAGGAATCTGTCTGAAGTCATGGCCCATATTAGTACCAGAAAGATGGATGAGGTCTGAAAGTATGTTTTCGGGAGCTGAAACTTTAAAAAAAAACACAGGATTTGAACAGCAATAGGAAGGATATAATTAAATTGGAGATAATTCAGAAAAGATTTACCAGGCTGTTGCCAGGACCGGAGGGTTTGAGTTATAAGAAGAGCTGGATAGGCTGGGACTTGTTTCACTGGAGCTTTGGAGATTGTGGGTTGTCCTTATAGAGGTTTCGAAAATCATGAAGGGCATAGATCTAGAGAAGAGATCTTTGCTATTCTCTTTAAGGTGAGGGAGTTCGAAAGTAGGAGGCATATTTTTCAAGTGAGAGGAGAAAGATTTAAAAAGGACCTGAGGGGCCACAAAGAGTGGTTTGTGTGTAGATTGAACTGCCAGAGGAACTGGTAGGTGCAGGTACAGGTACGGTTGCAACATGTAAAAGACATTTAGATAGGTACATGAAGAGGAAAGGTTCAGAGGGACATGGGCCAAACAAAGGCAAGTGGGGCTAGTTTAGTTTAGGGAACTGGCCAGCATGGACGAGTTGGACCAAAAGATCAGTTCCTGTGCTGTATGCCTCTGTAAGAACTCAACTGAATAGTTGGCTAGAAAACTGGAATAAGAGAGATGGCATAAGATTTCAGAGGAACTGGGGACTAGTTCTGGATCGGGGGGGTTGGGGGTGGGTGGGGACCTGTACCAAGTTGGACAGGTTACATCTTAATCGAATTGGGACAGGTATCTTCATAGAAGGACTTGTCAGTGCTTACATAAGCAAAGGATAATTTTTACAGAAATATCACATGACTTACAGTAATTATTCAATCCTTCCAGGTGCAAACACTCAAGAGGTCATACAACCATGGCTAATAAATGAACATCAGGATTGTACAAAATTAAAAGAAATGGCACATAAAGTTGTCAAAGACAAGAAAAAACTGCAGGACAGATAATCAAGACGGACTACATGAGAATTAAACCAGAAGGCATGAACATCCCCTGCTTCTATGAAATTTCTAAGGTACAAAAATCAGACATTCCCCTCAAACCCATTGTTTCCCTACCAGGCACACCCTCACACAAACTGGCCAAGGACCTACAACAGAGACTGAAACACCCAGTCGACCGATCACCCCAATCCATCCACTCAACCCAAGAATTCCTCAATACCCTCAAGAACATAAAAATTAGCGATGACAAGAGTATGGCATCCTTTGACATCACAGTATTATTCATGTCAACTGACATCACACTAGCCAAAAAAAAACACTGGCTACATTAGTAAAGGAAGCAGGAATGCAGACCAGCAATGACAACATACTGAAACTACTAGACTTGCGCCTCACTGCACATTTCGTCTTTCACGGTCAAGTATACAAATGGCACACCCAGGGTGTCATCCATTTCAGGACTCATCGCTGAAGTAACCATGCAAAGACTAGAACACACCATCGTCCCCTGCATTCAACCTAAACTGTGGATCCGGTACATGGATGACACATTTGTTATTATTAAATGTAACAAACTAGAAGAGGCCCATCACCTCATCAACAACATATTCGCTGGGATTAAATTCATGAGAGAAGGAAAAAACAACTATCAGCTTCTGTTTCTGGACAGCAGAGTTGAACATATGACCAACAGAGAGTTCCAAACCTCAGTATATAGGAAAGCAACCCACTCTGACCAAATCTTCAACTTCCGCAGCAACCACCTGAATGTCCACAAACAAAGCTGTGTTAGGGAACTATTTACATGGGCCACCACTCATTGTAACACGCCAAAAATACACAGCAAAGACAATGAGCACCTATACAAAATCTTCGCAACGAACAGATATCCCGTAATTCATGCACAGCTGCCTACTAAACAGACAACAAGGGGACACAGTACACTCTAACACACTGGCCAAACTGCCCTACAGGAAGGACATATCGGAATGGACAATGAGACTCGGACAACCACTAGGAATCATGGTAGCACACGTGCCCACAGCCACTCCATGACAAATATTCATAAAGGATTAAAGACCCTATTCCCACAACATGCAGAACCAATGTAGTTTACAAAATACCATGTAACAACTGCCACAAACATTACATTGAACAGACAGAAAAGAAGCTACCCATCAGAATACACGAACGTTAGCTAGCTGCAAAACGACATGACAAACTTCCCTAAATATCCGCTCCACCCTTCCCATTGACCAATCACAATAACCTTCTACCTGCACCCAACTTTCAGCTTCCTACCTACTCTTCACCCAGCCCCAACTCCATCCCCCTCTCTCTGTTTACTTCTGGGCTCACCTCCCCCTCGCCAGTCCTGACGAAGGTGTTTGACCCAAAACATTGACTACCCTGCTCCTCGAAGACAACCCTGGTTTGTCCTGAATGATATGTGAGGACAAGGGAGATTCTGTCTTTATTTTTGTTGGGGTGTGAAGACAGAAGGCACAATCCCCATGAGCCCCAAATGGCAACACCTTCCGGTCGCGAACCATTTCAACTCCCCCTCCCACTCCCTGAGTGACATGTCCATCCTGGGCCTCCTCCAATGTCACAATGATGCCACCCGGAAACTGGAGGAGCAGCACCTCATATTCCGCCTTGGGAGCCAACAACCCAATGGTCTCAATGTGGGCTTTACCAGTTTCAAAATCTCGCCATCCCATTACCAGCAATCCCTCTCATCCCTGCCTCCTTGACCTGGCACAACTCATCTATCTTCTCTCCCACCTATCCGCTCCTCCCTCCTCATTGACCAATCCCCATCACTGCCTACATATACTCACTGATCACCATCCTACCTACCTTCCCCAGCCACACCCCACCTCGGAGCTCACTTCCCCTCTCCTACTTCAGAAGAAGGGTTTTGATCCAAAACATCAACTTTCCTGCTCCTCTGATGCTGCCTGGCCTACAATGCTTCTCCATCTCCACAATGTGTTATTTCGGAAATTCATTCCTAATGTTACTGGGGTATTACTATCATAGTCAAAGATTGCTGCATGCATTTTGTTTGCTTTACACCATCTAAAACAAAGGTTGCAATAAGTATACTACATTTTCTAGATTTTAGTTGTCCACTGACCTGGCTTTCTTATTAAATGCTTATTTCAACCTACCTCAGAACAGAGATGACTCAACAAAGCTCAGTTCTCTTGATTATGCATTTAAGTGCTTACAGCACTTTTTTAAATTGACTATTTTGATTAACTGCCTTTTTCCTTAGCTGGCACTGAATTAGATATTCAATCAAATACACCATTTTTAAAGATCAAATCTAATTTATGCATGAAAAATGCAAGTCAAAACAAAGGGCTGTGCCATCAAATACATGACAATAGAGACTAGCTCAAAATGGACTAAGTGCACTCAAAATGCTGTTATCAATCACTAATACTTATTCAAATACCTATTAATATACAGTCATTTGAATTGAATTTCTTGATAATTGAACAGAATAATTAAGTGTAATTTGTTTTCTATTGTATTCCTTTATCCAATTCAAGTTTTGTTTTCAAAATGCATAAAAGGTAACAGTTATAAAATAAACATTAAGCCTTGAAGGCTCCTCACACAAGTATTTTTAGTTGCGCTCTTATGCTCTTTCCCACACTATTATGCAAATTGCTCCAAGGACATCACAAGTCCCAACTATGTCTGTGAAGAAAGAAAGAAATACGGACTTCAGTAAAGCTTTTGATAAGGTTCCATATGGTAGGCTATTGGAGAAAATACGGAGGCATGGGATTGAGGGAGATTTAGCAGATTGGATTAGAAACTGGGTTTCTGTAAGAAGGCAACGAGTGGATGGGCTTAGATCAGTTCACAGGCCGGCGCAACATCGAGGGCCGAAGGGCCTGTTCTGCGCTGTATTGTTTTATGTTCTATGTTCAAAGATCGATAATATTCAGCCTGGAGTCCGGTTACTAGTGGTTTGCCTCAAGAATCTGTTTTGGGACCACTGCTGTTTGTTATTTTTATAAATGACTTGGACGCAGGCATTGGTGGATGGGTTAGTAAGTTTGCAGATGACACTAAAGTCAGTGGGGTGGTGGACAGTGTGGAAGAATGTTGCAGATTGCAAGGAGACTTGGATAAACTGCAGAATTGGGCTGAAAGATGGCAAATGGAGTTCAATGTGGATAAATGTGAGGTGATTCACTTTGGGAAGAATAATAGCAAGGCAGAATACTGGGTCAATGGAAAGATTCTTGGTAGTGTGGATGTGCAAAAGGGATCTTGGTGTCCATGTACATAGATCTCTGAAAGTTGCCACCCAGGTTGATAGTGCTGTTAAAAAGGCTTACGGTGTGTTAGGTTTTATTGGTAGAAGGATTGAGTTCTGGAGCCGTAATGTCATGCTGCAACTGTAAAAAACGCTAGTGCGGCCTCACTTGGAATACTGCGTGCAGTTCTGGTCGCCCCATTACAGGAAAGATGTGGAAGCATTGGAAAAGGTGCAGAGGAGATTTACCAGGATGTAACCTGGTCTGGAGCAAAGGTCTTATTAAGAAAGGCTGAGGGACTTGGGTCTGTTCTCATTGGAGAGAAGAAGGCTAAGAGGGGATTTAATAGAGACATTCAAGATGATCAGAGGATTAGATAGGGTGGACAGTGACTGTCTTCTTCCGAGAATGATGACGTCAGCTTGTAGAGGGGGCATAGCTACAAATTGAGGGGTGATAGATTTAAGACAGATGTCAGAGGCAGGTTCTTTACTCAGACAGTGGTAAGGGTGTGGAACGCCCTGCCTGCCAATGTGGTGAACTCAGCCACATTACGGGCATTCAAACAGTCCTTGGATAAGCATATGGATGATGATGAGATAGTGTAGGGGGATGGGCTTAGATCAGTTCACAGGCCGGCGCAACATCGAGGGCCGAAGGGCCTGTTCTGCGCTGTATTGTTTTATGTTCTATATTCAAAGAGCCTCATGCTCTCAACTGCTATCCATCAATACCTCCTGAAACACGTGAACATTGACTGACACAGGAATTGGGATTAGCCTTGATGCCTCTTCATATAAAGCCTGCTAACATTTACTGAGAATGTTTACATTTGAACTATGCTCATTTCAGTAGGTTGTTAGATATCATCGAGCCTCCATGACATTTGTTATGATTTCAGGTAAGGACAGTAGTACAATGAAACTAATGGAAAAGAATGTCAAAGAAAAATCTGCACTCAAAGATGGATTTCAGTATTGGGTAGGTAGTTTATTTCAGTAGTGCCACAGGCAACAGACAATCCAGGAACGTACACATATGTTTGCAGGGTAAATTTCCCCTTTGGGCTTTCACACAATAAAATATATTTTCTAAAAATTGTTTTTTTTTCCATTTCTCTTTTTAAAGTCATTTAGTTAGAATGTCAAGTTTTATTAAATTACAGTCTATTCTATAGTTTAGTTCCAGAAGCCAATTGACCAACAATAGAATTAAAACATTTCTGCAGGTAATTTTGGCCAATAAATTAAAGTTACATAAAATATATATTGTCTAATACTTTGACTTCTTTCTTCATTACATGCTAAATGTATTTCATTGCAATTTTCTTCACCTTACTTACAGACTTACTGCAGAGATATAGCATCTTAGAATATTCACTCCTGACATGAATTCAACAGGGATATTTGAACTTCAATCCATCTTCTTGCAAGCATTTCCAAAAGTGGTACTGGATAGCAACCAGAAGCAAATTGCAACCTCTCTTGACCAAGGGCAGTAAAGTCAAATGTATTGCCCCTATTGGTGTTCCAATAGAGACTGAGTCTGGCAAATCTGTTAGTGTTCCTCACTTTGATACTAAGGTACATGTCAATCTTAGTGAGGTGAAACATCGAGAGATTTTGCATTACATTTCTTTACTGATTGCTGTTCAATAAAGCTTCAATTTTACATCTCCTGCAGAATAGTGTTCTACCAGATTTCCAGTAATGATTAGCCCAAGAGCTAAAACATGGATCCAGCAGATGAAGTTGATGCTGTTTTGGTTCAATGCAACTGCTTTGTTTGAAGTTAACAAAAAGACTGTACCTGGGCACGGTCCCATTGTTCTTGCAATTTTGCGGGCAATTCTCCTTCCTGTTCATCAGTTTCATCTTTCACTCTTGTTAATGTTGCGTCTTGTTCTGTACCAGCTGGCTAAAAAAAAATGAATTCAAAATTACTTTAGTATCTATTGAGTCATAAATGTGTTGTGTGTAAATCTTTAGCCTACATAAATCATGACGAAACAGATGAAAAGTGTACCTCAACAATTTGACACTACGGGATCATTTTTTTAAATGAAGTCTGCTCAAACAAAACACAAATATTTCAGACATCATGGACCACAATGTATACAGAGGCAAAGTATTATGGGTGTTGGAAATCTGAAGTATAAAGAGAAAATGTTGAAAATATTCAATTTAAAAGGCAGCATCTGTGAAGAAAAAATTATTCAACACTTTGCCTCAATGGCCTTTTGTCAGAACTATATAACTATGTGAAAAGTATAACTGATTCAATTCAAATCAGTTATCTCCAATCATTCTTCAATTTATATTCCGATAATTAAAATGTCTAATTGTATTCTGTTGTGATGTCTAATTCAGACAAAGTCACACTTGCAGATCGAATTGGGAAATGAAGCACTCCATGTGAATAATAAGCCTGAAAACACCTTCTGGTTGATGTAAGGTAATTCAAATCAGACAAAATAAATTTGGTTACACATAATTATTTAGTCATGCTTAACCATACAATGTCATAGAGTTTTACAACACAGAAGGAGGCCCATCAGCCCAACCTGTGCTGGTAATCTAGTGCTCTAGTCCCATATTCCATCATTTGGCCTACAGCATTGTACGTTATGGCATTTCAAATGACCAGCTAAATACTTAAAGGTTGTGAGGGTTCCTGTCTATACCATTCTATTGCGTAGTGAGTTCTCACCCTCTGGGTAAAAAATCTTGCCTTCAAGTCCCCTCTACACCTTCTGGCCTTTCTGTAAATCAATCCCCCCAGTAGTTGACTCATCTACTAAGAGGCTAAGTTTCTTCCTATCTATGCCCCTCACACTTGTGTACACCTCAATCAGGTGTCCACCTCCCAATCTTTGTGTTTTAAGGAAAACAACACCAGTCTATCTAGGCTCACTTCATAGCTGAAACAGTCCAGCCCAGGCAACATCCTGATGAGTCTCCTCTGCACCATTTCTAGTGCATTCACACACTTACAATTATGCAACAGCAACAACTACTATAATACTCCACCTGTAGTATTTTATGTAGCTCTATCATAACCTCCCTGATCATATGTTTAATGTCTTAATTAGTAAAGGCAAGTTCTCAAATGCTTTCTTAAACTCCTGATCAAACTGTGTTTCTGCCTTCAAGGATATATGGACAGGGACTCCAGTCTCTCTGTTGCTTTGGATTTCCGAGAATCCTACCAGTCATTGTGTATTCCATTACCTTGTTACTGCTTCCAAAATGCATCATCCCATGCTTTTCAACATTAAATTACAATTGCAAGTGTTCTTCCCATCAGACCAAGCCATTTATAATATCCTATTTTCGTCATCATTTACCACACTAACTTTTGTCTTTTATGAACTTACAGATCATACCTCCTAAATTCATGTCTAGATCATTAATGTATACGAAAAAATGTAAGGGACTCAACACTGAACTACGTGGCACTTCACTGGAAACAAACATCCATTTGCAAAAACAACCTTCACCCATCACTCTCTGACTCCTACCACCAAGTCAATTTTAGATTCTTTTTGCCAAATTGCCCTGAATACCAGGGGCTCCTTCTTCATTCTTGACCAGTTTCCTATGAGATAGTTAATTAAAAGCCTTACTGAAATCCATGTAGACTACATCAACTTCATTACCCTCATGGACACATTTAGTCATCCCTTCAAAAATTCAATCAAGATTTGTTTGACATGACCTCTCCCAATAAAGCCAAACTGACTACCATGATTAATGCAAGTGGATAGTAATTCTGTGCCTCAGAATGTTTTCCAATAGTGTAAGAACCAATAATGTTAGACTCTCTGGCCTACAGTTTCCTGGTTTAATACTGAGTCTTCTAGAATAATAGCACCACATTAGCTACCTTCCTTTCCTCTGGCGCCTCTGCAGTGGCCAGAGAGAATTTAAAAATTAATGTAAGAGCACCTGCAATCTCCTCCACTGTATCCCACTGCAACTTAGGATCATCTGGGTGTGAGGGACATATCCACTTTTGAGCAGGCTAAAACTACCAATAATGCCTCCTCCCCCGTGCTAATTTGTTCAAACATATTAGTCTTTCTGTCTGATTTCTGGACCTCCATTATCTTTTTCTATAGTGAATTCATTTTCCAGTTCCACATATAGATTAGATTCCTTACAGTGTGGAAACAGGCCATTTGGCCCAACAAGTCCACACTGCCCCTCGAAGCATCCCACCCAGACCCCTTCACCTATAATCCGCACAACCCTGAACACTATGGGCAATTTAGCATGGCCAATCCACCTAGCCTGCACATCTTTGGACTGTGGGAGGAAACCGGAGCACCCAGGGGAAACCCACGCGGACACAGCGAAAATGTGCAAACTCCACACAGACAGTCGCCCAAAGCTGGAATCAAACCAGAGTCCCTGGAGCTGTGAGGCTGCAGTGCTAACCACTGAGCCACTATGCTGCCCCGGATTATGACATTGGTCGCTGTTTTATTTTGGGTGGGTTTGGTGGAGGTGCTAATCTCTCTCTCGTTTTCTTCTTCCCCCTAATATACTTAGAAAATACCTTCTAATTTCCATTTATTTTGCCCACCAGTGTTTCTTCATGCCCTCTCTTCTCTGCTAATTTCTTCAAGTAACCTCCTGCAATTTCCATTCTACTCTAGGGCTTCTAGCATTTGGAACCCCATCTTCTATAAGTTACCCCTTATTTTCTTATCAATCCAACACAACATGGGTGGCATCCAGGGTTCTCTGGAATTGTTGGTCCGGCCCTTCAAATTTATGGGAATACACTGGCATTGCACTCTTAACTGTCCTTTTTGAATGATTCCCATTACTCTGATGCAGATTTTCTGACAAGCAACTGCTCCCAGTCAACTTTGGTCAAATCATATTAAACTCAGCCTACCTGCCAGGCTTTGTTCCCTAAAGTCAGGGACACTCTTTAAGACACTCTCACTAATGTCTTACAGCATCAGTAATAGTGGGAGATAAATTCAAAATTGCTATTTTTTTCTGGGAAAAGTCAAAGGGCTGAATCTTACATTTTTTGACTCAGTGTAGGTTGTGGCGAGTCTTTTCCAGTGATTCTCACCAGAGAGTTTGCAACGCCCAGGAAGGCTTTACACCACATCTTACCAAATTTGTTTCATTAATTACCTACTGAGTGCCTACGGTGTCCCTCACATCTGATTTCATCCCCATTTTAACGTGTCATTTTTGGAAAAACTCACCATTTACAAGATATCTACGAAAGAAGTACATCCCTTGCATCTGTGTCATCTTTAAAACCGCATTGTGCAGCCAAACAAACACTGCCAGTCTGGAGCTGCCCTACATGGTTCCTGATATTTGACTTGGACAGTGTGAAACTGGAACCCTGCTTTGAAGGAAGAAACTTGGTGGAACAAGCGGTGCAGGTGTGGGGCATCATCTGTCCTCAGGCCCAGTAATGGAAGCCACAACACCAGACCATTCCAGCCTGGTTGCATTAGCTACCCTGCTCACAGTAGTCGCAGGCACCTGGAGGAAATGTACAGCAATGTAGCAAAAAAGTCAATGATGTTCTCCACACTGCCAGCAAAAATGCCATCATTTTCTCTCTGGTATCTCACACTCACATTGCTATTCCAAGCAACCCCTCCCAATAGGGCTCATGTTCTACCACTCTCACTATTGCCTGAAACATCTTTCCAGCTCACTTTCATATCCCCAACTCTGACCAAAAGGGATGCTGTTGCCACCCACTTTCATCTCCCACAATACCTGTCTTTCTCTCATTCCACAAGGACCGCAGCCCACATTAGGAGAGAAACAATCAAGGTAAGCTGTCCAACATTCAGTTACTCACTCTTCATGAGGACAGCATCCCGACTGACATTTTTTTTGAAGTTTGGGATTAACTGAGAAACAGGAATAAGTGAAAGTCAGAGTCAATATGAAGAAGGAATATTAGTAAGGAGAGTACAATAAGAGAAGTGGAGTAAAGTTATTGTAAAGGGAAATAAGTTAAGACTAAGTCCAGTAGGTAAAACTTAAGTAAGTTTAAGTTTAAGGCTTGGCAGCACAAATTGGTCAAATTGAACATGTATTCTGTAATAGATAGGAAATCATGTATCCTACTCGAATCCAAAATGTCACATGTGCTGGAAGTGCACTTAGCTACAGAAAAGTACATCCATAAGGCTAAGAGTTCATGGAAAACTTATTGAAAGAAGTGATCACAGCTTAAGGGACTGAAGGAAGCAGGTGACCAACACATAGTTTAAGAGATTCAGGAAGAAAGCACAGCAATCCCAGGATTCGACTCAAAACGTTCTTCCATTTTGGAAGCTGATGATGGCATTAGTTCCTCAAAGGAGTGCATACAGTTATACAGCACAGAAACAGACCCTTGGTCCAATCAAGTCCATGTCAAACATAATTCTAAATTACACCAGTCCCACCTGCCTCCTCCTGGCCCATATCCCTCCAAATCTTTCCTATTCATGTACTTATCCAAATGCCTTTTAAACATTATAATTGTACCCACATCCACTACTTCCTCAGGAAGATCATTCCACATGTGAACCACCCTCTGTGTAAAACATTTCCCCCCATGTCTTTTTCTAAATTCTCTTCTCTCACCTTAAAATTGTGCCCCCAGACATGAAATCTCCCATCCTAGGTAAAAGACAGCAACAATTAATTCTACCTACATCCCTCATCAACAAGGTTGCCTCTCAACGTCCTATGCTCCAGTGAAGAACTTCCAAGCTTATCCAGCCTTTCTCTATAACACAAACCTTCCATACCCAATAACATTCTGGTAAATCTCTTTGAAAACCTCTCCAGCTTAATAATATCCTTCCTATAACTGGGCAACCCAGAACTGGACACAGTATTCCAAGAGGCCGAGCCAATATTCTACAAACGCAACATGATTTTCTAACTCCTATACTCTAAAGAATTGAGCAATGAAGGCAAGCATGCTAAACGCCTTTTTAACCACCCTGTCGATATAGTTTGCAAACTTCAAAGATTTATAGATCTGCACCCCTAGGTCCTTCTGATCTACAACACTATCCAAGATCCTACCATTAATTGTATAAGCCCTACTCTTGTTTGTTGTCCCAAAATGCAATACCTCACATTTATTCAGATTGAACTCCATCTGTCATTTTTCAGCGCACTGACCCATTTGATTGATCAAGATCCCTTTGTAATCTTAGAAAACCTTCTTCACTATGCTATTAATTTCAGTGTCATCTGCAAACTTACTAACCATGCCTTCAAATCTGTTATCTGTCATTTATATAAATAACAAACAAAACAGCACACAGAACCAATTCCTATGGAACACTATTGGTGACAGGCCTCCAGTCCGAAAAGCAACCCTCTGCCACCACACACAGTCTGCTGCCATTAAGCCAATTACACATCCAACTGGCAAGCTCATGTTGTATCCCACATGATCTAACTTTACTAATTAATCTACTATGCAGAACCTCATCAAAAGTTTCACTACATTCTAAGTAAACAACATCTACTGCTCTGCCCTCGGTCTTTTTGGTAACTTCCTCAAAAAACTCAATCAACTAGACAGACACAATTTTCCTCAGGCAAAACCATACTGACTGTCCCTAATCAATTTTTGTCTCTCTAAATACTAGCAAATCCTATCTTTTATAATTACTCCCTACAATTTACCCACAACTGAAGTCAGAGATTATTGTTCACTGATTTCTCCTTACAATCTTTCTTAAACAAAGGAACAACATTAGCCACCCTCCAGTCATCAGTCACCTCACAAGTAGATATAGATGATGCAAGTATTTTTGCAAGGAGTCTGAATTTCCTCCCTTACTTCCCATGTTTTGGGATACATTAGATCAGGTTCTGGAGATTAATCCACTTTTATATTCTGTAAGACCTCCTGAACTTCCTCTTCTGTGATGTGAACTGCTTTTAAAACATCAAAATTTATTTCTATGCATTCTCTGGACTCCATTCCTTTCTACAGTAGAAACTTAAGCAAAGTACTCACTTAGTATCTCTCTGATCTCCTGGATTTCACCATAAAGACAACCTCCTTGATCTTTAAGGGGGCCTACCATCTCTCTAGTTACCTTCTTGCTCTTAATATATTTGTAGAATTTCTCTGGAATATCCTTCACCTAATCTGCTGACGCTATCTCATAGGCCTTCTTTGCCTTCCTGATTTATTTCTTAAGACTGACCCTATATTGATTAAGAGATTCAATTGAACCAAGTTGTCTATAACTAAAAGAGGATTCTATTTTATTCTTGACCCAAACGACAATATCTTTATTCATCCATTATTCCTTAATCTGACCAGCCTTACCCTTCACTCTAACAGCAACAAAATGCCTCTGAATTCTTGTCATTACACTCTTGAAAGCCTCTCACTTGTGTGTCATCCCTTTACCTGGAAACTGTCTACTTTTGAAAGTTCTTGTCTCATACCATTAAAAATTGCCCTACTCAGCCAAAAACTTTAACTTTTATAGAAGCCTTATACTTTTCCTTTACCATTTTGAAACTAATAAAGTTATGATTGTGAGACCCAAAGTGGTTCCCCACTTTTACCTGTCATCTGCCCTGCCTTATTGCCCAAAAGAAGGTCTAGCTTTGTTCCTTCTCTAGCAGGAGCATCCAAATACTGGTAAAGGAAAATTTTCAAGAAAACATTTAACAAATTCTTCACCGTCCAAACTTCTAACACTATCGTCGCCCCAGTCAATTAAAATTCCCCATTATTACAACCTTATTATGCTTACATATATCCGAGATCTCCCTACATATGTTTCTCAATTTCCCTCTTACTATGGGGTGACCTACAGCCTATCAATGTGATCATTCCTTTTTTATGTCTAATTTCTATCCATGTATTTTCAATGGACTATTTTTCATAAATATCTTCCCAAGTTACAGCAGCAATATATTCCTTAATCAAAAATGCCACCCTCAACTTTTCTCTCCTTCAATATAGCATCTAAAACCGGGAACATTGAGCTGCCAGTTTTGTTCAACTTTCAGCCAAGTTTCTGTAATAACTGTGACATCAAATCCCATGTTCATCAACCTTACCTGCAAGACTCCTTGAATTAAAATAAATGCAATTTAGCTCTTCAGAGTGACTACACATCGACTCTCTCGTCTTTCTTTTCTAATTGTCATGCTCTCCTCATATTCAGAACCTTCCTCATCAATCCTGTTTACACTATTTAGAATTCCTCCACGCCCCCTCTCTATGAGTGTAAAGTCTCCCTTAATGGAATGAGCAAAACACTCTGCCAAGATATTCACCCCTTTCCCGTTCAGGTTAGACCCCTCCTTTTTTGAACAGGTCTTTTCTGTCCCAAAGGACATTCCAATTGTCCCAAAACCTGAATCCATGAACAATACACAGGTCTTCAGCCATTGAATTATCTCCTTTCTCTTTTTGTTCCTTCTCTTATTTGAGTTTGGCATTGGGAGTAAACCAGAGATTACTTCTAAGGTTTTTTAAAAAATTTTCTACCTAACTCTTAAATTCACTCAGTACTGCTTTAATCTTTTCAAGTGAGACATGCCTATGGCACTGCAATCTGCCTAGCTGTACAGGAGAGGAGGAGGAAGAAAGGAGGAGCGATACTGATAGGGAATTCATTAGTTAAGGAAGAAGACAGACAGGAATGACAACCACAGGAATGCCTGTTTAATGTGCCTCCTTGGTGCCAGTCAACGTTGTTACAGGACATTACTCATGAGGAGGTGAGCAACCAGATGGCATGATCCACATTGGTACCAATGACTAAGATTAAGGTGTTGTGGTCTTGCCATCAGAATTTAAAGAGCTCAGCAGATAAGTTAGCAAGCAGGACCTCAAATTTAGTAATCTCTGTATTGCTCCCAGTACAAGTTAACAATGAGATAGGAGGCGAAGACGGTTGAATGTGTGGCTGGAAAAATGGTACAGGAGAGAGAACTTTAGGTTCCTGGGACATTGGCACTGGTTCTGGGGAAGCCAGCACCTACAAGCTGAGCAGAGATTGGACTGAGTTCTTCGTGGGGCATTTTACTAAGGCTTTTGGAAGGGCTTTAAAGCAGGGTGTGGGTACAAAGAGAGAACTCAGAAGGAAAATACCACTGTTCACAAAATATTTGAAGGTGCAGCTGCCATTAGCATAGAATTAAAAGACAAAGTCAGAATAAGAATAGAAGAAATTACAACTTAATAAGAGAGTAAGTGCACAGACATACAAACTCAGAGTGCAGTTAATAAAATTGGGGTGTTCCAAGTGCAGATTGCCATGTGATCCAATGATGATAACAAAGACCTGGCTCAAGGTAAGGTAAGAGTGGATGTTAAAAATTCCCGGGTACAAAGTGTTCAGAAAAGATAGATAAAGGGAAAAAAGGAGGATTTGCAGTATTGGTTAGAGAGCATTGCAGTACTGGAGAAAGAACACATCACAGCAGGTTCAAGGACAGAATCAATTTGGCTAGAGTGAAGGAACAAAACGGATCCAATTACATTGATAGGTGTAGTCTATAGTCTGCGAACTAGTTGAAAGTATGAAGCAAATAAATCTGCAGGGAAATTTTAGAGAGATGGGAACATTACAGTGAATACAATGAGGGACTCAAATACCCAAACATAGACTGCAAGATTGGTAGTGGAATGGGCAATGAGGGGCAAGTGTTCCTAGATTGCAAGCAGCAGTGTTTCCTACTGCAGTATGTCTCCAGTCCAAGAAGAATGGTTGCACCATTGGATCTTGGAAATGAAGTGGGACAAGTGGATCAAGTGTTCATAGGGAAACATTCAGGAGTCAGTGATCATTGTACCATAAAGCTCTGGATGATGGAGGAGAATGACAAGCTAAGAAAAATCCAGGCTCAGAAAAAAAATCATTTGGTGGAGAGCTGACTTCAATAGGGCAAAAACGGAATGAGGCAAGATTGACCAAAATAAGATATTGGTGAGAAAGCTGTAATTGAACAGCAAGCTACCTTCAAAGATGGCATGGTTCACATGCAGTTGAGGTACAGGAAGATTTTTTTGTTGGCTTCCACTCACATAATTGTTCTTCCTGATTTGTTATGGCTTGCTAATGGTACAGTGAATAATAACCCAAAAATGAAATATGTATTTTCAGACAATGTGTTTATTATCTAGAACACTGACCACAACCCCAATCTCAAAATTATCTATTTTCAACATGTGGACATAAAAACACGTCGACAGGCACGAGTGTAATATAGAACATAGAACATAACAGCACAGTACAGGCCCTTCGGCCCTCGATGTTGTGCCGACCTGTCAAACCGATCTCAAGCCCATCTAACCTACACTATTCCATGTATGTCCATATGCTTATCCAATGATGACTTAAATGTACCTAAAGTTGGCGAATCTACAACCGTTGCAGGCAAAGCGTTCCATTCCCTTACTACTCTCTGAGTTAAGAAACTACCTCTGACATCTGTCCTATATCTATCACCCCTCAATTTAAAGCTATGCTCCCTCGTGCTCGCCGTCACCATCCTAGGAAAAAGGCTGTCCCTATCTACCCTATCTAACCCTCTGATTATTTTATATGTTTCAATTAAGTCACCTCTCAACCTTCTTCTCTCCAACGAAAACAGCATCAAGTCCCTCAGCCTTTCGTCGTAAGACCTACCCTCCATACCAGGCAACATCCTAGTAAATCTCCTCTGCACCCTTTCCAAAGCTTCCACATCCTTCTTATAATGCAGTAACCAGAACTGTACGCAATACTCCAAGTGCGGCCGCACCAGAGTTTTGTACAGCTTCACCATAACCTCTTAGTTCCGGAACTCGATCCCTCTATTAATAAAAGCTAAAACACTGTATGCCTTCTTAACAGCCCTGTCAACCTGGGTGGCAAGTTTCAAGGATCTGTGTACATGGAAGCCGAGATCTCTCTGCTCATCTATACTACTAAGAATCTTACCATTAGCCCTGTACTTTGCCTTCTGGCTACTCCTACCAAAGTGCATCACCTCACACTTGTCTGCATTAAACTCAATTTGCCACCTCTCAGCCCAGCTCTGCAGCTTATCTATGTCTCTCTGTAACCCACAGCATCCTTCGTCACTTTCCACAACTCCACCAACCTTAGTGTCATCTGCAAATTTACTAACCCATCCTTCTATGCCCTCATCCAGGTCATTTATAAAAATGACAAACAGCAGTGGACCCAACACCGACCCTTGCGGTACACCACTAGTAACTGGTCTCCAGGATGAACATTTCCCATCAACTACCACACTCTGTCTTCTTTCAGCAAGCCAATTTCCGATCCAAACTGCTATATCTCCCACAATTCCACTCCTCCACATTTTGTACAATAGCCTATTGTGGGGAACCTTATTGAACGCCTTGTTGAAATCCATATACACCACATCAACCGATTTACTCTCATCAAACTGTTTGGTCACCTTCTCAAAGAACTCAATAAGGTTTGTGAGGCACGATCTTCCCTTCGCAAAACCATGCTGACTATCCCTAATCAATTTATTCTTTTCTAGATGATTATAAATCCTATCCTTTATAACCTTTTCCACACTTTACCAACAACTGAGGTAAGGCTTACTGGTCTATAATTACCAGGGTTGTCTCTACTCCCCTTCTTGAACAGGGGAACCACATTTGCTATCCTCCAGTCGTCTGGCACTATTCCTGTAGACAATGACGAGTTAAAGATCAATGCCAAAGGCTCGGCAATCTCCTCCCTGGCTTCCCAGAGGATCCTAGGATAAATCCCATCCGGCCCAGGAGACTTATCTATCTTCACCCTCTGAAGGATTTCTAATACCTCTTCTTTGTGAACCTCCATCCCACCTAGTCTAGTAGCCTGTATCTCAGTATTCTCCTCGACAACATTGTCGTTTTCTAGAGTGAATACTGTTGAAAAATATTCATTTAGCGCTTCCCCTATCTCATCTGACTCCACACACAACTTACCACTACTATCCTTGATTGGGCCTAATCTTACTTTCGTCATTCTTTTATTCCTTAAATACCTATAGAAAGCCTTAGGGTTTACCCTGATCCTATCCGCCAACAACTTCTCATGTCTCCTCCTGGCTCTTCTGAGCTCTCTCTTTACCTCCTGGCTCTTCTGAGCTCTTTCTTTAATATGTAGTCTTTTCCACAGAAGTTAAACAGCACAGTCAGTTAAATAATACCCTTGAAAATGAAACACAGAAGTATCCTGGAATGGACAACTTTGGACATTTCATTATTTCTAATTACAACAGAAATCTGAGATATTTATAATTTAAGAATAAGCACAATTCCCAGTCATATCAGTTTAAACTAAATGCCAATCTACATTATAAATGTACCTTACACACAACATACAGTGAGCTCTTCTATTGGGGTGCTTCACCAGTTTATAACGATCTGATCATAATTCATAAATCAGTCATGACATGCTAAATTTCCAAAAAATTCATAGATGGATTTCCGTGTACCCAGCTTTATTTTGCATTATCATGTCAAATCTTCTGTATCGCACATACCATCAATCAAGTTTTGGCATGCAATGGTGTATCACAAAATTTGAAAGCCAACTATATGCAAAATGCTTACTACTAATCGCTAGGCTATTTATAATTTAACTAATTAAAGTACACTGAGGCATCTACAGCTAATCCATTAAGTAGTAATATAACATGCTGCATTAGATAATAATGATTTTAAAAAATGGCTGCAAATGGAATAAGTAAAATGACAGTATTACATGTTGTCACAGAATAATGTGAAGATTTGATCCTCCTACTGCTAAGCTCCTATCTCAGCTTCAGTATCACCATGATGTACAAAAGGCAAAACATTCTAAAAAAATTGTACTGAGGGCTGCTCAGAAGCTTGAAGAAGCCCAGGAACATTTCATTAACATGTTTCAACTTGGGAAGATAAAGCGGTTTGTTTAGATGGCCATGAGTTTTTGAAACAAAATAGAGGGGCAGCCTGACAGCACAGTGGTTAGCACTGATGCCTCACAGTGCCAATGACGCAGATTTGATTCCAGCCTTGGGTGACTATCTGTCTGTCTGGAGTTTGCATGTTCTCCCACTGTTTGCGGGTTTCCACCAGGTGCTCTTGTTTCCTCCCACAGCCAAAAGTTGTGCAAATCATGTGGATTAGCCATGCTAAATTGTCCTATAGTGTACAGGGATGTACAGGCTAGATGGATTAGCCAGGGTATATGTGGGGTAAAGGGGATAGGGAAGTGGGGGCATCTGGGTGGGAGGCTCTTCAGAATGTTGGTACAGACTCGATGGGCTAAATGGCCTTTTCTGCGCAGTAGTGATTCTCTGACGTTAGAGGCTTTTAAACTGCTGTCAAAGAGTGAATAAAAATTTAAATATTTTGGATCCTGTAAAAAAGTTAAATTATGGTGATTATTTAAGGTTTTGGAGTAGATCTGTTTTTTTTGCTCAATCATCAATCTTCTTTCCCCCAGCTGATAGCCAGAATAGTTAGTACATTACAGCATATAGTGCAAATTACTATGGGTTGCAAGAATAGAGAGGAATGATAATAGGAGACTTTAGCTGTCCTAATATAGACAGGAATTATAACAGCCAAAGGGAAATTTGAAGATATCCCTGAATGGTTGTTGTCTCAAGTTACTTTTGCACCATTCACCGACTTAAATGAGAATGAAAGGCAGAAAGAAATGGTATCTTCCAGTTTTTGCTTATAAATCCAATTTTACTTGCCTCTACTTTGCTGTCCCAAGCAGCTGTTGACATAAGTTCATTTGTATATTCTTGAATATGTTCATTATATTTCCAAGCTAGACAAGATTTTCATTGTACAATATGCAAGGTAAACAGTATGCAAATTTCTTCATGGGGTGCATGACAGCTCAGTGGTTAGCACTGCTCCCTCACAGCACCAGGGGCCCAGTTTCAATTCAAGCCTCAGATGATCATCTGTGCAGAGTTTGCACATTCTCCCCATGTCTGCATGGGTTTCCACCAGGCACTACCGTTTCATCCCAGGGGCCAACGATGCGCAGGATAGGTGAACTGACCATGCTAAATTACCTATAGTGTCCAGGGACGTGAAGACTAGGTGAATTAGCTATGGTAAATTCAGGTTACGGGGATAGGATGGGAGACTGGGTCTGGGTGGTGTGCTCTTCAAAAGATATGGTGTGGACTCGCTAGGCCAAATGGTCTGCTTTCACCCTGTAGGAATTCAATTCTATGATTCTATGACTCAAATTTGGAGGAAATGTAACTTGAGTGCAGAGCTATTTTGTGTTTCTTACACTGGTTTCACAAAACTTGCCTCAATCCATAGTCAAGAGATCACAGCAGCCATGTTACATCAGTAGTTGTCCTGATTAAAAGTCACTTTAAACCCTGAATGGCTCAGGTATTAGAAATAGTTGATGAAAGTTGAATGTTGACATTTCATTTTTGCTTTAATTGTAACAGCATGATTTTTACATATAAAGGCAGAATTTCAAGGTTTCCAAATGACATTAAACTCAGAAATAATGGACCAGATAGTTCAAAGATTGTTGTTGCTGAAGCATAGATTTGAGTTGTGTATCAGGATCACCCAAACTCCTTAGACAGCTGACTCCAAAGCATTTCCGATCGGCAATTACCTGGCATCTGAAACCATCTAAAATTCCTTCAATCGATAGCCAGGAAAATATACAGTCAATAAAACCATATAAGTAATCTCATCTAGATACTACTGACAACCCCCACTTGGTTTCCCCACTGACCCTCAATTTACACCCGATGTCCCCACACCTGGGCTTGAAAAACTTCCAAATCAAGTTAACCCCAAACCCTGAAGTACATTCACCTGACTCAGCTTGCTCCTGTACCCGATAATACTTTTCTCAACAGACCCGACTCCTGTTCCCAACCCACAGTGCCACCGAGACCTGACCGCTGGTTCCCCATGGAACCAATCCCTCCCACACAAGTAAGCCCCTCTGCGCCCACTCGAGACCCAACAACTATCCTTACCTGACCACTCAAGCTTCCCATGGATGCAATTCCCTATCACCACCTGCACTCATAAGTCACCCAGCCTGCTACCAAGGTAGTACCTACACCTTCAGCCCACCCGACATTCTTCTATCCTAACCAACAATTACTCTATGACATCACTATACCCCACTCCACTTATCTTACATACAGAACCTTCTCTCTGCAACTGTCTCAGTGGCTTTTAAAAAGGATGGTCATGACGACTCAGGGCACCACAGACCCGGGTTCAATTCCACCCTCAGGCAACTGTTAGAGTTTGCAAATTCTCCCCATGTCTGCCTGGGTTTCCTCCAGATGGTCTGGTTTCCTCCCACAGTCCAAAAATGTGCAGGTTAGGTGGATTGACCATGCTAAATTGCCCATAGTGTTCACGAATGAGCAAATTAGGTGGATTGCAGGGGGATAGGTCTGGGTGGGATGCTCTGAGGGTCGCTGTGGACTTGTTGGGCCAAAGGGCCTGTTTCCATACCGTGGGGATTCTAGGAATATGAATAAACTACAGAACACAGCATTTACTGCTAACAAAGAGACAAGAGTTATCAGCACTGCTCCTTTCAACTGCTGCTGCATTTGTTCCTGGACTGTGCAGCTTCAGGCTGGCAGGCTCCAAGTCCACAAATTCACCTTGGAAAGTACTCCAAAGGTAATTAGGTAAATTTTACATTGATATGGACCTGAAACAGGGATTCTGACGCAAATCAGAAAATTCAGGCCCCAGTAAACATTGCAATGTCTTCAGGAGGACATATGGAAACTAATGAAATAAGTGGGTATGACAGATGAAAAATAATACAGAGAAGTATGAATTGAAATATTATGCTGAACTCTGGATGACACTTTTTCTTTAGAAACATGACAATGCCTTAGTGAGTATTTTACCACAATGATAACAGGGATAAAAGATTTCAGTTACATGAACAGCCTGGAGAAGCTAGTATTATTCACCTGAAAGAAGAAAACGTTCAGGGAGGAATTGGTTAATGTGATCAAAATCATGAACAGTAAGAATAACATATTTGCAGTGGCAGGAGGTCGGAAAACACAGGACCCAGGTTTAAGGTGATTGGTAAGATCACCAAAAATGATGAGGAAACATTTCTTATGTACTACATTATTACAATTGGGAATGCAATGCCTGACAGGTTGGTGGACAATTTAAATAGCCATGTTCAGAAGCAAATTGGATAAATTCTGAAGGGGTGAAGGTTTTGGGGATAAAAATAATATGCAATTAATTGGGTTGCTTTACCAAAGAACCAACACAGGAACAATGCAGTCAATTGTCTCTGTATAATATCATTTATGGTTTTAACTCCTGAACATAAACATTCTCTCTCCATACATGCTTCCTGAACTACTGATTATTTCCAGGACTTCCTTGTTTTGTTTTAAACCCGATCAAGTTCATTGTTGTTCAAAAAGTTCAATTTATTCCATTGGCATGTGATTGAACTGAAGTCCATTAGAAGTTACTAATTAATTAGACATATTTTCTCAAACCATTAGTTTCATGCCAACCTGAATACATTCCATATTGTAAATATGATTACAAGAATTCCCCCATCTAAAAGGGTACTGTACCAATGCAATTTGATTTTAGCAGGTAAATCAACCCTTCTCTCCCCACCACTCCTGCTCATCATTCCTCCTACTAGTCACATCTCTCCTGCTCGCCACTTCCCTCCCTAGACCTTCTCACTAACTGCTTTCCACCCCACTTCTCTCACTCACCACATGTCTCACTTAATTTCCCATTCGTCAATTGTCCTACTCATTAACCTTATCACTCATTACACTCACATGCAATCTTCCTGCTCACTTGACCCTAATTTACTCTGGTTTGCCACTTCCTTTATCACCTCTGTTCACGATCTCTTCTGATTGTTGACCCTTCCACTCATCGCCAACCTTGCCAACTTAGGGGGAGACAGTGGGAACAGGAAGCAGCAAGCACAAGGGAGTGAGAGAGGGAAACAATGAATGAAGATCACCAAACAAGAGGGTCAGAAAAAGGGATGGCCAGGGTAGGTGGCATGGAGCATCGGAGGCTAAAGGGATGAAAATTATAAAACATGGATAGAGTGAAAAGCCAAGGTCTTGTTTTCTAGGGTGGAGGAGTCCAAAACTAGAGGGCATTGGTTTAAGGTGAGAGGGAAAAGATTTAAAAAGGGCCAAAGGTATAATTTCTTCACACTGAAGGTGCTGCATATAGGGAACCAGCTGCCAAAGGAAAACTGGAAATCCAGATAGGTCGGGCAGGAGCAGGCGAGACAATGGGTCGACCAGGGCAGTCAGGTTTGTGGATTTTAGGAAGGAGTGGATTTTAGGAAGGAGATGGAAGCTGGCGGTGCCGGGTTGGGGTTGACGAGGTTAGAGGCTGTGGGTGGGAGGTCACCTGAGGTGATGAGGTTGTGGATGGTTTGGGAGATGATGGTTTGGTGCTCGGGGGTGGGATCATGATCCAGGGGGCGGTAGGAGGTGATGTCAGAGAGTTAGCGTCTGGCCTCAGTAATGTAGAGGTCAGTCCACTATACTACAACTGCACCTCCCTTGTCTGCGGGTTTAATGATGAGGGCGGGATTGGAGCAGAGGGCTGCACGTTCTGTGGGGGAGAGGTTGGAGTGCGTGAGAGGGGTGGAGAGATTGAGGCGATCGATGTCTCGATGACAATTAGAGATGAAGAGGTCAAGGTAGGGTAGGAGGCCTTGGGGTGGTGTCCAGGAGGAGGGGCTGTGTTGGAGGCAGGAGAAGGGGTCAGTAGAGGGACGGTTAGTTTCATAATTAAAGAAATAAGCACGGAGGCGGAGGCAGCGGAAAAACTGCTCAATATTTAGACAAGAGTTGTATTCATCAATGTGTGGGTAGAGGGCGTCAAAAGGTGAGACCATTACTGAGGACTGACGGTTGGTCCTCAGTAAGTGGGAGGTCTGGGGGGATGGTGAAGACTCGGCAGGATTCTGTATTATTGTTCTGTCTTGAAGACGTCGCTCTGCCCACCACTTTCACAGCTAGAGACATCGCTCCACCCATCACTTTCACAGCTAGGCAGTTCCTACTATCTGAGTATATTAATGGGACATTTTTGATGGTTATGAGTCAAACAATCAAAATGAGATTGGTCAGATTGAGTCAGCATGGACAAGTGGACCAAAGAACCTGTTTCCATGCTGTAAGACTCAATGACCTGTGACCATGACTGTGGTGGAACAAAGGAAAGCAGAACAGTTTAACAAATTATTAAGATTTCTTCAGCCAATAAGCAGGAGTAAGTGATTAGAAGGTAGTGAGAATTAATAAGAGGATGGCCAGTTAAGTTAACATTATTATGGGAAAAGCAGTTTTCATTTAGGAACACATTAGAAGAACCAACTAAGGAACAGCTTTGTTACACAATCTGTTAAAATGTAACTTTAAAGAATATCTTTCCTCAAGTAAAAGTTTGCATCCTATTTGACAGGCTTTTTTTAAGACTACTTGCAACACTCCTTGAGCAAAGATATTCTTTTGGTATGAATAATTAGTTTATTTCAATATTCCTATTACTAACTCATTAAATATGGATAGGGAATGAAATTACGCTTAATTTTACATCATTTAAAGATTAAATTTCATATGTTCTATTTGTTGAAAGAACTGTAATGGCCAGCTGTAGCTAGTAACTTTGAAAATAGTTTTTGTTCTGCTTACACATTTATGATGGAGACATTTTTTAATACAATCCAGGAACTGAGAAGACCATCACATACAATATCCGAGTGAAAGTGATCAACTCTACAAAGAAACATCAGAAGTCAAACTTTGGCAAATACTACTGCAACTGCAACAGCAATACCTTAATGGTGGAGAAGTTGTAAGTATAAAATGGTGGATCTGAAGATCATGGAGCTAATTTGTACTTTGTGTGGAGCTTCGAGTGTTTCTGGAGATGTACGCATCCTGATAAGTATTTCATCTTACTTTTGATTGATTCTGGAGAGTGAGAAGCTGAGTTGTTGTCACAGGACATCCAGATTCTGACCTATTTTTGCCACTACATCATATGGGAAATTGGTCCAATTAAGTTCCCCTACCCCTTGTGATCTCTGATTGCCCATTCAAAACTCCTTCTCTGACATGAAGTAATAACTCCACAACTGTCTCCACGGCCACGATTTCCATCTATCACTCTACCTCCCACCATATTCTCTTAACTATCTGGCACTTTCCATGTCAGCTTCCTACATCTAATCTTGTGATAAAGGTTCATTATGAATTATTATTGTTCGAGAGCTGGGTTTTAAAGTGGACAGAACTTTATGTAGTTTTTAGTTTGACTTGCAATTCTATATTATGAGGGGTAAGGAAGAAATGATTTTCGTTTAATTTTTTGAGTTTTTTGAGCTGTACAGATTTGTCTGCATATTTGTTTACATTTGTATTTTACATTAAGTTTTTCAAAAAAAAACTCTTTAGGTGAATGACTCGGTGCTTCAGACAAAATATGTAGAAAAAAGGAAAAAAGTAGATTTTTGACAAGTAACAAGGTGTCCTATGTCAGAAGGAGACAAAGATGGAAATAAGCTTCTTTTAGGAATAAAAGAACAGTCCAGAAAGTTAGTGAGTGTTAATGAGTGTCTGTCAGAGAGAACACCTCTATAGTGGCAAAGGTGCTGTTAGCTTAGCAGTCTCAAAAGCAGTTTCTGCGGAAAAAAATTTGGGAGTGACTTACACGTCAAAGGAGAAAAGTTTCAGAAACAAAAAGTTTCATGATATAACACAAGGCTGTTGAATGCTTAAGTTTCAGGAACTCATGTAAAAAGCAATTTAGTTGTGTGAACAGTTTGTTTAAATATCTCACAAAGAGTCATTAACTAAAGAAAACATTGAGTGAATTCTGGAGTTTGGCAGGAAGAAATCAATTATAGCTATGTCCAAGAACAAAGAACTTTTAAGCGGAAAAAGGATGACCCCTCACTGGGGTCTGAGTATCTGTAAGGTTGCTATTAAGGGTAGAAGGGTTGAAACTGAAGGTGTATCTGGCAGTATTCCATGGAGAGATAAACAGGGTTAACATTTCAAATCCAGTGTGACCCTTCTTTGGATCAAGATCAAAAGAAAGCAGGAATTTTTACTTAATCAAAATTTATTATATTTAAAAGGGATCTGTGGATCTTTACAAACAGCTACTGAGGGCAAAATAGGACAGTCAATGTGCAATCTCTGACAAGGGCTAGCATTTCAAATTGTCTTTGGTAAGGCTTTGCTGGGAGTGGCTTATTTGAAAACTTTGACTTTTAAACTGAGGGAACTCGTGGATAAATTGCATGTAGAATTCAAGTAGGATCTTGTGAATATAAGATATTTAATGCGATTACACAAGATTTAGTTAAAAAGGAAGGAAGCCTGAAATTAAGACAGATTCAGTTAGAAAGAAAGTTGAATTGGAGGAAAGAGAAAATGTCCACACTGTATGGGTTCTATGAAAAAAAATTGTTAAAAACTTGAATTGGAAGACGGGGAGAAGAGAGATGAAAATGATGAAAGTAAGAAAGTTTGAATTGGCAAGGGAGGAGAAAAAGTAATGGAAAGTGAAAGGAACTAAAAAATTTGAAGTCCAACGAGAGAGGGAAATCAGAGCAAATGAATTGGCTACTGAAAAGCTTACAGCAAAGCAGAAAGAAGCCTCAGATGATGATCTATTGTGGTACGGTGGCTCAGTGATTAGCACTGTTGCCACACAACACCAGGGACCCAGCTTCAATTCCACCCTCTCTTGGTAGACTGTGTGTTGAGTTTGCAGAGTCTCCTTGTGCCTGTGTGGGTTTCCTCTGGGTGCTCTAGTTTCTTCCCACAGTTCAAAGATGTGCACGTTCGGTGGTTTCTAGATGCTAGGAATGTATAGGTTAGATGTGTTAGCTATGGGAAATATACGGGGGAGGGGGGCTTTGGGTAGGATGCTCTTTGGAGGGTCAGTGTGGACTTGTTGAGTTAAACGGCCTGTTTCCACATTTTAAAATCAAAACCTGCATTTAATGTTAAATTTCCAGAGGATAGAGTTTAAAGATACTTTGCCTAATTTGAAAAGATATGAGAGTTGTAACGACCAAGAGTTTCATAGAATGCCTAAAGCGTGGAAACGGGCCCTTCAGCCCAACAAGTCCAAACCAATGCTCAGAGCATCCCAGCTAGGCCCATCCCCTAATCTACACATGCCTGAACACTATTAGCAATTTAGCATGGCTAATCCACCTAACGTGCACACCTTTGGACTGTGGGAGGAAACCCACGCAGATACAGGGAGAATGTGCAAACTCCATACAGACAGTCACTGAGGGTGGAATCGAACCCAGGCCGCTGGTGCTAAACACTGAGCCACTGTACCACCCCAATTTCTCCTTTAATTCATCTCACTTCTGCAATGGCAAAGGACTAGCTACAGATAGCCGCATGGTTCCCAGTTATGCCTGCATCATTATGGGGTATGTGGAACAATCGGTGTTGCAGTCCTTACACTGGCCTCCTGCCACAACACTCTCTTCTATATGTCGACAATTGTTTCACTTCCCCTTCCTGCTCTCACTTGGACCTTGAAAAATTTGTTAGTTTGCTCCAATTTCCCTATTTGACTTACACACAGTACATCTTCAATACTCCCCTTCCTTTCCCTGAGCTTTGTGCCTCCATTTTAAGTTATAAACTGTCTGCTGCCATTCACAACAACACCATTGACTCCCATAGTTCCTTCACCACAGCCCTTCACACTTCCCCATCCTGCAAAGATTCCATCTCAGTTCATTGCCTACATCATATCTGCTCGGGTCATGCTCATGTGATTTCATACTTCCATAGCCATGCTTTCCCACCCACTGCTGTTGACAGGGCCCACAATTATATACTGCCTATCAGCTGTACTTCCACCCTTGCCCCTTCCCATTGCTCACAGCAGCACGATCAGTCCCCCTTGTTCTCACTTTTCACCCAACCAGCCTCCGCATTCAAAATGATCATCTCCTGCCATGTTGAACAACTCCAGCAGAACATCACCACTGAACAGATTGTCCCCCCCACTGCCCTTGCCTGCATTTCGCATTGACCATTCCCTAGCAACACCTTAGTCCATTCCTCCATAACCATCAACAGCACACCCCCTCCCTACGGCACCTTCTCATGTCACTGCAGAAGGTGCAATACCTGCTCGTTCTCACCATCGAAGCTCCTAAACAGTCTTCACACATGAAAAGTATCTGGCCTGTACCCACTCCAATCTGGTTGATTGTATTTGCTGCAGCCAATGTGGCCAACTTTACATTGGAGTACCAAACACTGACTGGCTTTGCAGAACATTTCTGGTCCATGCGCAAGTATGAAGCCCAACCTTCCCAGATCCGGTCATTTTATCCCAGCATCCTGCTCGTATGTCAGTGATAATGGGAACTGCAGATGTTGGAGAATCCAAGACAATAAAATGTGAGGCTGGATGAACACAGCAGGCCCAGCAGCATCTCAAGAGCACAAAAGCTGACGTTTCGGGCCTAGACCCTTCATCAGAGAGGGGGATGGGGTGAGGGTTCTGGAATAAATAGGGAGAGAGGGGGAGGCGGACCGAAGATGGAGAGAAAAGAAGATAGGTGGAGAGGAGCATATAGGTGGGGAGGTAGGGAGGGGATAGGTCAGTCCAGGGAAGACGGACAGGTCGAGGAGGTGGGATGAGGTTAGTAGGTAGGAGATGGACGTACGGCTTGGGGTGGGAGGAAGGGATGGGTGAGAGGAAGAACAGGTTAGGGAGGCAGAGACAGGTTGGACTGGTTTTGGGATGCAGTGGTTGGAGGGGAAGAGCTGGGCTGGTTGTGTGGTGCAGTGGGGGGAGGGGACGAACTGTGCTGGTTTTGGGATGCGGTGGGGGTTGTCCAAGTCCTTCAAGGACCGCAACTTTCCCCCCACAGTGGTCGAGAACACCCTTGACCGCGTCTCCCGCATTTCCCGCAACACATCCCTCACACCCCGCGCCCGCCACAACCGCCCAAAGAGGATCCCCCTCGTTCTCACACACCACCCTACCAACCTCCGGATACAACGCATCATCCTCCGACACTTTCGCCATCTACAATCCGACCCCACCACCCAAGACATTTTTCCATCCCCACCCTTGTCTGCTTTCCGGAGAGACCACTCTCTCCGTGACTCCCTTGTTCGCTCCACACTGCCCTCCAACCCCACCACACCCGGCACCTTCCCCTGCAACTGCAGGAAATGCTACACTTGCCCCCACACTTCCTCCCTCACCCCTATCCCAGGCCCCAAGATGACTTTCCACATTAAGCAGAGGTTCACCTGCACATCTGCCAATGTGGTATACTGCATCCACTGTACCCGGTGTGGCTTCCTCTACATTGGGGAAACCAAGCGGAGGCTTGGGGACCGCTTTGCAGAACACCTCAACTCGGTTCGCAATAAACAACTACACCGCCCAGTCGCAAACCATTTCCACTCCCCCTCCCATTCTTTAGATGACATGTCCAACATGGGCCTCCTGCACTGCCACAATGATGCCACCCGAAGGTTGCAGGAACAGCAACTCATATTCCGCTTGGGAACCCTGCAGCTCAATGGTATCAATGTGGACTTCACCAGCTTCAAAATCTCCCCTTCCCCTACCGCATCCCAAAACCAGCCCAGTTTGTCCCCTCCCCCCACTGCACCACACAACCAGCCCAGCTCTTCCCCTCCACCCACTGCATCCCAAAACCAGTCCAACCTGTCTCTGCCTCCCTAACCACTTCTTCCTCTCACCCATCCCTTCCTCCCACCCCAAGCCGCACCTCCATCTCCTACCTACTAACCTCATCCCACCTCCTTGAACTGTCCGTCTTCACTGGGCTGACCTATCCCCTCCCTACCTCCCCACCTATACTCTCCTCTCCACCTATCTTCTTTTCTCTCCATCTTCGGTCCGCCTCCCCCTCTCTCCCTATTTATTCCAGAACCCTCACCCCATCCCCCTCTCTGATGAAGGGTCTAGGCCCGAAACGTCAGCTTTTGTGCTCCTGAGATGCTGCTGGGCCTGCTGTGTTCATCCAGCCTCACATTTTATTGTCCTGCTCGTATGTCCACTGTTTTGTCCTCAGCGAGCTGCAAGGCTCCATCTAATCACAGTGTAAAGTGGAGGAAGATCTCCTATTCAGTCCAGTCATTTCATAAACTTTTGGACTGATACAGATTCAACACCTTCAAATTGTGAATCTACTTCTATTCTTTTCTTTAGATTTACTGGTTGCATTTTCTGTCAAAATGTCCTCTTTCCCCTCTCCTGCTCCAGAGTGAGCATCTTCTTTCCAGTTTAGCAGTTAGACACAGCATTGATCTGCCATTCTCGCATTTCAATCACTTAATTTGCACCAACCGCCCCATTTCTCCCCCAGCACTCCACACACACACTTTTGCATAAATGCTGCCTTCTCCATACTTCACATTAGCTCTGATTAAGTCATCTAGATTCAGGGTGTTCATTTGCTCTTTCTCCACGAATATGGCCTGACCTGCCTTGACTTTCAGAATTTTTTGTTTACAAAATCATTGCCAGTCTGCCACTCTCTCACTTATGTCTCCATTCCATATCCCATATGCCAATCAACACCATAAACCCATCTGCCTACCTTATGATACCCCTTGCATTAAAATAAATGCCATCGGGCCTTGCCATGGTCCCTTGTGCCTTAACTTGACAATATTTGCATTGTTTCTACACTGAATTATTCCTTCTTCTATGCTTGTCTGTGTATCACACCTGACACTGCCTCCATTATCCCATCCTGCTGCCAAATTAGTTTAAATGGCCACCAAAATCACACCAGCAAATCTCGCTAGGACGATGATGGCCCCATTGTGTTTCAGATACAAACCCTGAGACTTGGATTTGCCCAATCGTCCCAAGAAATGGACCCAATAATAGGGAATTCTAAAGCCCTTCCTCTGCTCTAGAACATTCATCTGTTCTATACCCCTATTGCTATATTTGCCAACATGTAATACTGGGACTAATTCAGAGTTTACAGTCTTTAAGGTAGGCCCATTTTTAAAATCTGCTACTGATATTCTTGTCACAAGGCCTCTTCCCTCCTACACTACCTATGTCGTACCAATGTGAAGCAGCTCTGAAAGTTTGCCCTTCCCCTTCCCAATGCTCCGTCATGGTTCAGTAACTTTCTTGACCCTGACCCCTGAAAGGCAAGTCATCATTCTGGAGTGATGTCTGTGGCAGCAGAAATACCTGTGAGTGCACCCCCATGGCTAAATTCTCCACCACTATTGTTCTCCCTCTCTTTCTGCTCCCCTCAGTGCGCAGCGGAGCTCCAGCTTCATGCTGTAGAGTAACCATCACTCTCACTGTTTTCCAACAAATAAAATCTCTTCTTGAGCAAGATGCACTCTGGGGCTTTCCTGAATCTTTGATGGCCTCCTTGTTCCTGACCAGAGCTCACTGTCAGTCAGAAATACTTCCTTAAGTTACCAGATGACCATGCCCGAGCTCGAAAACCCTGTTTCCAAGCTTATCAAACCAGCAGTACTTCCTGCAAATGTGGTCAGTGAAGGGGAGTGAAGACCCTGGGCCTTGCCTTCTCTTTATCCGCTGCCTGGAAGAGATGACCCCTGATAGGCAGCAGTCTCCAATCCCAGAATGAGAGTGCATTTATGTTACACATCATATGCTGCACAGTTTATTTTACAAACAGAATATGTATTTACAATAAAATGAATTCTTTACAATATGTACAAATATATCTGAGAAGCATCATTTGTTTTTATGAACGGGAGGCTCCAGATGTGATCAAGCCAGTATTATGTAACGGCATATACTTAGATCAGTTTCAGTGACGAAGATGAGGATCTGGAGGAGATCTGTTCTTGTCTTTGGGGGAAGATCAATGCTGAGATAAAATTGAGAATTCCGTTGCTATTGGAAAGGCAAGGAGCTGGTAGAGATCAGATGCTGTTATAAAGATAAGGATCTGAAGGATATCAGTTGTCATGATGAAGCTGAGAATATCACATCAACAGTGATATTCAAAAGATCTGTTTGTATATTGACAGTGGAGGATCTGCAACAGTTGGTGTTAGAAGCCAGAGGTCTGGGCCACATTCACAGCCTGATGTTTGGACCTTATTGTTTGAGTATTTTAGGTTATGACCAGGCCCTCAGTGAGGTTTCCCAATTTGTTACAGTTTCAGGCAGGAAACCTAAACTGCTGTGCTCTCAGGGAAGAAGGAATAAACTGGCTGCCTTCATTATTCACCCACCCACTTCTTTGGTTGCAACGAAGTTCATTTAAAAAAAGATCCCTTTTTAGAAGGGATCTTGTTTTAGAAGGAGCCAAATTTAACCAAACTTTCTTGATTTAACAAAAATATTCAATACATTAGTTGAAATATGAGAAGAAATGCTAATGCAACCACTTGTACACACAGATTAGAAACAAAATGATACATATATTTTTAAAAAGATACCCAGATCATCTCTCAATTGTTGATAAAGCAGAGAAAGTTGAATATTGTGGCTGGTATAGTGCAGAGTTACCAGTAGCAGAGGCATTGGTAGCTGACCAATTTTTGAGATTCTTGGTTTTGTAAGCTGATCAAAGTTCATTTGCCTTATTCATACTTACAAGCAAGTTGCAACACTCAAAGTGAAATAAGGATCTCAGTTATTTGTCTTGCTATCTACCAGACTTCTATCACTCGAAGTTAGAAAGTTCCTTAACCTGCAGTGCAGTGGCTACTAGGAGATAGTTTTTTTCTGGGACCTTAACAGCATGCTAATGTTCAAATAGAGACTCACGCAGGTGTGAACATTCAGTTCCACTACCACATACTTGTAGAATTGAAACGAGCTTCTTAATTTCTGTCCTTGTTTAAACTTCAAAAGGGGAAAACACAAAATGTGTCTGCAGTTTAATACATAATCCATAGGAATGGTTTGCTGTTGAGCAGGGGTTCATTAGACTCTTGTAATAAGATCAGTCTAATCTGATTAAAGTTTCTTCAACACCCTAAGGTGTTACATTCCCTTCCGTCCCATGTATCATTTACTTTTTACACCTCAAATTATCTTGTGTCTGTAGGTTAGAAAACATATACTGGAAGAAAGAGCAATGAATGGCCATTGTATTTTGGGGTTCTGACCCATTGCCAAAACCACTGACAGGCAAAGCTATAAATGCTCCCTTATTTCTCAGAAGGGTTGTCTGTAGATTATGAAGATGTTATCAATTAAAGCTTATAATCTAAGAAAGAAAACTGACTAAACATTTATAGAGATCGCAAGAAGAAAATAAATACTGTGCAATCAGCAGTATCTATCACTGAGCTACAGAAAATGTTTGAATATATGTTGAAAATCATAATAAATGGGACAATTCTAAAATATTCTGATGACCCTAATGATCAAGGATCAAAAATTCAAAAACCATCAAAAATAGTAGATAACTATTTATCATATAGACAACTTATACAAAAACAAATGGTCATTTGGGATTCAACAAGGAAATTTGAAGAATAAAATGATCTGGATATGGGAAATATATGGGTTTTAGGAAGCAAACTGAAGGACATCAAAATTAAAGGAAAAAGGCTAGAACCTAAAAGTAAGACATAGAAAATAAAATGCTGTCATTGTAATAAGGCTGGAGATATGAAAACGAATGCAGAAAATGAAATGGGAGATCTGTTGCAATAGTAGCAGTGCCTAAGGAATCCTCAGAAAAGGATGTATCAGTAAAAGGAAATAGGTATTAAAACTACAGAAGCATTACCAGTGGACTGTTACCTCAGAACCTATTAGGAAGGAAGCAATGACTCAGGACATTTAGCAAGTCTTTCCTTCATTACTGACAAATAGAATCAAGCTACTGTAGGTTTTCAATACTTTATTTCAAAGGAAGAGGTATTTCCTTATTGTTCTAATCAAGCAGGAAAACCATAAACATTTAAAGAGACACTAGAGCAAGTTTGTGTCCAGACAAGTCAGAGGCTATGTGTCTTCCAAAAGGGTCGAAGGACAAATCCAACATACAGAATAGATTGATGTATTGCTAATTGGCTATCAGTAAAGTGACGGAAGGAGTCATCAACAATGCAAATGAGCAGAAATTACATCATAATAACCTGCTCACTGATATTCAGTTTGGATTTTGATAGGTTCAGTCAACTGTTGACCTCAATACAGTCTTCATTCAAACATGGCACAAAACAGGTGAACTCTAGAGATGAGGTGAGAGTGACCGCCCTTGACATCAAGGCTGCTTGTGACCAGGTGTTTCAAGGTATCCTGGCAAAACTAGAGGCAATGGATTCAGGGGAAGACTCTCTACAGATTGAAGTCTTGTCTTGTATAAAGCAAGATGCTAATGGGGAGTCACCTCCGCCACAGGACATCTAGGCAGGTGTTCCTCCAGGTACAGTCTTTGATCCAACCATCTTCACTTGCTTCATCAATGACTTTCCCTCAACCATTAGGTCAGAAGTGAGGATGTTCGCTGATGACTGCATGATATTCAGCACCATTCACAACTCCACGGATATTGAAGCAATCCAAGCAAGATCTGGACAAGATCCAGAACTGGGATGACAAATAGCACATAATATTCACACACTCAAGTATCATGCAATGACCATCTCCAACAAGAGAGAATCTAACCAACATATCTTCTTATTCATATCTTTGAATGCTCCACTAACAACCACCTGGGGGTTATCATTGACCAAAAACTGAACTGTGGCCATAAGAAGTCAGGGGTTAGGAATTCAGCAGCAAGTAACTCATCTCCTGACTCCCAAAGCCTATCCACTATCCATAAGGTGAAGTCAGGTGTGTAGTGGAAAACTCTCCACTCACCTTGATGTGTGTAGCTCCAACAACACTCAAGAAACTTGACACCATCCAGATTAAAGCAGCGTGCTTGATTGGTAGCACATCCACAAACATCCACTTGTTTCCTAAGTGACGCTCAATAGAAGCAATGTGCATCATCTACGAAATGCACTGCAAAAACTTACCCAGGGTCCTTTAGCAGAAACATCCAAACCAATAACTACTACTATTTCAAAGAACAAGGGCAGCAATATATGGGAATTCCACCACCTCCAAATACCCTTCCACACATCATTTTGACTTGGAGATATATAACCATTCGTTTAGTGTCACAAGGTTAAAATAATGGAATTACCTTCCTAATGGCATTGTGTGCATACCTTTAAGAGTTCAAGAAGGCAGTTCACCACCACTTTCTCAAGGGCAACTGAGAATGGGCAGTAAACACTATCACATCCAGTGTTGCCTTCATCCCATGAATGAATAAAAAAAAGTCAAGGGTGAATAGGCTGTTGTCAGTGCTTAACACAGTCTAGAAATTAACAGCAAATTGACAGCAACAGTAAGAGGAACTTGAGAGAGTGAGGATAGGTCAACATACAGAAAGGCTGAGTCCAAGACACTCACTGAAATACAACCTGTATTGCCTTCCATCCTTTTGTGAATTGCGAGTGTGCAAAGGAAATGAGAAATGCCTGCCATCACACACTGAGTAGATGGAGGTTGTCTGCCTGAAAGAGTGGATTCTATTTGTGAATGATGTGACGCGCTTCAAAAGGGCAACTGCATTAAACAGACACACATACATCACTGGTAAAGACAGCTGTAATTTCAGAATGCTTCATGAGAGTCATATTCAATGCCAAATTTGTTGAATACAAATCATGATCAAAGAAATCTTGACCATGTCACTGGTCATTACAAGCTGATCCTGTCATCTCTGTGAAACGTAAGTAATCACAGGAAATCTCTGAAGTGTCAACTGTGGGTCGTTTATCTCAGAGGCAGGCTGCACAAAGGCATGGAGTTGTTTTCCTCTCACCTTGAATTGTATATATTTGCCAACATGCTCATTTGCAATGCTGCCTTTCTTCAGTGATGAGGTTGTGAGTGGGAGGAGAACAGGTTTCCCAAAAATCCTACCTCTCAATTTCCACAACTTGAATTGTGCTGCATACATTGGAATAATATCAACTATGTCAAAGGTCCATATAAAGACAGCCCAACTCCTTGTCAGAGGCCTCCATGTCCCATTGTATCAAGGATTATTTCAGATTATTTGTGTATAATGTAACTGTTGACAGCTCACGTTGCTGAGGAGCTGTTCTGATTCAGATTCTGATGTCTTCTACATAGTTTAATTGCTATTATGCATGATACAATTGTCCCCAGACTAGTGAGGCGCATTGCCACTTCAGATTAAGGACATCTTACAAAACCATCACAGAGCTGTGGGATTTGCAAGAGCAGGATTTATGATCTGAATGTGACCATCAAATCATGTTGATTGTCAAGGAGAGAGAGCTGCACTAGATTTTCACACAACTGGCCAATTTCCAAGGACTAATTGGGGATCTGCATGAGATCTCTCAATGCTCAATTCTCATAAAACAACCCTGAATGATTAATTATCCTATGGAATTATGTCACAAACATTTTCTGGTCTAAGTGTTCAAATGCAAAAACAGAGCACACCTAATAATTAGTACTATCATAGTCACTTAGATACACCAAAGATGCAAAACAAATTGAAACCTCACATGAAATTAAAACTGCTGATAGCAGCAGGGTCAGAGGTAGAGGCATAACAACAGACTTCGAAAAGGGTGTGGAAGAGGGGACACGGTTCATCATGAAATTCTATGGCACGAGTTGCTACAGTGTTCATTAAGGCCAATCATGACTGGAAGATAAAACCATAAGACCATAAGAAACAGGAACAGGAGTGGGCTGTGCAGACCCCAAGCATGTCCTCCAATCCACAGGATCATGAATGATCCAACATTCCTCACATCATATACTGCCCCAGCTCTGTGTGGCAGAGTTCCAAAGACTCTTAACTCTCATGAAAGAAATTCTCTCTTCGGCTCAGTATTAAATTGGCACTTTTTTTTTCAGACACTATGCCCCCTGGTCCTAGACTCTCCCACAAGGGAAAACATTCTCTCAGTATTTACCATGTCAAGCCCCTTAACAATCCAATATGTTTTAATGAGATCACCTCATTTATTGAAATTCCAGTGAGTGCAGTAGAGTCCGAATCAGTAATTTTTAGGCCTTCGCTCATAAGACTCTGTCTCCATATTGGTGATCATCCTTGTGAAGATTCTCTGAACAGCGTCAAATGAAATGATCTCTTTTCTTAAGTAAGGGGACCAAAACTCTACAGTACTACAGATGTGGTCTCACCAGAGCCTTGTAAATTGCAAAAACATTTCCCTACTTCTATATTCCAACCCCCTTGAAGTAAGAGCCAACATTTCATTAGTCTTCCCGATAACCTACTGCACCTGTATGCTAGATGCAACTACTTAATAAACACGAGTAACCTAGTAGGATAATTAAATCTAAACAGTTTCTTCTTGCTGCTTATGTACTCAAAGTATTTCCATCTTCCAATTCCTCTTAGAACATGAAAATCTGGTCCCACACTTAATTATAAAGGATAGGGCCTCTGGGTGGTTTTAAAATATTCTCGCTTGCTGTGGCACCTCCGAAGATGAGTGCGCATACACCCCAATCACTATTTTACTTCACCCCCTTTAAATCACCCCATTTAGTTCATCCTCCATTATTCCTGCCAAAATATCTCAAAATTACATATTTGCATTAAATATCATTTGCAATATGTCAGCCCTAATCACCAGTTGATATTCTTCTATAAACTGTTAATTTTCTCCTCATTCTTAACCAATAAATTCAAAGTTTTGTGTCATCGTCAAATTTTGAAATTGAGTCCTGCAAATCCAAGTCAAATTCATTAATATAATCACGAAACAGCAGTGATCGTAACTCTGAACCCTGAAGGGGAGAGGAGGCTTCATCCTGAAAAATAATCTATCACCATTACTCTGTAATATGTCTGAGGTATAATTGTAGCCATGTTGCCACTACTTTTAATCTCAAAGAAAAGGGCTTTAACAAACTAGGGTTTTCTGAACAACAGAGAATCTTGTGAAAATGCTGCTACCACTTCATTTTCTTGCTATCTCTCTCTCTCTCTCTGCAAAAAAGTGAGATAAAATAGAAAAAGTGATCACAATGATTTCAATCCTGGTTCCAAAATCGCTACTTTAACATCAGGGTGTCATAGAGTCATAGAATTGTTCAGCATGGAACCAGATTCTTTGGTCCAACCTGTCCCCACCAACCAAATATCCCAAATCAATCTAAGCTCATTTGCTGTGACTTGGCCCATATCCCTCCAAACCCTTCCTATTCATATACCTATCCAGATGCCCTTTAAATGTTGTTAAAATACCAGCCTCCACCACTTCCTCTGGCAACTCATTCTGTACACACACCACCCTCTGCCTGAAAACATTGCCCTTTAGGTCCATTTTACATCTTTCCCTCGCACCTTAAACCTATGCCAGCTAGTTCTGGGCTCTCCCACCATGGGGAAAGACCTTGTCTATTTACCTTATCCTTCCCCACATGATTTTATAAACTTTTGTAAGGTCAGCCCTCAGCCTCCAACATTCCAGAGAAAACAGCACCAGACTATTCAGACTCTCCCTACAGGTCAAACCCTCCAACCTTGGCAACATCCTTGTAAATCTTTTCTGAGTCCTCTCAAGTTTCACAACATCCTGTTACAAAGTTGTGTGTGGTCATTCAAAGAGATAAAGTGCTTTTCTAGGCTTAGAGATTTATATAATAGAAAAATGTCTATATGTTGCTGAAGGTGTACTGCCAGTTCTGAAATGGAAACATACATCAATTGGCTGTGTGACTGGAAATTGTAGGCATGTTTTGCTGTTTTGGCAACTGGCTGGAATCAGTCAATTAATTTAAACCAAGCACTTAGTGATTGAAAGCCAATTGAATTTAAATCTGATTGTTTGGACAACCTCAGACCAATGCTATTGTAAGAAAATTGATATGTCATCCAAGATACATAAGGAGAAGGTTTTTGAAAATCATTATGAGAGCGAACCGCCATCTGAAAAACAAGCATCAGGCTCTCATTAAGAAATCGCTAATCTCTCTAAGAAAACACCATCTACCCATAAAAGACAACACCATAACACTTGTGGCTAAGAGTCCTCGTAGAGGAAACATCCCTGACAGTAGGAACAGCAGAAGAAAGGTGTTTATGACTGGAGAGACAGTGGAGAAGGCAAAGCATTCCAGGAGACACATTCTGTGTAGACTTTGAGAGACTAAGTTTTAATTTATATTTTCTTACTACTTGGGTTATATAAGCGGGACTCGTGTTTATTGTAATGTATACCAGTAGAGTTTTGATCAGTTAGAGAATAGTTAGGAGTTAGGGAGGATTATTCGGTTTATTACTAGTCCTGTTAATTTTTTTTTTTTTTCGGGGTTAGGATTAATTAAATAAATTGATACATGTTACTCAAAGTGAACATCAGGGACTTTCTTTCATTTAACCTCCCCTTCTCTGTAACAGTTTAACAGATTAGGCAAAGTGAGGCAAAATTTTCTGGGTGTTTCGGGTTTAATCATTAGAAAGAGATCTCTACTCCTGCCATAACAGACTGGGGGCTTGTTTTTCAATTTTAATTATCAGAGGGGTTCAACCTCCCCTTCCTAACAATCCTTCCTACAGCAGGGAGACTAGAATTGAATGCAGTGTTCCAAAAGCAACCTAACTAATGTACTGTACAGTCGTAACACTGACCAATAAATGCAAGTGTGCCAAACGCCTTCTTCACTATCCTGTCTACCTGCAATTCTATTTTCAAGTCTGGCACCCTGTATACCCATTATATACACAAGTGTTTAGAAAGAACCAAAGAACCACACGGATTGGGAATGAATACCTTGACACGTCAGGTGCAGTCCGATAAGCATGGGAAGGTTTTGGACAAATATGATTGACATAGCGTAAACTCCTAGCAATTAGAAATAAAATATATCAACAAGTCTACGTTAGACAGCAGTGCTCATCAAGCAGTTGCTTTCTTCAAGATGCTATAAATAGGAAAACTGGAGGAAGACCAAGGGATGGATCTCTAATACTTTAGAGACCGTACAAGCTGCTGATATCACAAGCTATTAAGATCAACACATACTTTGCAAAATGTCCATTTATCTCCTGGCGTCAGTGAACCACACTTACAATCATAGGTTACATATTTTTCATGTCAATTTAGCTAAAGCATCATTTTAAACTGCTGTTTCATAAGAACCTGAATAAACGATATTGAACTAACTTAGGAATAGCCGACTGCCTATTTTGAGTATCCCAAATCCAATCCCAAAACTTCACAAATACATTCATTCAGATTTTGACAATAAATCAGTCTGCCATGTGATGCACTATCGAACACCCAGAATCGTCTCTCTAACTATTTGCAGACAGCCATCGTGAATATTAAGCAGCAATTCAGATTGAGATTTTCAAATGGCATTAGGAACAGAATTTTGACAATTTGTATTTATTAGCAGCAATAACATATAAGTGTCCAAAGACATTTCATTTGGATAAGGTGAGAACAAACAGCCAGCGATGATTTGGGATGGTGATTAAGGAGGTAGGTATTGATGTAAGTTTGCTCGCTGAGCTGGAGAGTTCGTTTTCAGATGTTTCGTAACTTTTTTTTATTTGAAAAAAATATACTTTATTCATAAGATGCACAAAAAATAAAACATATTTATACACCTACCCAGTCATGCAAGCCGCTCTGGGTTACCCAGGGGGTACATACACCAACTAAAGGAAAAAAAACAAAGCAAAGAAAATACCCCGGCAGTCATCACCCCGCACAGCCCCAGTTGGCCCCCTGACCAGTTGGGGAAGGCGCCAGCTGGGCCCAGTTACCAGATAGGGCCCTTTTTCCCCCATTCTGGATGAGGGGTTTCATTCGGTGGTCTTTCTCCACCGCACCTTGGTGGCGGCTGCCCCAAGCTTTAGTGCTCAGTACGTAGTCCTGGACCTTGGAGTGCACCAGTCTGCAACAATCGGTCGGGGTCAGTTCTTTCAGCTGGCAGACCAAAGAGCGTCTTTCACCGCATTGATGGTCCTCCAGGTGCAGTTGATGTTGGTCTCGGTGCGCGTCCCCGGAAACAGCCCAAAGCACATGGAGTCCCGCGTCACGGAGCTGCTCGGGACGAACCTCGACAAATACCACTGCATTCCCCTCCAGACCTCCTGCGCATAGGCACACTCCAGAAGGAGGTGATCGACAGTCTTGTCCCCCCCGCAGCCGCCTCGAGGGCAGCATGCAGTGGCGCAGAGATTCCGGGCATGAATAAAGGATCTCACTGGCAGAGTCCCTCTCACCGCCAGCCAAGCAATGTCCTTGTGCTTCTTTGAAAGTTCTGGCGATGAGGCATTCTGCCAAACGACTTTGGGGAACCACAAGACGGGATCCCCTCTCCTTTTCCCGAAGGGTCTCGAGGATACTACGTGCTGACCACTACCTGACAGCCTTGTGGTCAAAGGTCTTTCCTTTCAAAAATTTCTCCACAAAGGACAGGTGGTACAGGACGGTCCAACTACTCGGAGCGTTCTGCGGCAACGAGTCCAGGCCCATCCTTCGCAACACTGGGGACAGGCAAAACCTCAGTACGTAGTGACACTTGGTGTTTGTTTTCTGAGGATCTACGCACAGCTTGATGCAGCCGCACTCAAAGGTAGCCATCAGGGCAAGGGTGGTGTTCGGTACGCCCTTTTCCCCATTTTCCAGGTCTTTGTCCATGGTGTCCCTGCGGATCCAGTCCATCCTCGACCCCAAATGAAGTGGAAGATGGCCCGGGTGACCGCAGCGGCGCAGGTCCAGGAATAGGCCAGGCCTCCGCCACATACAACAGTACCGAAAGCCCCTCGCACCTGACAACCAGGTTCTTACCCTGGATGGAGAGGGAACGGAGCATCCACCTGCCCAGTTTCTGCTTCAGTTTGGTGATACGCTCCTCCCAAGTCTTAGTGCACGCCCCAGCTCCACCGAACCAAACACCCAGCACCTTCAGGTAGTCTGTGCTGACGGTGAAGGGGATGAAGGAGCAGTCGTCCCAGTTCACGAAGAACATGACCTCGCTCTTACCCCTATTGACTTTGGAACCCGAGGCCAGTTCAAACTGGCCGCAGATGTCCAACAGCCGACTCACCGACCGACGATCAGTGCAGAAGATGGCCACATCGTCCATGTACAGGGAGGACTTGACCTGAAGGCCTCCACTGCCTGGGATAGTCACGCCCTTCAGGCTCACGTCCTTCCTGACGGATGCGGCGAAGGGCTCCACATAGCACACGAACAAGGCAGCCCTGCCTGACTCCAGATCTGACGGGAAAACTGTCCGATTCCCACCCGTTGATCGAGACTGCGCTAACGATGTTGGTGTAGAGCAGCCGGATCCAATTGCGGATGCCCTCCCCGAACCCCAATTTGGAGAGGAAGTCCCTCATGTAAGCATGAGAGACCCTGTCGAAGGCCTTCTCCTGGTCCAGGCTAAACAAGACAGGTGTCCACCCGCCTGTCCAGCACGTAGGCGATCTTATCCCTGATGTGCGCAAGGCTCTCAGCGATCTTCCTGCCAGGCACAGCACAGGTTTGGTCAGGGTGAATCACCGACTCCAGGACAGACCTGACCCGGTTGGCTATGACCTTGGCCAGGATTATGTAGTCCACGTTCAATAGTGAAATGGGACGCCAATTCTTAATTTCTTCCCTCTCCCCCTTACTCTTGTAAATGAGGGTGATGATGCCCTTCCTCATGGACTTGCACATTTCCCCTGCCCGAAGCGCACTATCGTACACCTCCAGCAGGTCCTGGCTGACCAGGTCCAAGAGAGCGGAATACAGCTCGACCGGTAAGCCGTCGCTCCCGGGAGTCTTATTCCGCTCCAAGGACTTGAGGGCTGTGGGCAGCTCGTCCAGGGATATCGGCCGGTCCAGCCACTCCCACGTGCCGTCATCTAAGACATCCGTGATAGACGACAGGGAGAACTCGGAGGCCGTGCTGTCCGTGGGCTTCGTGTCGTACAGTCCGGCATAGAAGGATCTGCTGATCCTCAAAACGTCGGGCCGAGACGACATCAGCGAGCCGTCGTCCTCCTTCAGCCGGCTAAGCACAGAGCTCTCTTTGCGCACCTTCTGAAAGAAGGAACGCGAGCACATCTCGTCCTGCTCCACGGAGCGGACCCTGGACGGGAAGATTATCCTGGAGGCCTCCACGGCGAAGAGCACGGCTTGCTGGCCCCTGACCTTGTGGAGATCATTGTGACATCGACCCCCATCAACTGCAGAAGGAGCAGGTTCTGCACCCTTTTCTGGAGTCGCGACAGCTTTCCCCGCCTCTCTCTCACCTTCCGAACACCCTTGAGGACAAAGAACCTCTTGATGTTTTCCTTCACCGTCTCCCACCAGTCGCCCGGAGACTCAAAGAGGAGTTTCACGGTTCTCCAACCAGCGTACTCCCTCTTAAGCTCCTCGATGTTCTCTGGGGTCAACAGAGTCGTGTTGAGCTTCCACGTCCCCTTGCCGGCCGGCTGGTCGTCCTGTAAGTGACAGTTGGCCAGCAGGAGGCAGTGGTCAGAGAAGAACACTGGCTCGACGCCGGTGGACCTGACCGAGAACGTCCGTGACACAAACAGGAAGTCTATCCTTGAGCGATTAGACCCGTCCGGCCGTGACCAGGTGTATCTCCGCTGTGCTCCCTTGGCAGGGTGGCTGAAGAAGTCGAGCAGCTTGGCGTCCTTCACCGTGCCCATCAGGAATCTGGACGTGACGTCCAGTTGACTCCCCCCCCCCACCAACCCACCCACTGTCTCCACGCCGGATCTTCCATCTGCATCAATGATGCAGTTGAAGTCTCCACCTAGGATGACCGGCCTGGATGTAGCCAGCAGGGGTGGAAGCCACTGCAGGACAGCCAACCGCTCACTCCATACCGCTGGGGCGTACACGTTGATCAGCCTCAGGGGAGCGTTCCTGTAGGTGACGTTAGCCACTAGGAGGCGCCCCCCCCCGACCATCTCCACAACTAGAGAGATGGTGAAGTTGCGCCCCCGCAGCAGAATAGCCAGGCCTGAGCAGCGACAGTCATTACCCCCCGACCAGATCGAAGGCCCACAGGTCCAGGGACCGGACCATTTCCCGTACCTGCTGAGGTGCATTATCCTGCACTCCTGCAGAAACAGGAGGTCCGCCTTGACGGTGGTCAGGTGGGCCAACGTGGACACCAATCTTGTGGTGGACTTGACGCTGCGCACATTAATGCTCGCAACTCGTACCTCGATTGTGGGCAGTGACCGCAGTACCCTCCCCAAGTCCAAGGTCCAGCCCTTCCATCTGTCCTTCATGCCCATTGCCCGGGCTAACTGCTGGACGCTCTCCAGGCTCAGGAAACCGTCCGTGCTGACTTCCAGGTGCCATCCCCCCGTCAGGGGTACGGAGGCAGGGAAGTCCGGCTCTGGGTCAGGCTGGGGACGCGCCGTTTCCTCCTTCCCGCCTGGAAGTTCTGGGGGGGGGGGGGGGGGGGCCAGGGCCCCAGCAGCACGTGACTGGGGTGTCGGACGGAGCCTCAGGACGCCTCCCATCACCTAGAAGCGGGGTGCTGCTTTCCTTCTCCCTTGAGATCTTTAGCTTCTGCTTTGGGCAGGCCCCCTTCGATCCTCCCTCGTCAGAGGAGCTCTTATAGCCCCACCCTGTAGCTGCCTCTTCCCGCCTGATGGTTGCTGTTCCTGGGCCCGCCGACACGCCTTCCTCCTCGCTTTCCGGACCGTCGTCCACTCCCCTAGGTCGCCTGTCGCCCCCTCCATCAACTCCGGGTTGTCGGTGGCCCGGTGGGGGGGGGGGGGGGGGGGGGGGGGGGTGCAGGGAGGGAGGTGGGGGGTGGGGGATCGCGGGGGGGAGCGAAGCCTGCAGGGGTGCTTTGCTGGCCTCGGGCTCATCCTGCGGGCCTGGGCCCTCCTGCACATTAGTGGGGTCCTTGCAGGGCCCTGGTGCCTTCCTCTCCTCCAGGGGGGGCTGACCCCGCATTGCCCCTGCCGGCGACCTGGGCGTAGGTGGTCCCCCGCCACGGGCACGCCCTATAGAGGTGGCCCTCTTCCCCGCAAAGGTTGCAGCTTTTTTCTTGTGGGCAATCCTTTGCGAGGTGTCCCTCCTCCATGCAGTTCCTGCAGATGGTGACTTTGCAGTCGGCTGCCACGTGACCTGACCTACCACAGGCATGGCAGACTTTAGGTTGCCCTGCGTAGGTCAGGTAGCCCTTGCTCCCGCCGATCGCGAAGGTGGACAGTGGGTGTACAATGTTCCCGTCCGCGCCCATCCTCAGCAGCACCTTGACCTGCCTCTTACTAGTCCAGATGTCAAAGGGGTCCATGATGTCAGTTAGGTCCCCTTCCACCTTCACGTACCTTCCAATGAAGGTCAGGACATCAACTGCTGGCACATGCGGGTTGTACATGTTTATAGTCACCGTACGGCTCCTCTGCGCTCTGTCATCACGAACAGTGGGACAGCGGTCAACACAGAGAGGGGGCCCTCACCTCCTTTCTCCTTGAAAAACTCCAGGAAGCGCTCGCAAATCTTGGAACTCCTGAAGGTTACATCGTAATAACCGCCTCTGGGGAAATCCTGCAGGCAGTAAATGTCCGCAGCAGCGAATCCACAACAGTCCAACAGGACCCTCTTCACGAAGAAGGTGCGGTCCACAGGTGCACCTTCATCCATCTTCTTCACGGAAACACGGATGGTGTTCCAAACACCCGGACCTGGGGCACGAGCACTTGCCGCAGCCATCGTTGCAGGTTGGCTGCTCCCCTGAACCAGTGTTAGTCCGAAGCCAGAATTAAGATCCACCAGTTGCAAGGGTGCATAGCCAACCCGACGTCTTCCTTCCACCTCCAACACAGCACTCTCCTCCTCTCGGTCCACAAAAGAGTGAGTCTTTATTTTGTTCCGGATGTAAGCTGGTTCACTGAGCTGGAAGGTTTGCTCCCAGATGTTTTGTCACCGTTCTAGGTAACATCAACAGTGAGCCTCTGGTGAAGCACTGGTGTTATTTCCCGCTTCTATTTATGTGTTTAGGTTTCCTTGGGTTGGTGATGTCATTTCCGGTGTGGATGTCATTTCCTGCATTGGTGATGTCATTTCCTTTCTTTTTCTCAGCGGGTGGTAGATGGGCTCCAAAGCAATGTGTTTGTTCATGGAATTCTGTTGGAATGCCATGCTTCTAGGAATTCTTGTGTGTCTCTCTGTTTGGCTTGTCTGAGGATGAATGTGTTGTCACAATCGAAGTGGTGTCCTTCCTCATCTGTGTATAAGGATACTAGTGATAGTGGGTCATGTCCTTTTGTGGCTAGTTGACATTCATGTATTCTGGTCGCTAGCTTTCTGCCTGTTTGTCCAATGTAGTGTTTGTCACTGTTCTTGCAAAGTATTTTATAAATGACGTTGGTTTCGCTTGTTGTCTGTATAGTGTATTTTAAGTTCATTAGCTGCTGTTTTAGTGTGTTGGTGGGTTTGTGGGCTACCATGATGCCAAGAGGGCTGAGTAGTCTGGCAGTCATTTCCAAGATGTCTTTGAAATATTCAAATAGAACGGGTACCCAATGAACACACAGTCCACCGATTTCTCAGCAACAAACCCAAACAACAGACAAAACATGCCCAGAAACCATACCACTGTCCCCTACAAAGACATCTCGGAAATGACTGCCAGACTACTCAGCCCTCTTGGCCTCCGTTCCACCGACAGGGGGATGCCACCCGGAAGGCAGCACGGACGGTTTCCTGAGCCTGGACAGCGTCCAGCAGTTAGCCCGGGCATGGGCATGAAGGGACAGATGGAGGGGCTGGACCTTGGACTTGGAGAGGGTACTGCAGTCACTGCCCACAATCGGGGTACGGGTTGCGAGCATTAATCTGCGCAGCGTCAAGTCCACCGCAAGATGTGTGTCCACATTGGCCCACCTGACCACCGTCAAGGTGGACCTCCTGTTTCTGCAGGAGTGCGGGATAACGCACCTCAGCAGGTACGGGAAATGATCTGGCGCCTGGACCTGTGGGCCTTCAATCTGGTCGGGGAGTCACGACTGTTGCTCCTCAGGCCTGGCTATTCTGCTGCGGGGGCGCAACTTCACCATCTCTCCAGTTGTGGAGGTGGTCGGGGGGGGGGCACCTCCTAGTGGCTGATGTCACCTACAGGAACGCTCCCCTGAGGCTGATTAATGGGTACGCCCCAGCGGTACGGAGTGAGCGGTTGGCTGTCCTGCAATGGCTTCCACCCCTGCTGGCTACATCCAGGCCAGTCATCCTAGGTGGAGACTTCAACTGCATCATTGATGCAGATGGAAAATCCGGTGTGGAGACAGCGGGTTGGGGGGGGGGGGGTGGGGGGGGGGGGGGGGGGGAGGAGAAAGGGGAGTCAACTGGACGTCACGTCCAGATTCCTGATGGGCACGGTGAAGGACGCCAAGCTGCTCGACGTCTTCAGCCACCCTGCCAAGAGAGCACAGCGGAGATACATCTGGCCGCGGCCAGACAGGTCTATTTGCTCAAGGATAGACTTCCTGTTTGTGTCACGGGCGTTCTCGGTCAGGTCCACCGGCGTCGAGCCAGTGTTCTTCTCTGACCACTGCCTCCTGCTGGCCGACTGTCACTAACAAGACGACCAGCCGGCCGGCAAGGGGACGTGGAAGCTCAACACGACTCTGTTGACCCCAAAGAACATCGAGGGGCTTAAGACGGAGTACGCTGGTTGGAGAACCGTGAAACTCCTCTGAGTCTCCGGGCGACTGGTGAAGGAAAACATCAAGAGGTTCTTTGTCCTCAAGGGTGTTCGGAAGGAGAGAGAGAGGCGGGGAAAGCTGTCGCGACTCCAGAAAAGGGTGCAGAACCTGCTCCTTCTGCAGTTGATAGGGGTCAATGTCACGGATGACCTCTACAAGGTCAGGGGCCAGCAAGCCTCGCTCTTCGCCGTGGAGGCCTCCAGGATAATCTTCCCGTCCAGGGTCCGCTCCGTGGAGCAGGACGAGATGTGCTCACGTTTCTTCTTTCAGAAGGTGTGCAAAGAGAGTTCTGTGCTTAGCCGGCTGAAGGAGGACGACGGCTCGGTGACATCGTCTTGGCCCGACATTTTGAGGATCAGCAGATCCTTCTATGCCGGACTGTACGACAAAGCCCACGGACAGCACAGCCTCCAAGTCGTTCCTGTCGTCTATCACGGAGGACTTAGATGACGGCACGAGGGAGTGGCTTGACTGGCTGATATCCCTGGACGAGCTGCCCACAGCCCTCAAGTCCTTGGAGCGGAATAAGACTCCCGGGAGCGACGGCTTACCGGTCGAGCTGTATTCCGCTCTCTTGGACCTGGTCAGCCAGGACCTGCTGGAGGTGTACGATAGTGCACTTCGGGCAGGGGAAATGTGCAAGTCCATGAGGAAGGGCATCATCACCCTCATTTACAAGAGTAAGGGGGGGAGGGAAGAAATTAAGAATTGGCGTCCCATTTCACTATTGAACGTGGACTACAAAATCCTGGCCAAGGTCATAGCCAACCGGGTCAGGTCTGTCCTGGAGTCGGTGATTCACCCTGACCAAACCTGTGCTGTGCCGGGCAGGAAGATCGCTGAGAGCCTTGCGCTCATCAGGGATAAGATCGCCTACGTGCTGGACAGGCGGGTGGACACCTGCATTGTCAGCCTGGGCCAGGAGAAGGCCTTCGACAGGCTCTCTTATGCTTACATGAGGGACTTCCTCTCCAAATTGGGGTTCGGGGAGGGCATCCGCAATTGGATCCGGCTGCTCTACACCAACATCGTTAGCGCAGTCTCGATCAACGGGTGGGAATCGGACAGTTTTCGCGTCAGATCTGGAGTCAGGCAGGGCTGCCCGCGCTCTCCTGCCTTGTTCGTGTGCTATGTGGAGCCCTTCGCCGCATCCATCAGGAAGGACGTGAGCCTGAAGGGCGTGACTATCCCAGGCAGCAAAGGCCTTCAGGTCAAAACCTCCCTGTACGTGGACGATGATGCCGTCTTCTGCACCGATCGTCAGTTGGTGAGTCGGCTGTTGGATATGTGCGGCCAGTTTGAACTGGCCTCGGGTTCCAAAGTCAATCGGGGTAAGAGCAAAAATTCCATCCCCTATTCCCAATTCCTCCGCCTCCACCGCACCTGCTCCCACGATGAGGCATTCCATTCCCGCACATCCCAGATGTCCAAGTTCTTCAAGGACCGCAACTTTCCCCCCACAGTGGTCGAGAACACCCTTGACCACGTCTCCCGCATTTTCCGCTCCACATCCCTCACACCCCACCCCGGCCACAACCGCCCAAAGACAATCCCACTCGTTCTCACACACCAGCCCACCAACCTCCAGATACAACGCATCATCCTCCAACACTTCCGCCATCTACAATCCGACCCCACCACCCAAGACATTTTTCCATCCCCACCCTTGTCTGCTTTCCGGAGAGACCACTCTCTCCGTGACTCCCTTGTTCGCTCCACACTGCCCTCCAACCCCACCACACCCGGCACCTTCCCCTGCAACCGCAGGAAGTGCTACACTGCCCCCACACCTCCTCCCTCACCCCTATCCCAGGCCCCAAGATGACTTTCCATATTAAGCAGAGGTTCACCTGCACATCGGCGCATGTGGTATACTGTATCCATTGTACCCGGTGTGGCTTCCTCTATATTGGGGAAACCAAGCAGAGGCTTGGGGACCGCTTTGCAGAACACTTCCGCTCAGTTCGCAATAAACAACTGCACCTCCCAGTCGCAAACCATTTCCACTCCCCCTCCCATTCTCTAGATGACATGTCCATCATGGGCCTCCTGCAGTGCCACAATGATACCACCCGAAGGTTGCAGGAACAGCAACTCATATTCGGCTTGGGAGCACTGCAGCCCAATGATATCAATGTGAACTTCACCTTCAAAATCTCCCCTTCCCCCACCGCATCCAAAAACCAGCAGTTCTCCCCTCCACCCACTGCATCCCAAAACCAGCCTAGCTTGTCTCTGCCTCCCTAACCTGTTCTTCCTCTCACCCATCCCTTCCTCCCACCCCAAGCTGCACCTCCATTTCCTACCTACTAACCTCATCCCACCTCCTTGACCTGTCTGTCTTCCCTGGACTGACCTATCCCCTCCCTACCTATACTCTCCTCTCCACCTTCGGTCCACCTCCCCCTCTCTCCCTATTTATTCCAGAACCCTCACCCCATTCCCCCTCTCTGAAGGGTCGAGGCCCGAAACGTTAGCTTTTGCACTCCTGAGATGCTGCTTGGCCTGCTGTGTTCATCCCGCTCCACACTTTATTATCAGGGGTAAGAGCGAGGCCATGTTCTTCAGAAACTGGGACGACAGCTCCTTCATCCCCTTCACCGTCAGCACAGACTACCTGAAGGTGCTGGGTGTTTGGTTCGGTGGAGCTGGGGCGTGCACTAAGACTTGGGAGGAGCGTATCGCCAAACTGAAGCAGAAACTGGGCAGGTGGACGTTCCAGTCCCCCTCCATCGCAGCTAAGAACCTGGTTGTCAGGTGCGAGGGGCTTTCGGTACTGTTGTATGTGGCGGAGGCCTGGCCTATTCCCTGGACCTGCGCCGCTGCGGTCACCCGGGCCATCTTCCACTTCATTTGGGGGTCGAGGATGGACCGAGTCCACAGGGACACCATGTACAAAGACCTGGAAAATGGGGGAAAGGGCGCAACGAACGCCACCCTCGCCCTGATGGCTACCTTTGAGTGCGGCTGCATCAAGCTGTGCGTAGATCTTCAGTATGAAAACACCAAGTGTCACTACTTACTGAGGTTCTACCTGTCCCCGGTGTTGCGAAGGATGGGCCTGGCCTCGTTGCCGCGGAACACTCCGAGTAGTTGGACCGTCCCGTACCACCTGTCCTTCGTGGAGAAATTTTTGAAGGGAAACACCTTTGACCAAAAGGCCATCAGGCAGTGGTCAGCACGTCGTATCCTCAAGACCCTTCGGGAAAAGGAGAGGGTGGATCCCGTTGTGTGGTTCCCCACGCAGATTGCCAAAGTCGTTTGGCAGAATGCCTCATCGCCAGTACTTTCAAACAAGCACAAGGACATTGCTTGGTGGCGGTGAGAGGGGCTCTGCCAGTGAGGTCCTTTATGCATGCCCGGAATCTCTGCGCCACCGCACGCTGCCCTCGAGGCGGCTGCGGGGGGGGGAACGAGGCTGTCGATCACCTCCTTCTGGAGTGTGCCTATGCGCAGGTCTGGAGGGGGATGCAGTGGTATTTGTCGAGGTTCGTCCCGAGCAGCTCCGTGACACGGGACTCCGTGCTCAACTGGCTGTTTCCCGGGACGCACACCGAGACCAACATCAACTGCACCTGGGAGGACCATCAATGCGGTGAAAGACGCGCTTTGGTCTGCCCGCAACTTGGTGGTCTGCCAGCTGAAAGAACTGACCCCGACCAAGTGTTGCAGACTGCTGCACTCCGAGGTCCAGGACTACGTGCTGAGGGACGCACTAAAGCTTAGGGCAGCCGCCACCAAGGAGCAGTGGGGAAAGACCAACATATGAAACCCCTCGTCCAGAATAGCAAAAAAGTGCCCTATCTGGTAACTGGGCCCAGCTGGCGCCTTCCCCAACTGGTCAGGGGGCCAACGGGTACTGTGCAGGGAGACAACTGCTGGGGTAATTTTCTTTGCTTTGTTTTTTTTTACTTCGTTTTGTTGTTGCCTTTAGTTGGTGTACGTACCCCCTGGGTAACCCAGAGCAACTTGCATGACTGGATAGGCGTATAAATTTTGTTTTGTACATTCTATGAATAAAGTATATTTTTTCAAATAAAAAAAACGGTGATGAAACGCCTGAAACCAAACCTTCCAGCTCAGTGAGCAAACTTACATCCAGAACCTCAACCTGAGCTACAAATCTTCTCAAAACTCACTCGGTAGGTATTGAGGTTATATTTTTTAAAGTGAGAAATATAGTAGCAAAGCATAAAATTTGACAGAGCTAGTGACAAGACAAACAATTTTGACCAGTGCATGAACGTTGAGTTTGAGAGTTCTGTTTCAAACCCTCATTCAAATCTGCCAAATTGATTTCTCAAACTTGTTACATGTCTATTTGAATTCTACAGATCTGATATAAACATTATTAAGTGCATTACCAGTGTGTTGCATGCATTCATGGAAACATTATTTTTAATCTCAATTTCAACAAGTTAATCTATAATTAATTATGAGCCCAATTTAAACATTTCAACTTGTATGAATGAAAGAATGTTTTGCAGAGAGCATCTTAACCTCAACATTGTGTTTTGCCTCATTCATAACTCAGCTTTTTTTTATGCAATCAGATATGGTTAGGGAATGCTCTTCTGTTCAAGTGTTAAAAGACTATCATGCTCCCTGGCCAACATTTTTGTCTCAGGTCTGCTGCAGCGTTCCAGCAAGACTCCATGCAAACTGGGAGAACAGCATCTAATTTTCAGCTTTGGGACCCTACTGCCTTCAGGGCACAACATAGAGTTCAATCATTTTTGGGCCTGAACAACTTCTACCAGGTCCTTTACATGGCTACTTTCAGCACAGCTATCCCATTTTCACCTATTTATCATCCAAATAGTCAGCTTTTCTCTCTCCCCAGCTTACCAGTATCCATCCATTTATCTGCTTAACTGTCTTTCTCTCCCCTGGGCTCCATCTCCATCCATTGCTTACTCCTTTAACAGCAAACTGCATCCCCTCCAGCTTTCCTCAACACCCTACCTTCACCCCCAAGTTCAGCATACATGCCTGTAATATATTTTCTAGCTATAATCAATTTAAGGAGAGTCACTGGGCCTGAGGCATTAACTTTGCTTTTTCTCCCTAAATGCTGCCAGACCTGCTGCATGTCTCCAGAAAGTTTTGCTTTTACCTCAGATTTACAGCATCCGCAGTTCTTTGTTTTATTTTAGTGGCTATTCAGGTATTCAGAGGGATCAGTTGTTGGAATGTAGCTATTCACAGTGCATATTAATGATCTCTATGACGGAACTAACTAAAATCTCCACGTTTGCAGATGACACAAAGCGGGTAGGAAGCGGAGTTGTGAGACATGCCTCAGTGTGATTGCAGCAAGTTCAGTGAATAGGAAAATGCATGGCAGATGAAGTTTAATATAGATGAATATGAGATTATCCAATGTGGCAGCAAAAACAGGAAACCAGATTATGATCTGAACGGTGTTCGATTGGAAAAGGGAGGATACAACAAGGTCTGGGTGTCCTTGTACATCAGTTGCTGTAAGTAAACATGCAGCAGGTGGTGAAAACAGCAAACTGCATATTAATCTTCATACTAAGAACAGGAGAGTATAGGAGCAGGAATGTCATGGTGCATTTTACAGGGCTTTGGTGAGACCACCTGGAATAGCTAAGGAAGAATGTTCTGACTGTGGAGGGAGTGGTAAAGCTTACGAGACTGATTGCTCAGATAGCAGGACAGAAGTATAGACTGTATCAGGACAGCTATATTCACTAGACTTTTGAAAAATGAGGGGAATTTCATAGAAATCAGCAAAATTCTAAGATGACTAGACAGGGTAAACATGGGAAGTATAGTCCCAATGATCAAGAAATCCAGAAGCAGTCCAACAAAACAGTGTATACCAATTAGGACAGACAGGAGGAGAAATTTATTCAACCAGAGACAGTGGTGAGCCTGTGGAATTCTCTACCAAAGAAAGCAGCCGAGGACAAAACAATGAATGCTTTCAAGAAGAAATTAGATATAGTTCTTAGAACTAAAGGGTTCAAAAGTTATGGGGAGAAACGAGATCGTGGTATTGACTTGGACATTCAACCATGATCATACCAAATGGCAGAGCAGGCTCGAAGGGTCAAATGGATTATCCCTGTTCCATTGTTCTATGTTTCTATCAGCAGATTTAGGAATGGAAATCTACAGCTTGGATGGCACTTAATTAAATTCCCAATCACCAATCTTTGGGATCCCTATGTCAACTTATCTCTGCATCTCAGCATGAAGTATTTTATGAGTCTTCTCTTTTATGTTGCATATCAAAGCTTCCTGATCATTTGATTTTTTAGAAATGCCATCAATCCAGTCTACATGAAACAAGAAAATAGTTGGATTAAAATGTACATTCTTTTGTTCAAAATGTGATTAAATATAGTCTCTATTTCCTTGAAAAGACTAACATGATACTTGACTGCCAGCAATGCTTTACTGTGGCTTATTATTGACGGATGGAAGTTGATCCCCAATGCCTCAATCTTTTTCAAATGTGTGCAGTAAGTTCCAAAAATAATTTTCTTTCTCCTTTCTGTATCTGGACTCTTTCAGTACTAATAGCAACTGTAGTGATATTACAGACTCTTTCAGTACCATTTATGAATAGTCTTGAATAAGGATGTAGATTGGAAAAGGGAGGATATAATGAGACCTGGGTGTCCTTTTACATCAGTTCCCGAGTTTTCAATGTATTTTCATTTTTCTGACTCTGTGATGAAATCTCTATTTCTGTTCAAACCACAAAGATGCAAGAGGCAACTGTTATATGGTCAGTTATACACAAACATTTCTAGGAAATAACTTGTGCATAAAGAGATCAATCCTTGCAAAGAGCATACATTTAAATGGGCCAACCTTTCATCAAATATTTTTATTAATCATTAGAATCATAGAATCGCTACAGCGTGGGAACAGGCCATTCGACCCAATAAGTCCACACCACCCCTCCGAAGAGCATCCCACCCAGACCCATTCCCCTACCCCTGATTTCCCATGATTAACCCACCTAACCTAGACATCCCTGGGCACAAAGGGCAATTTAGCATGGCCAATCACCTACCCTGCATTATTTTCTTTTATTGACAAGCTGTGGAATTTTGACTCCTGTTTTTATATAGTGACTTGGGTGGTTCTTTTGCGCTATATTTTCTTCATATTATCTGTTTTAATGTATGTACAAACATCTTAATTTGGGCCCCAATGTTTAGTTAATGGGCTAGTCTTTCCACCTTTGAATGCTCCCAGAATTTACAACAGCTTATCACAGTAATAGTACATAGCTAAATGACACACAAAATCTGATAGTTTTTTTTAAATTCAAAAATGGGATGAGGGCATTGCTGGCTAGGCAGCATTTATTGCTCATCCCTGTTTACCCAAAGGGCAGTTCAGAGTCAACCACATTGCTGTGGGTCCAGAGTTACATGTAGGCCAGACCAGGTAAGGATGGTAAAGGATGGCAGTTTTCCTCCCTAAAAGACATTTGTGAACCAGATGAGTTTTATCAACAATCGACAATGGGTTCTTAGTCATCATCAGATTCTTAATTCCAGATATTTTAGTGAATTCAAATTCCACCATCTACTATGGTGGTATTTGAACCCAGGTACCCAGGTCCCCAGAACATTATCTGGGTCTCTGGATTAACAGTCCAGTGATAATATCATTAGGCCATCAACTTCCCATACCATGTAAAAAATTCCATTTGTTATCTATTGCTTGAATGTGTAAAATGTATAGTTCAAATACGTCGCTGCGATATTGTTCATAAATTCTTATGTTTCAAACATGTTGAATTTACTTTGGTGACATTTAAAGAACTATTACAATTGACAAAACACTAAGTCCATAATTCTTAAGTACGCTCCAAAAGAAAACAAATAGACTTTAGTTTTGACAGGAACTTGTCTCGTGTTCTCAATGTCCTTCAGAACTTAAATTGCCAATTACATTTTTAAAATTTTATATATGGTGAAAAACAACTGAATCCTGCATATGTTTTGCACATACAGTCACAGTTGCATGTACACAGTTGAATGCACCATGCAAATAAGATAGATTGTTTCCATGACAATGAAGAGGAGGAGCTTTGGCAAATTGGAAAATATGATTTCAGTTATTTATAGTGACTACAGGTCAATAAAATTGCCACATTTATAAAACAGATTAACTCCAGAATAATTTTCAATACCATTTCAGCAAACCTTCTGCAATAATATTACATTTAAAAATAAACAAACAGTCAAGGATGTCCTAATACACCATTCTTATAAATTTACTAGTAGCTAAACTACAGTGCTGACTGGTACTCATGGAAACAATTCTGACAAGTCAGAAACAAAATTGAGTTACTGAAGTATCAATTAGAAAGAGCTAAATTTAATATACATTGATTCAACTTAATCTTTTTTCCATAATAATAGTGGCATTTTTAATCATAATATACACAAACATTGTGTTTCTATGAAGCTAAATGCCTCATCATGTCTACATTATGTAATCTGTCCAAACGTCAGGCCTGCTACTTCCCCCAAACATTTGGAGCGTCAACAGAATTTACAGCAGAGCAATCATCTTCAACTAAATTGGCAAACCTACAACTTAGACTGAAGTTCCAGAAATAATTAATTGGTAAACCCAATTCCATGAATGTTAAATCAAAGCTCTGACGCCAATACATCATAAGCCCCAGAATAGGTGACACAGCTAAGCATCACTTTTATTAATTCATAAATTAATAATCTTAGCAGTAGCTCATTTTGATTCACATACATTGCTGTGCAATTAATTTTAGCTACAAGATCTAGAATCTTATCAACTCATTTCACAAATTCTATAAAACAAAGAAAAATAAAAATGTGTTTAAAAGTCGAACAAAATTCTCAGATATTCATGCTATCTCCCGGCATAAACCATGTTAGCTATCAGCTCTGGCCTACCCTGTTTTATTTCAGACTGATATTTTGTTCATCAGTGCTGTTCAAACAGCTGAAAAATACACAACAGCAAGGTAACAAAACAGTTAAAAAGGACCTGTACGATGAAGCTAGTACAACTGTGAAAAACTGATTAATAAATACAGAAGCACAAATGGTCAGAACCAACTGAGTTGCACCACCTGTTCATCTAGCAACTGTAAACTCCTGCTTTTAATAAACTGAAAGACAGACACTGATGGTTTCCAGCTTGTTTACATGACTCCAACTGCACAATAGCCTTAATCTAGTCCTTACCTTAACCTTGGTTCTCACTGCGCAGTAACATGCAAAAAACATTGCAGTAGGCAAAGAGCATATGGAACAGTGACTAGCTTCCTGGTACATATAGTAAAGACCAAAAACAGGAGCTTCAGCAAGGTAGAGATGCCTCTGTCTTCTATGTGCATTTGATACTGCATTGATTGTGATTTTAGTAATCAAAAGAAAAAAAGCATTATTTTACAAATAAATTCCACGCACTGAAATCGATAAATGACATGAAAATACAATTGACAATTCCAGTACTGCTGCAGAAGAATATCCTTAAATATCCTTGCTTTCCAGTTACTGTGGCAATGAAGACAGTTGATCTATCGTAATACAACAGAAGGGAAGAGTGTATGCTCCCACTGATAACATACTGGTTTAAAAACAAGGTGGAGATTTTCCCAAAAAAATTCTGCAACAAATTAACTGTTAAATGGTCTGCATTTAAAGGGATCATATAGCAAATCACATCATGTTAGCTTCAGTTTTCAAATTAAATATAACTGTCATTAAGGTAAATAATATACATGTTGATTTTGATTTTACTTTGCTCAAAAAGCAATTCAATTCTGTGAGTGTGGAAAAACTGAACTACAGCCAAAAATATTTAGCCACTTGGCTAATACAGTCTTGTCAGAAAGACACAGTTTGGACTTGGAAAATGTGTTGTCCATTTCCTCATCCAAACCAAGTCACTCCTGCGCTTAATGTTTTACACTGACTCTGTTCAGAATTGCCTCAAAGTTAAGCACTCAACCTTGTGTTCAAATCCCTCCATGGCAATGAACATACCTCTGCAACCTTCTCCATCTCTTCAAGAATTTTGTGTTCCTTCAATTATGGTCATTTTAAGTATTCCTAATTTCTCTCATCATATCACTGGCAACTATGATTTCAGCGAGCCAGACTCAAGCCCTGGAGCTGCTTTCCTAAACCTCTCTGCCTCTCTACCTCTAATCTACTACTTAAAATACTGCTATTGTGGCCAAGCTTTTGGTTTTCCGACAACATTTTTTCTTTGTAATTCATGGAAAAATGTTTGTTTATCAATACACTGGTAAAATGTCTCGGGACCTTACACCACATTAGGGGTAATCGATTAATGCAAATTGCTGTCATTGTGTCGTACAACCATAGAGAAAAGAAAAAGAACCTTCGGCCCCATCGAGTTTGTACTGGTCATAAGTGAGCACTAATCTATTCTAAAATAATGGGAACTGCAGATGCTGGAGAATCCAAGATAACAAAGTGTGAAGCTGGATGAACACAGCAGGCCAGGCAGCATCTCAGGAGCACAAAAGCTGACGTTGTGGGCCGAGACCCTTCATCGAAGGGTCTCGGCCCACAACGTCAGCTTTTGTGCTCCTGAGATGCTGCCTGGCCTGCTGTGTTCATCCAGCTTCACACTTTGTTACCAATCTATTCTAACCCCACTTCCCAGAACTTGGCTAATAGCATGTATGCCCAGCATCACAAGTGTAAATCTAAATACTTAAATTTGAGGGTTTCTGACTCTACCATCCTTACAGGCAGTAAGGTCCAGCTTCCCACCACCTTCTGGTTGAAAAATATTTTCTTCACATCTCCTCTAAACCTCCCGCACCTCACCTTAAATCTATATTCAGTCATTGATTTCTCCACTAAGGGGAAAATGTTCCTTCCCTGCCTACCTTATCTATGCCCCTCATAATATTATACATCACAATCGCAACCTCCCAGTTTCCTTTGCTCCCAGCAAAACAATCCCAGTCTATATACACAATCACTCTTCATAACTAAAACTCTCCGTTGCAAACAATATTTTGGTAAATCTACTCTGCACCCTCTCAGTGGAATCACATTCCTCCTGTAATATGAATTCCAGGGCTGCCTACAGTACTCTAGCTGTGGCCTAATCCATATTTTACACAGTTCCATCATACCTCCCTGCTCTTAAAAGCTATGCTTCAGCTAATAAACACAGGAATTCCATTTACTTTCGTGACCTTTATCTACAAACGCACCAAGGTCTGTCTGATCCTCAGTTTTTTCCAGGGTCTTAAAATGTATTTGCTTGGCTATTTGTCCTGTCCCAAGTGCATCACTTCACTCATCAGAACTGAATTCCATTTGCCACTGATCAGCCCATCTGGCCAGCCCGCTAGATCCTCCTGAATTTTAAAGCCATCCTCCTCACTATCAACCATCCCACCAATTTTTATATCATCTATGAACTTAGCGATTTACCCTCCTACATGCTAGTCTAAATCATTTCTATAAAAAAGTAAAGTTGCCATCGACCTTCTGGGCCATAGGATGTTCTCCTATTACACAGGGATGACTGGTGGTGGTTTAACCAGAGGGTCACCAAGCCTAGGTGAAGAAAAAGGTTGAAAAGGAGAGTCTTTCATGGTAACCTCAGCCAGTGCAAGAGTTGAACCCACGCTTTGGCCTCAACTCTGATTCCTGTGAAATCCCAACAGGCAGGGGCTTCCACTCACCAAAAACACCCCTCAATATCGTTGTCTGTAACCTCTCACTCAGCCAATTCTGGATCCGATTTGCCAAATTTCCTTGGATCCCATGGGTTCTTATCTTCAGTATCAATCTCACATGCAGGACTATATCAAAATCTTTGTTAATCTCCAAGTAGACTCCCTGGTCACTTTGACAAATTCAATCAACTTGGTCAAACATAGCTCCCTTAATTTAACCATGCCAACTGTTCTTGATTAATCCCTGCCCCTCCAAGTGCACATTATTTCTGTTCCTTACAATTACTTCCCTACCATGGAGGTTAGGCTGACTATCCTGTAATTTCCTGATTTATCCCCTCCTTTTTGAATAATGATACCACATTGGCTGTCCTCCAGTTCTCTGGCACCTCTCCTGTGGCAAGACATAAATCAAAAGTTATTGCCAGAACCCCTGCTATTTCCTCCCTTGTCTCAGACAACAACCTGTGACAAATTTCATTGGGCCCTGGAGATTTAAGCCAGCCTGTACCTCAAAGACAAATTGTATTCCGGCTCTAGGCCTCTCTGAACTACTTAAAGAACAGCAGTTGAAAAAAACTCAAAGAGTAATGGCGTAACAGGTGAGATAACATGTCCCAGAATTCCGCAACCCACTTACAATACTATATTTTGGAGTGCACCAGCGTCTATTGTTGTTATGCTGTCAAAAGGACCATTTGCTTAGAGAGAAGAATGTGTTTGTTGGATTCAGAACAGATAGCATCTCAGGGCTCCTCAATTGCTCTCTTGAAACTATCTCACTTTGCATCTTTCATGCTCACATTATCTCTGCCTTGCCTGGCCATTTCTCACACAGCCCACAGCCCAAGTTTAAATGTACACAGTACATGTGCATGATTTTTAACACTGACATAAAGCTAGGTAACTTGTCATGGTTGTCAGCGTCAGACAAGAGGATGGATATATTGCCTTATGGGTGGGAGTTTGCTCGCTGAGCTGGAAGGTTAGTTTTCAGACATTTCGTCACCATTCTAGATAACATCATCAGTGAGCCTCCGACGAAGCGCTGGTGTTATGTCCCGCTTTCTATTTATCTGGTTAGGTTTCCTTGGGTTGGTGATGTCATTTCCTGCGTTGGTGATGTCATTTCCTGTTCTTTTTCTCAGGGGATGGTAGATTGGCTCCAAATCAATGTATTTGTTGATGGAGTTCTGGTTGGAATGCCATGCTTCTAGGAATTCTTGTGCGTGTCTGTGTTTGGCTTGTCCTAGGATGGTTGTGTTGTCCCAGTCAAAGTGGTGTCCTTCCTTATCTGTATGTAAGGATACGAGTGACAGTGGGTCATGTCGTTTTGTGGCTAGTTGATGTTCATGTATCCTGGTGGCTAGCTTTCTGCAAGTTTGTCCAATGCAGTGTTTGTCGCAGTTCTTGCAAGGTATTTTGTAGATGACGTTCGTTTTGTTTGTTGTCTGTATAGGGTATTTTAAGTTCATTAGCTGCTGTTTTAGTGTGTTGGTGGGTTTGTGGGCTACCCTGATGCCAAGAGGTCAGAGTAGTCTGGCAGTCATTTCGGAAATGTCTTTGATGTAGGGGAGAGTGGTTATGGTTTCTGAGCCCGTTTTGTCTGTTTGTTTGGGTTTAATGCTGAGGAATCAGCGGACTATGTTCATAGGGTACCCATTCTTTTTGAATACGCTGTATACGTTCCAACCGGAACTCCATCAACAAACACATTGATTTGGAGCCAATCTACCATCCCCTGAGAAAAAAAAGAGGAAATGACATCACCAATGCAGGAAATGACATCACCAACCCAAGGAAGCCTAACCAGATAAATAGAAAGCGGGACATAACACCAGCGCTTCGTCGGAGGCTCACTGATGATGTTACCTAGAATGGTGACGAAACGTCTGAAAACTAACCTTCCAGCTCAGTGAGCAAACTCACATCCAGAGCCTCAACCTGAGCTACAAATCTTCTCATATTGCCTTATGTCAAACATTAATGTCACACCAACCTCAATCTGACAAAAAAACTGCATGTGCTTTAACAAAATTGCCATTTCTAAGTTTAAGGGGAGCAGTCCTCAGACAAGTCAAGGGGGACTATGAGGAAAACAGCACAGTAAGTCAAGCACAGTATCCAATCACAGTCCAGGGTCTTGAACACAGTTACTTGGCTGCTCAAAGCATCTAAGGTCAGGGGGACTGTATCACAAGGGTCCAGGAAGTATGCCACTGTCAATCGTACAGGGCCAGTGCAACCATTCAATGGAATCGTGGTACGCTAGTTAGTGAGTTGCAGAGAAATTAGTTGAGGTTATTCATCCAAGTCAGTTAGGGGATGAGCCATGGTCAGTCATAGAAACATGGAAAAACAGAGACTAGTAGCAAGAATAGGTTATTTGGTCATTTAAACCTTCCTCACCGTTCAATACAATAATGGCTACTCTTCAATCTCAATGCCATATTTTGGTTTTCCCCTATACTTAATGAATTTAATAACTAAAAATGTATCTGCTTCTTTGTTGAAGAGATTCAATGATTTGGCCTCCACAGCCTTCTATGGTTTAAAAAAAAAAATTCCATAGTTTCACTATCCATTGAGTGAAGAACTTTTTCCTCATTCAATCCTACAGCTGGAATATTTTAAACCAAAAAATTACTACCCCTTTATTGTATCTCAGATCTCAATTCACAGTTAAATTTAACAACTGACACAAAGATTGCTGTAATAGCACTACTACATTTCCCCCCCATAATAGCTTTTGAACAAATGCAGCCTTAACCTATAGATTCCACATGTTTTTGCAAAGAATTTCCGGGTGTAAGTTAGTTGTGTGTTCCTTTTGTTAAATGATTCTTTCACTTTTCAGCTTCATTTTTTCCACCTTGCAGCCTCATTCTTTCTACTCCACCTTACAGCTTTCTTCTTACAATATATTAACAGACACAAGATGAAAGTGGTGGTAGCTGTAGTAGTTGCTTCCTGAGTCTAGGTTCCCTTTAGAGCATGGATCCTGATGACTAGCACTACATGAATCCCATTTTTCACTGCTTCAAATCTCTTAAGGCATCAACCTTGGCTTTCTCTGTAACTTGTGCTAGTCCCAAAACTCATCAACATGCTTGCATGCATCCTGTTCAGAACACCTGGGCATTTCGATTTTAAATGTTCGACCTTCAGTTGCCTTTATTCTAAGCTCTTGAATTGTCTTCCTACAGCACTCCATTTCTCCATCTCATTTTCCTCCCTTAAGACACCCATTAAAAACTGACAGCTTGGCCACAGAAGTAGTTATCTGACCCCATGCCTAGATTTTTCAAAAGGGCCACAATCCCAAAATTCAGCTCAGATCCAGGTGGTTAACTTTGAAGTGCCAACGACGAGACATTGGACATGATGGACATGTGTGTATATTTGAAGTGACATGTTATTATACGGTGGCAAGGGCTGGTCTGCACAACAGCCAGACTGGAATGTGAGCCCTGGAAGGTTGTTGATAGGTAGCAATCAGCCTAGGGCAGACCAGATGTTCTGGGCATCAAGTGCCCAACTTCTCATCAGATACATGGCTAAAAAAATACTGGAACAGCCAACTGGTGCAGGATGAACATGCCATGACTGCTGCCAGGGTAAAGGGCATTAACCAGCATTGTTGTTGGATACGGTCACACAACAGCAGAACAAGCAGTAAATTTTGCAGCTGTCACTTCCCAGTAATGAGATACAGTGCCTGCAAGCTACATGTCCGCAGTCAATAGTACCATGGGGAAGTCCACTAACCTGGCAAATTTATACCTAGATTCCACCTATTTCTTTCTGTTCAGTGATAACACAATGAAGTGCCCTTGGCTGACAAAAGTGCCTCAATCACCTTTATGATGCCGCATAGAGGGTAAGCTAAAATATGTAATCTTTGTCACCAGTTTCAGCCTGAATCATTTCAACGTATTAGGTGGCAAGGGCCATCATCACTGCCATTGGCAGAGTCATCTTTGCACGCCTCTGGGGCTGGGGATTTGACTTCAAGAGGTGTTAGAACGCTGAAGATTTTCTCTGTGAATCACAGGTCTAAGTTAAATTCATTCAGGCTTAGGTGATGCATGAAAATGCTCTTGGATGATGCTATCTATGGCAAGCCCTCTGCTTCTCCTCTTCCTCCCTCCTCCTCCTGTATGTGCAAGCAGCTTCTCTACTCTTGGTTCTCTACACGATCTACCTCTCCTGCTACAGCCAAAGGCAGACTTATTCTATGCCACTCAGGACTGGGAACATGTGATGTGCTCACAGTCCTTGCAGTAGCACGAATGCCCCTTTCGTGTGCAACACCACCAAAACTCTTCACCAACTGGAATAAATTCTTTCAATACCTTTATACTTCCACAAACTCAAATAAAGCCTGAGAAAATGATTAGCATGCACGTTATTGATGAATCCTTTAAACAGCAGTGATGGGAACGCTTCCATGCTTTTGAATGCATGATCAGCTACATACATTTTCTTGAGCACCAAAGTCCAAAATAACAATGCTGGTGTCAAATCAATGTTAAATTCTGGCTGACATCACAAACTAACCACTCTGCAAGTTTATTTCCACGCTCACCCCTCATCAAGACGGTAGTTGGCACAAGCTGTTCAAGAAATGTCATGGACACAATTTTGCTACTAAATTGGTACATGTCACCCCAAAACCACCTGTGCTACACAGCCAAATTCTGTACTCAGGAATTTTGAGCCAACAGAAGCTTCCAAACCACAGGTCCAAAGCAAGTTAAATACGGCAGGAGTTTAATGAGTGCTGTAAAGTTACTGAATCAGATTACATAGGAAATAAAAACATGTGGCAAAGATAGGTTCTTGAAGGTACAGGTCTTGCAGATATATTTGAAATGCTACTTCACAATTTTCATAACTTTAAGAGGCAAGAAGTCTTTCTTCCTGAAATTTATTATTCTAAATTATTACCATGTGATTGAACGCTACTCAGATCTGTCACTGGGTAAATTCCATCTTTCTTAGATCAGCAACAAGTGATAGGTTTATCTTCCACAGGTACTTCCACCAGTCAAAAAAATCTGATTAATCCTTCTCTGGTGGCTTTACTTATGTGCTGCATTCACAGCAATTTTACCTAAATAAACCATGCTCAAGAACTTTTGCAGGCAGCAGGCATTAGGTTCAACAGCAGCTGAATCCCAACTACTACTTACTCTTGTTTCTTTCGGAGATTAACACATTGATTTACCTGTGCTTTGCAGAATGTGAGACTGATGCGCCATTGTACCAAGTAATTCAGACATCTCAAAAGATTTTCTGACGCTTTTTAAATGCAATCTTTTTCTTTTTATGAAGGATAATCAACTAGCAATAACATCAGCCAACTGTGATTTTGCTCTTGTCTTTGAATGACCATTAAAAAGGCATTGATACAAAAATAAGAGAGAGTAGTTCATTACTGAACCGTAGGAAAACGTATCACTAGACAAACACGGAACACTAGAGAAGCTCAGCAGATCTGGCAGCAACTGTCCAGACAAAAACAGTTAGTTTTTCCAGTCTGGTATGACTCGGGTTCAATTCGGAAGAAATCATACCAAACTCAAACCTGTCTCTCTCTTCACAGATACTGCCAAACCTGCTGAGTTTCTCCAGTGTTTTCTTGGCTTGTTTCAAATTTCCAGAATTGGTAGTATTTTGCGTTTATCTGAGAAAAAGCTTGGAAAAAAATTCAATGACGACTAACACCAATGGTAACCTCTGCTCAGAAAATCACAGGATTCTTTAATCTAAAATGTATCATGTCACAATCCATTATGCCAACTACTGATAAAGCGTTTTCTACATGCTGTAACAATGCTGATCGGTACTGTTTTATGTTAAAGTCTCAGAGTTTACGCTCAAATTGGTATAGAAATTTTGAGTGAAGCTTCTACTACTTCTTCCAGTTGGTCTGAGTTGAAGAAGTAAATACCTTCAAATTGATGTTGGAGGTAACATGCAATAATCCAACCCAGAAACCTTACTAGGTAGTTCCACAACTGATAGGTCATTCCTGGCATCAACAGAATCTTTGCACAGTTTAAAAATCATTCTAGTCACAATTTCCAGGATCCTGAGAAATTGTTCAGTATTAACAACTTGTAACAGACCTTTCAGTATTAGCAATTATTTGACAGGGCTTTGTTGAGCATATATTTGACTACATCAACTTCTCTTGAGGCCTTTTCTTACATAATCCCTAAAAATAGTTCAAAATTAGGAACTGGTAAGGCCTAGGCAGTTGCAGTGTTTATCAATGCATTTGCACCTTCAACTTACAGGAGACTGCACACACAAATCACAAACTCTTTCTGTATGTGAACATAATAGTTCATTTCCTGCACCAACTACTGTCAAATTCCTCAATTTGGCTTTGTGTTCCCATTGGTATTCTTCCATCTAAGACAGATGATAGGAATTCAGCCTTTGAACATTGGTCAGGTCAGATATCATCACCAGCTACATTTTTTTCCAATTCAAGAAAAGTAAAATCCAATGCAAATGTCACACCTGAAGTTGCCCCTTACTAGTGGTATCAGAATGACCTCTCCCAACACATTATTTGCTGGGCCGGCATCTGCTTTGGAGCTTCTGAAACCACACGTTACCACGATGACAAATTCCTGACCATGGAAGCTTTCCTCATTCACACTAATTCTCGGCTATAGTTTCTTTCCAACTTGTCATGATTGACAATTAAGGCTTTTGCATCTCTTCTGACAGCAACCTTGTATCAGAGCTCTGGGTACCCTAGTGGTTTCTTGGTTCTTATCTAACGATCTTGAGAATACAGTCATCTTCCATCTTATGTATATATACTCAAGACTGCAAAGTCTCCTCAGCTTGATTCTTGCTTGTACGTTCAGCATGTTTGCACTAAAAAGGCTTCTTCAAATGATGGCTGCATCTTCCATGTGATGAAAAGAAGGTGTGATCCTCACTGTAGGTAGAAATATTTTTTCTTTGTAATTGAATGGGCTTTACTATTCACAGCAGTGTGTTGAGGATAGAGGCCTTGTAGATATGCATCTTGGTCCTTTGGTTTAGTTTGCTGTTTTTCCATGTTTTCTTTTTAAAAGGTCAGATAGTATTTGTTGTTGTTTATTTTAGCATTTCTTTTTTGGCTTCCTTTTGTTGTACTGCATTCAATTTTACCAGTCACTACAAGGAGGTCATTTGCAAAATTCGTCTTGTATGTCTGCTTTCCTCAGAACTTCCTCATTAGTTTTGTGTTGTTAAAAACTGACCTCGTCTTACATGTCAGAAATCATAGGCTTGACTTTGAGAATGAGCTACAGCTTGGACAAGGATAAAACTTCTGGCTGCCTTTAAAAAAAGGTTGCTCTGAAGTGTTAACATGTGGCAGGTTAGACATGTCTCAGTGGAAAGATGACCCATCCTTCAGAACTGCAAGTCAATGAGATCTGCTGCTTTTGCATTCACAGAAGTGCCATAAGTTTGTGGTTGGGGCTGGTGGTATGACAAGTATCACAATATCAGAGAAACACAGCCTGGAACTTTTGGGGTCAGGCACCCTAGTGGGGAAGGTAAGCTGGCTAATGGTGATAGGTCAGCTCAGAAAAGAGAAATTAGATTGGGGGCAAGCAAATGGCCTGACTGGTTACATTCTTTGGGCATAACCTTTGCTCAATCTCTTTTCTTCCTGTCTTTTCAGCAACTGAAGCGAAAAATAGCCTTCTCATTCTCATCCACCTTCCACAGGCAGTATGTTCTGTACATTTTCTAAGCAATCTGTTCAGATGTGTAAAAACAGATCCCTGGACTGCAGAAATATGGACACCATGACTGAAAGCCTGACCGTGGCCAATCCTCTAGATTGGTGCGTGGCGGGGGGGGCGCAGGGGGTAAGAAAATGGTGCTGGTGTCTTGATAGTTCCCTTGACTTACTGCGCTCAGATTCTTTGCAATGCGTCTCCATGGACCTCGATGAGACTACTCCCTCAATACTTGAGGCATGGCTGTTTGCTTGTTGCACATGTATGTTGGCCACACAAGCTGCTGGCTTATAGCGTGCAAGATCAATATAACCGATGCACAAATGTACAACAAGAAGTCCACTCCCTTAACAGAAAGCTATTGAGCAGCAAAGCAAGCTGCCTAGTTGTGCAACTGCACTTATTGGAAAGGCAAGGCATGACGCAACACAACACGACACGACACGGCATGGATACTATGAGCATGCAAAACGGCACTGAGTAGGTACTATGAACGCAAGCGAGCAGCCTTGAGATGCAGCTGGAACCAATCTGTGAACTGTGTCCCTGTCCAAACACACAAATTGAAAATGCTATTGCTTTCAATTCTACTTGCTTGTGCACCCTGTAATGCATGTCTGCACTACCTAAGCGGCTTGAAAAAGTGTATTCGGCAGCTGCCGTGATGGTCACGAGAGGCTGGCAAACACTAGAAACCAATGTCTGTGGATGACTGCAGGTACCTTTGGATCATGTCTTAAGCTGAATTTTAATGAAGCAAGTTGGGCTGCTAACAAATCATTTAAAAAGCAAGAAACTCACTATAGCAAACATAGAAAATGCTGGAGAAACTCAGCGCGTCTGGGATTATCTGTGCAGAGAGAAAGCAGAGCTAACATTTTGAGTCCACTATGATCTTTTTCTGAACAGTCATACTGGACTTGAAACATTAACTCTGCTTCTCTCCACAAATGCTGCCAAACGTGCTGAGTTCCTCCAGCAATCTCTGCATTTGTTTCAGATTTCCAGCATCCACAGCATTTTGCTTTTAAGAAACTCACTGTGCCATTTGTCAAAAACGTACAAGATGAAATAAGATGTTTCCAACATGAATTTAGGCCTTGCTGAACTTCTTATCCAATTCTGACCCAAATCTTAACACTGCACACTTCACACAGAACCCTAAGATTCTGACCAGTGATTACAATCAGTGAACTTCACATACAAAACCTAATTTGGGTGACAATAAACAAAAAAGGCTATGAGAGCAGTATGTGTCTTCACAAACATTTGCTGAATGGAATTGCTATCTTTATATGTTAATAAGCCATGATGCAAAATATCCATTCATAATTTAAACAGGATCGACAGATGCATTTTCCAGACAAACTGAAGTAAAGAAAATACACAGGCAGGATCACAGAGCAATAATGCAGTGAATAATTGAGATAATGCCAAAAAACACAATGGTGAAGATTTAAGTGTTCATCAAAAACATGTTAATTACCAGTTGTAACCATAGCAACTCGTAACTAATAACTGCTTCCTTTACCACTGGAACCACAACAATGGATTGATACACAGCTAACACAACTTAGCTAAATGGTTCTGAAGATCCTCAGTTTCCATAGCAACACTTCATAGCTTCACAGAAAAAGACAAGAACTAAGCAGTGTTTTATCAGCAAAAGATACTTTAAAAGAAAGAAATTGAAACACATTAGTGCAAATGTTGTAGAAAGTATTATAGAATAAACTGGAGGAAATTTGATGGAAGCGTTCAAAATCACAAGGTGTCTAGATAGCATCGATAAGGAAACATGTTCCAAATGGATGATATATTAATCCAAGATCCATCCACCCACTCTCGTGGGTGTTCGCACCACTCTGCAAAAGAAAAAAAAGCAGGGGTTATCCACAGTGTTCTGGTCAATATTTGGTCCTGTCAGGAGCTGCAAACATTAGGAAATTATATAATGGTAGTGAAGCATAGTGGTAGTGAGGTAAAGATCAAAGCTACACTTTGCTGGGACTTGGACAGAAGTTGGGGGCTGGGAGGAGGAAGCTGCAAGAGAGATTGTGGGGAAGGAAGCTGCGGGGTGTGTGTGTGTGGAGGAAGGAGCTAAGGAGTTGCACGAGCGGGAGGGGATATGTGCTGCAAGAGAAGTCTGTAAGAGTGGTGAGGGGAGGGAAGCTGCAAAGGTTACACGACAGTTTTAAACCCATCAACAAAAAAATGCTCAGATATCTGGGAGCCAGAAATACCTGAAATCACTTAAGTTATGAATCTCTTATAAATTACTAAGGAACCCATAGCTTAATATTCAATAAGTTGAGGGGTTATTTACTACATGGGAAAAATATAGCAGATACTATTGAAATGAAGGATGTCTTAATAGTCAACTTTAAATCTGAGATTGAGGTTGGAGACGCACTAGAAATGGTGATAACTTCCTAGTCACTATACTGCTGATTTGTATATGTGTGACGGTAACACATAAGCTGTGGCCCCAGCAGTCTGTGGATGATGCGTTCAGGGTCTTTAGGACCCCTTGACAGGGAGACCAATGGGGTTAGACTCCCTTGTGTAAATTTAAGACAGAAATAGCTATATTCTTGATCATTATGGGAATCAGGGTTACAGAAAAAATGCAGGAAAACATGAATTGAGGCGTGTTGCATCATCTATGCGCCTACACAACGGAGGATCAGGTTCAAGGGGCCAAATGGCCTACTCCTCTTCCTATTTCTTATGGAGATGCCACTTTGTGTAGAAATGTGTCTGTTATTTTGAAATAAAGCTTGTTGCTAATTTATGTATGTTGACCTGTATGAGCTTAACATCAATGCAGAGGAACGTATTATTTTCCTTGTGTTGTAATTTTATTTCAAAGAGAGTTAGATACTTGTTGAAGACATTGATGAATCTTTACAGTTCTGCTTCAAGATGGCTACAAATATTCCACAGATCAACACAAAAATAGTTGTACAAACAGAAAGAACTGCTGATGCTGCAAATCAGAAACAAAAAACAGAAGCTGCTAGAAAAACGCAGCAGTTCTGCCAGCATCTGCAAAGAGAAATCAGAGTTAACATTTTGGGTCTGATGACCCTTCCTCAGAACTGATGGTAGCTAGGAAATGTCAGTTTATATGCAGAAGATAGGGTGGGAAGAGGCAGTCAGGAGTAAACGATAGGTGGGGTTAGAGCCCAGAGAAAGAATAGTTGGACAAAGGAGTGGACAACAATCTGGCTAGGAGAGTGAATAACTGTTAATGGAGACTGTTAGTGGCTAACAACAGGTAGTCTATAATGGCAAACTATGTGATAACAAGGCCTGGCGTGTGGGGTGGAGAACTAGGACGTGGGAGAGTTCAGGCCCTAAAATTATTGAACTCGATATCAAGTCTGGAGGGCTGCATGGTTCCCAAGCAGAAAACAAGGTGTTGTTCTACCAGCTTGCATTGAGAGCTTCGCTGATACACTGCACCAAGCCTGAGGCAGAGATGTTGGCCAGAGAACAGGGCAGTGTAGTAAAATGGCAAGCAGCTGGAAACTCAGGGTCTTTTCTGCAGGTAGAACATGGACGTTCTGTAAAGCATTCGTCTCTGCTTTGTTTCCCCAGTGTAGAGGAGACCACATTGTGAGCAGCAAATACAGTAGACTAGATTGTGAGACGGGTTGCTTCACCTGGAAGGTACGTTTGGGCCCTTGGATATTGAAGGGGGAGGAAGCAAGTGGGCAGGTGTTACACCTTCGGCTGAGGCTGTGGGGAGTGGTGGGAGTGAAGGAAGTGTGAATCAGGTTATCTCAGAGGGAACAGTCCCTGTGGAAGTCAGATAAGGGAGGGGACAAGTATGTATGTCTGGCAGTGGCACATTGCTGGAGGTGCAGAAATGGCAGCTGATGATTTTCTGGATGTGGATGTTGGTGGGACGGTAAGTAAGGACAAAGGGGAATGCTATCACTGTTACAGGAGGGAAGAGAAGGGGTGAGGATGGAAATGTGGGAGATGTGTTAGACCCAGTTGAGGGCCCTGCTGACAACAGTGTTGGGGAATTCTCAGTTGAGGAGGAAGGTGGCCATTTCGGAGGCTCCCTCGTCAAATCTGGCCACATCAGAACATAAGCAATGGAGACAGAGGAACTGGGAGAATAGTGTCTTTAGAAGAAACAGGAAGTGAGGATGTATAGTTGAGCTAGCTGTGGGAGTTGGTGGGTTTATAAATGGAAATTAGTGGCTAGTCTATCCCCAGAAATGGAAACAGTTGTCAAGGAAGGAAAAGGAAGGAGTCAGAGACATACCAGGTGAAAGTGAGGGCAGATGGAAACTGAAAGCAAAATAAGTGAACTTTTCCAATTCTGGAGAGATGGAAGCACCAATGATCTCATCGATAAACCAAAGAAAGAGTTGTGGCTGGGAGCCAGAATAGGACTTGAACAAGGGATGTTCCAAATAGAGCTAACACAGTGTGGAGCTGGAGGAGTACAGCAGGCCAGACAGCAGAGGAGCAGGAAAGCTGACGCTTCAGGTTGGGACCTTTCTTCAGAAACAGAGGAGGAAGAAGGGAGTTCTGAAATAGAGAGACAGGAGGGGTGGGACTGGGGAAGGTGGGTGGCATGGTGATAGGTGAGTGCAGGTAGGCAGCAGTGGGAGAGCGGATAGGTGGGAGAGAAGAGGAAAAGATTATGTCAGGTCAAGGAGGCAGGGATGAAAGGGAGGGTTAGTCATGGGTTGAGGCCGGAGGTGGGCAAATTTTGAATGTGGTTAAAAAGTCCACAATGAAACCATTAGGTTGTAGGCTCCCAAGACGAAATATATGAGGTGCTGCTCCACCTGTTTCTGGGAAGCGTCACTGTGACACTGGCGGAGGCTCAGAATGGACATGTCACCCAGGGAGTGGGAGGGAGTGCTGAACTGGTTTGCAACTGGAAGGTGTTGTTGTTTGCCATGAACAGAGCGCAGGTGCTCTACAAAGCAGTCTCCGAGCCTCCATTTGGTCTCACCAATGTAGAGAGAGACCAAGGTAGGTAGAGACCTTCCCCAGCCCCACGCCTCCTCTCTCTATTTATTTCAGAGGTTCGTTCCCCCTCCCCCATTTCTGAAGAAGGGTTCCAAGCTGAAACATCAGCTTTCCTGCTCCACTGATTCTGCCTGGCCTGCTGTGTTCCTCCAGCTCCACACTGTTATCTGATTCCAGCATTGGCAGTTCTCACTATCTCTGAAGTTCCAAATATAGTTGTTATTGTTACTACATGGCTGCATTGGTGCAAGTGGTACAATTCAATGCAAGTATCAGGAGTGTGCCTAAACCTGAAAATTACTTTACCATTCTGAATATACTTGGAACTTTAAACAGAATAATAGAAACTGCAACCTCTGAACAATCAGTGGCAGTTAACTGTCAATCAAGTTTGATTATATAATAGATAAAAATTAAAGATGTTCAAGCTGTATCAAAACTTGTAAATTGGTGTGACTCAAAACGAAAGTGTACAAAGATCTGTTAATAAATAGAGTGCAGAGGGAGCCAGAGAGGCTGTGATTAGATTAAATTTCCTACAGCGTGGAAACAGGCCCTTCGGCCCAGCAAGTCAACACCACCCCTTGAAGCATCCCACCCAGACCCATCCCCTGCTAACCCACACAGCCCTGAACTACAGGCAATTTAGCATGGCCGATCCACCTAGCCTGCACATCTTTGGACTGTGGGTGGAAACCAGAGCACCCGGAGGAAACCCACGCTGACACAGGGAGAATGTGCAAACGCCGCACAGATAGTCGCCCGAGGCTGGAATCAAACCCAGGTCTCTGGCGCTGTGAGGCTGCAGTGCTAACCACTGAGCCACCGTGCCGCCCGATGTGCGTAGATCTTTGTAAGCAGCAGAATATATTGAGATAATAATTAGCAAAGCTTTTGGATTTTATACTAGGAATAGTGGTCAGTATCTTATAGTGGCCTGAAAGACCTAGGTTATTGCCAGATTTGTAGCAGAATCAGACAAGAAATCCGGAGAGGTCCATCTCAACTTCTGGAGCGACTCACTGCAGCTTTTATGTGAGTTTCTCACTAGGCAGCAGCAAATTGCCAGTTAAAGGGATTGTAACTCAAACACCACATTAACATCACAACTTGCCTGATTAATATTCAGCTTATCTTACCAAACACGCTGAACATGCCAGACACTTAGAATTCTTGACATGCAAGTCAGAGTACATACCTGGCAAGTTCAGTCCAGCACTGGCTGAGAGGAGCTTCTATGATGGATACTAAACAAACACCCCAGCGCATGCTGCGTGCATGCCAGCCACACATAGACATTCATGGTTATTGGCATCCAACTTGTATCAGCTTCTAAAAGCCCACATGACACATCCCCAAATTATTTACAGTATTTTTCCACAAATCAATATTACATCAGCTATTGTCATTGTAAGTGCAAGTGCACAGTGCCATCAGGGATATGCACCCTACTCCTGGTCAGGACCAGCCTGCACCTCCAGCCTCTGCACTTGTTGTCACTGCACTCTCACACTCAGCATAACTGGATGGTCACAGCATCCTTGCTTTGTATTGACTTTCCTTGGCTGTTTTAACTTTGACCCTCAGTCAAAGATATCAGGCTCAGGGAACTGCTGTGCTGCCTTGCCATTTAAAATAGACCTAAAGCCTGGAAGTTTATCAAGGCTGTCAGTAGGCTTCAGTCAAGTAAAGAAAGATAGGCTTCACGCAGGAGATCACGGAACAGTAAGTCAAGGGCAGCCTCTGATATCAATCCAAGGGTTTGGACACGGTCAACCAGCCACTCAGGGAATTACAGTCAGATTGATTTCCATGCAAAGGGACAATGGATAAGAAACCAAATATAAAGCAGTCCACTACCCAATCTAACTCTTTCTGCTCTTCTTTCCTCCTGGAATATGGGAGCAGGAGCAGGGGAGCTGAAAGCGGTGGCACAGTTGTTACTTTTGGTGAAGGGAGAGGAGTCCCAAGAAAATGAGTAGCAGCAGCAATGGTGTGCACAGCTAGTACTGTTGGGAAGTTGGGATGGGTGAAAAAAAGTGAGATAAGACATTTTTAAGCAATAGAGTGTGGTAGAGCATGATCCTTGGTGCGAAGCGGGTTCAGCGGCAGAAATAAGTTGAGTATGAGGTTTTAGAGAAAAGATGGGTACAATAATGCTGGTGGAATGGAGAAGGACACTGACCTTAATATTCTTCATAACTTGCCATGCATTCTTCCAGATAGGTCACTGCAGTCTCAGCTATGTGACAAACTCACACTAGGCTGTCAAGACCTAATATTGTAGCCTCTTCTATTAGTCCTTTTTAATTATTTTTTATTACGAGATGTGAATATCCCTGATGGAGCTAGCATTTATTGCCATCTCTAATTGCCCACAGGACAGCTAATATTGAACCACATTATGTATAGGCCAGAATTAGTAAGGGTGGCAGATTTCCTTTCCTGAAACTAGTGAACCAGGTGGATTTCTACAATAAATTACAGTGGTCACAATTAGAATAGCATTTCAAATTTCAGATTTCAGATTTTAATCAAATTCAAATTTTACCACCTATCATGTTAGGTTTCAAACCCATGTCCTCACAGCAACAGCCTTGTAACATTGCCATTACACCACTGCCTACTCACAAAAAGGGGTAAAGGAGACATCTCACCTGTGCACCAGTTCCTTCAACAGGACCTCAGATCCCTGCTCACGAATCCAGGCCACAAATTTCTTTAGATAAAGTGTGGAGCTTGGATGAACACAGCAGGCCAAGCAGCATCTTAGGAGCACAAAAGCTGACGTTTCGGGCCTAGACCCTTCATGTTTTCTGACTTTGTTATCTTGGATTCTCCAGTATCTGCAGTTCCCATTATCTCTGATAACTAATTTCTTTATTTTTGCACATCTGAGGCAAATATCAGGGACCAAGCAGCAGCTTTGGACCACTGTTTTAACACAGTAGATTTTCAGGATTGCATAGGCACAAAGAATGCTGGTCATTTGGCAGCTATTCACGGAATGGTGAGTTGTTCTGTGAAGAAAGGGATAGGATCAGCCAGATGGATGTAATAGGGTCAACGTAGGTAGTTAATGGAGCAAGTTTGGTAAGATATGGTAAAGTAAACCAGCTAGGCCTTCCATCAAAAGACCTTCCGAAAATAAAGGATGCTTGATTTCCGGAGATGGTGCAAAAACTTTCAGGGATGAGGGATTAACCTGGAGAAACTGTGGCTGCTCTTCTTAGTGCCAGAAAGGTTCAGGAACATTTGATAAAAACATACCTGAGCTGATAGCAAATTAGCACCAGTCTATAGAATTACAGAGGAATAGCTGGGGCCGTTGTTCTTGCAAACCACACAATTAGGAAAATAGAGAAGATTTAAAACCAAATTGTGGGAGCAAAGCACTAAATGTAGAAAGGTGTAGTTATCAGAGTAGAGACAAGGTAAGAAAGGAAAATAGACATGCAGGAAATAAAGGTCAAAGAATAGTAGGAAAGAGCAGAGAGAAAACAAAACTTACTAACATACCAACAATCAAGTCTAAATGGTAAAATGATAACAAAAAGATAAAACTATAAAGGGTGTGTAACTGAAAGCATGTGGCATTCACAATAAAGCAAACAAATATAATTTGTTAGAGACGACAGTGTGGAGCTGGCAGAACACAGCAGGCCAGGCAACATAGCCAACTTTCTTGCTCCTCTGATGCTGCCTGGCCTGCTGTGTTCTGCCAGCTCCACACCATCTTGTCTCTGACCTCAGCATCTGCAGTTCTTGCTATCTCCAAATGAAATTTAATTTGATACATGGCTTTAGGATGTTAATGATTGGATCCCAATTATTATGGTGTTTACGGTATTCCACAACCAAAAAAGGTAATGCTGGAGGGGTGGCACTGTTAATCAAGGTTGGCATTTGTACAATAGTTAGAGATTACCTTGGCCTCTGAGAACATGCTCACTAATGGCCTTCAGGGAAGAAAATCTGCCATCCTCATCTGGTCTGGCCTACATGTGACTCCAAACCCACAATGTTGTTGGCTTGGCAGGGTTGAAGTGTTTGAGCTATTGGGAGAGGCTGAGTAGGTTGGGGCTTTTTTCCCTGGAGCATCAGAGGCTTACAGGTGACCGTACGGAGGTTTATAAAATCGTGAAGCATATACGGGTATGGTGAACAGCCAAGGTCTTTTCCCCAGGATGGAGGGAGTGTCCAGAACTAGATGGCACAGATTGAAGGTGAGAGGAAAAAGATTTTAAAAAGTACCTAAGGAGCAACTTGTTCACACAGAGGATAGTGCATTAATGGAATGAGCTGAAGGAGGAAGGGGAGGAAGCTGGTACAGTTACAACATTTAAAAGGCAACGGGATGGGTACATTGATATGGAAGTTTAGAGGGAATACGGGTCAAACTCTGGCAAACATGACTAGATTAATTTAGGATATCTGGTTGGCATGGCTAAGTTGGACCAAAGGATCTGTTTCCATGCTGTATAGCTCTATGACTCTACAACTCTCAATTGCCCTATGAATAGCCTTACAGTTGTTATAGTCACTTGTAGGTGTATCAATTACTACAAAGACACAACAAAGAAATACAACTGGGCAGACTGCCTGATGACGACGACCTAGGCATTATAAAAGACAACAGCAGAAACATTCCTGTTTTACCATGCAAAGCCCTCTTTATTAATATCTGGGGCTAGTGACAAAATTGGGAGCGCTGTCTCATAGGCTAGTCAAGCAACAGCCTGACTCAGACAATCATATCTGAAAAACAACATCCCAGATACTACCATCACCAACCTTGAATGCATCCTTTCCCACTGGCAAGACAGATCCAGAAGAAGTATCATTACAATGGTATAGAGACTACAGTAGTTCAATAACGCAGCTCGCCACCACTTTCTGAATAAACGCTGTTCAGCCAGTGATGTCCACGCCCCAGGGTAAATTTTTTTAAAAAGTAGATCTGACTTGGGTGGAAATGAGGAATAGTTGGATAAATAAGCCACTATCGGAAGTGGTCCAGACCACCTCATAGAAGCAGCTTATGTCAGTGACTACCAGTAAGATTAGACAACACCTGAAAGTACACATCAGTCGTTACAGCATTCCCAACATTGCGATGAAACACAATGCCCCTCAGTTTGAGTGTGCAAATTCAGCTCCTTCCATAAAGAATTAGGAAATTTAACTCCATTCATCATTTCCTTGCTATTTCAAATGGAAAATTTGAGGCAGCAGTAAAGGAATCAAATGAATTCAGCATACAACACAATCTTAGTGTACAAAAACACACCTGCTGTTGGCATGGAGACTAATCCATTACAAACTCAAATGTCATGCTACACTCAAACTAATTCTCCAATACTAAAGAAGTAACAGATGTAAGTGATGAAATCAAAGTGACATGACAGAAAACAAGTTATTTAGACACATCTGTCAAAATATTGCCATAGTTGAGCATTAGACAGCCAGGGAACAAGCCTTCAAAGCTCACGACAAGTGGTAAGTTCCACCTGGTAACTTGAGCTCTATGTAGAGCATAGCCACCTGAAATTGTACGCAGTACAAGTGAATGGCTAGATTTTTCATTGCAAGCACAGGCAGATAAGTTGTTCCTCAACTGCAGGTGGTCAAAGCACCCCAATAATAGAAATGGCACAACAAGTACCATGGCAACATGAGGTATGGAAACAACATTCCACAGGGCAGAATCATGCAGATTAAACATGTGCAGATTAAACACGTACTATGATCCCCACCTGATGTTACTGCGAGATAAGTCGGGTCACAGAATGAAATCTGGCTTGATCAGCCATTTTCTTTAAAAACAGGGTGGTCTTTTACTGAAACACAACCACACAATGCTGCAGATTTTATTTTATCAATAAAACTAAAATTTGTGACACAAAAGAAATTAAAAATAATTAAATAAAGCTAAATATAAGCAAAGCTTGAAAGCCCAACTTCATCACTTTACAGACATGTCAAATTTCCTTCCTAACAGACCTTATGTTTAATTCAGAGATAACAGTGTGGAGCTGGAGGAGCACAGCAGGCCAAGCAGCAGAGGAGCAGGAAAGTTGATGTTTCTGGCTGTGACCCATCTTCAGAAATGGGGGAAGAGGGAAGGGAGCTCAAATAGAGAGACATGGTGGAGCTGGGAAAGGTAGGTAGGATGGTGACAGGTGACCGCAGGTCAGCAGTAATGGGGATTGGTTAGTGAGGTGGGAGGAGCAGATAGGTGGGAGAGAAGATGGACAGGTTGGGTCAGGTCAAGGAGGCAGGGTGGAGAGGCAGGGTTGGTCACGGATTGAGGCCGGGGTGGGAAGATTTTAAAACTGGTAAAGTCCTCATTGAGACCATTAGGTTGTAGGCTCCCAAGGTGGAATAGGAAGTTCTGCTCCTCTAGTTTCTGTGTGGCATCATTATGGCGCTAGAGGATTTTTTTCAGTATATGGCCGAGCAGTTTCAGGACCGGAGAGATTACCAGAGGGTTGCACTGGAAGAGAAATTCATTGAGGTCGTTCCAGAGGGAACAGGATAACTTCTTTAAGATAGGCCACTCTAGAAGAGGCTTCACAGTTGGGGTTATGACTCACTCAGCAATAGTAAGAACTGCCAATGCCAGTATCACAATGACACCAAGCAGCAACTGGAAGAGCAGCACCTCAGATTCTGCCTTCGGAGCCTCCAACTCAATGGTCTCAATGTGGACTTTACCAGTTTCAAAATCTACCCATCCCCAGGCTCGTCCCATGACCAACCCTCCCTCTCATCTCCACCTCCTTGACCTGACACACCCTATCAAACTTCTCCTCCACCTATCCACTCCTCCCAGCTCATTGATCAACCCCCACCATTGCCTACCTGCACTCACCAATCACCATCACACCTGCCATCTGCAGCCTCGCCCACGTCTCTACCTATTTTGAATCTCCCTTCCCCCTCCCTCAGTTCTGAAGAAGGGTCCCAACCCAAAATGTTAACTTTCCTGCTCCTCTGATGCTGCCTGGCCCACTGTACTCCTCCAGTTCCATCCAGTGTTACCTCTGACTCCAGCATCAGCAGTTATTATTATCTCTTATGTTTGACTCAACTGCTCCTTTTCCATTTCTGCAATATCAGTTGAGATCTTTTTCCAGGAATATTCACACAACTGAGATCCTCGATTTCCCCACACTTGTAATAATCGGCAGAATTCTAACCAAACACTCCATAACTAAGTTTCACAAAATACACAGAGGTGACTTATTTCCTTCTGCTTTGAATAATCTTTTTTCTAGGAGAATCTATACTTGCTTCTAACTTCATTCAGTTGTCTCTTTCCAAAAATTTTCCAGACTCAGTTTTCCAAAGTTAAAATAAATATTTGACTATACTAAACTTAAAAGTAAGCTAATGTTTTTCTGTGCTTTCCCTCTCTCACCGTAAGTCCCTACAATAAGAAGGTTCAATTAAAACAATAGGAAGCCCTGTCATCCACTGCTCCCTGACATATAATGGTTTAAAATCATGTTTTCGGAATGGCTGATCATTTACTTTTAAGCTTATTCATAAAAAGTACATATATGCCACATATTTCATAGAATCATAGAATGCAGTGTGGAAGGAGACCATTCAGTCCATCCAGTCTCACCAACCCCACCAAAGAACACAGCCTAGCCTAAACATCCCTGAACACAACAGAATTTCAGCATGGCCAGTTTTGGCCTCTTGCCTGCTGCAACGCTCCAGCCTTCAAAACTCAACTTAAAGTTCAATGGTTTACGGCCTGAGCACCTTGCCACGCCCTGGTCCCCACTTCATTACTATCAATTCCTTTGTCTGTCCAACTGCTGCTCCTCTCTCTCTCTCCCTCTCTCTGGGCTTGATTCCCACCTACTGTTTACTTTCGATCCACACCAACCCCGGGTCTTTACCGTACATAATACCAACTTTTCTTAGCTACAGTCAATACTGAAGAAAGGTCACTGGACCAGAAATGCTAACTTTGTTTCTCTCTCCATAAACCTGCTGAGTGTTTCCAGCAAATTGTTTTTGCTTCAGATTTCTAGCAAGTACAGATCTGTGTTTTCTGTAAAGATTTACCAGACTGATTCCTGGGATGATGGGACTGATATGAGGAGTAGGTGAATTGGTTTGGATTACATTTGCTCAAGTCCATAATAACAAGGGGCAATCTCAGAAAGCTATAAAATCCTCACAAAGGTAGATAGAGAATGGATGTTCCTAATGATGGGGAAGCCTTCAACAACAGGTCAAAATCTAAGGGTGCAGAGTGAATAATTTAGGACTGAGGTGAGGAGAAATTTCTTCAGCCAGTAAGTGGTGAGCCTGTGGCATTCATTACCACAGAAAGCAGTGAAGGTCAAAACATCATTATGATGAGCTAGATATAGCACTTGGGGGCTAAAGGGATCAAAGGATATGGAGAAAAGCAGGAACACGCTATCTAGTTGGATAATCAGCCATGATCGTATTGAATGATGGCACAGGCTCGAAGGACTGAATGGCCTACTCCTGCTCCAATTTTCTATCTTTTTAGGATTTTATGAATGGGAAAATGGGGGAAGTCTGTTAAAAAGGCTTTAATGAAAAATACTGAAGAATTTCACTGAAAAAAATACTAACAGCGTTACACAAATTCAACATAAATTTATGAAAGGGAAATAATGTTTGACAAACTGCTTGGAAATTATTTTTCAGGATCTAACTGACATAATATGAAGGAGAAACAGTGGCTGCGGTTTTTCTCATAAAGTCCCAAATATTACACATGACAGGCCTGTCTGCAGCTGAGTTAATCACTGTGCCAAAAGGCTCAGACTCTTAAATGGTCTCTAATTGACTCTTGGAAAACTTGAAACAGCATGGATCTTACAGTTGGTCCTGGGATTGCAGGCTTAGTTAAAGACTTTTTTAATGGTATATTGTACTAATCAAAGATTTTTTTCCATTTTGTTTTAAAAACTCAAACTAAAAAAGTGTTTTTTTTAAAATGGGCTTCTTCTAAAAATTTGTTTCAGAGATAGTAGGAACTGCAGATGCTGGAGAATCTGAGATAACAAGGTGTAGAGCTGGAGCCTAAGCCTGAAACGTCAGCCTTCCTGCTCCTCTGATGCCGCTTGGCCTGCTGTGTTCATCCAGCTCTACACCTTGTTATCTCTTCTTTTAAAAGATGTTTCTTTTTTTAAAAAAAGACTAAAGTGAATGGTTGAGGTTTTTATATTCTTAATTCAGAAATTAAAGAGAGTCTGTATGTGCTTGAGAGGCTTAATTTAAACACTGCAAAGGGACTTTTTTTTGAAAAAAATGCAAACAGTTTTGTTTTAAATAAGGAGTTGTTTTTTCATTCTGGAAAGACAAACACATGGTCAGTCCCAGAGAAGAATTTTCTTGTTCTTCAAGGAATTTATTGAAGAGGAATTGTTTTTATTCAGCTAATCAGCCAAGCGGTTGATTTTATTTTATTTTTATGTTTTAAATATTTTTAAAAATTTTATTCCATTATAGCATTGTTTGCTGTTGGTAATGAAAAGTAGTTTAATTTATACATAAGGTGTTATTGAAACATCCCTTTTTTGAGCTTAATGTTATTAAGGTCATATATTAGATACAGAGCGAGATGGCTAGTAGACTTAGAAACGTTATTACCAGCAGGATCAGTCAGATATATGGGGGACTGTCAGCAAAGGTAAGAAGGTAGTTCAAATTCTATGGTGGCTATTCTTCTATCAGATAGATCCCCAGTTTTTGGGAACAGTTGAAGTGGAAGTGGATAGTCTCTCCAAGGAAAATGGAAGGGTCAGTCAGTTATTGGACAATTGGAATGATTATTATGTTAGGCAGCCTTTGACAAGATTTAATAGAATTATTGTTATAAGGGACTCTCCTATCAGGGGCACAGACAGGCAATTCTGTGGCAGTGAGAATAAATTTTAAGACGGTTTGTTGTTTTCCTGGTGCTAGGATTAAGGATGTTTCTAAACGTTTCAAACATTGTTAAAAGATGAGATTGAAAAGCAATGAATTATTGTACGCATTGGTAGGAATTACATTTTTAGGGAAAAGATTAAAGCAGGACAGAGTGAATTTAAGAGGTTAGGGAGAAGATTAAAAAAACCTTAATAGCAATTTCTGGTTTACTCCCAAATGCCAAACTCAAATGAGGAAAGGAACAAAAGGATAAAGGAGGTAAATCAATGAAGACTTGGTGTATTGTTTAGGGATTCAGATTCTTGCACAAGTAGAACATCTTTCAGGATAGAAAAGACCCCAAAAGAATGGGTCAAATCTAAACTGGAAAGGGATCAATATCTTAGCGAGGAGATTTGCTTATTCTATTGGGGAGACGTTATACTGATGGAGGGGGTACTGAATGAATTCTAATTTGCAGTGAAAATAGAAGCATTGATGGGGTAGGTTCTGAATGTGAGCAGAACATGGCAATTAAAAAAGAGACAGTCAGAGTATGTAGTAACTCTGAAGAACTGAGCTACATTTATTTCAAAGCAAGGGGATAAGGCTGATAAACTCAGGGCATGTTAAGAACACTGGATTGGGATGTCATAGCTATTACAGAAACTCGACTGAGATGGACAAGACTGGCAGCTCAATGTTTCCAGTTGTAGCTGCTGTAGGAAGGATAGAAAAAGGAGGGGGTGGGGTGTCATTTTTGATTAAGGAATACATTACTGCTGCAACTAGGAAAGATATTTCTGAAAAATCATCTAGGGAAAACGTAGGGGTAGAAATTACAAATAAGGAAGGATCGATCACTTTTGTGGGATTGTACTGTAGGCCCCCAATAGTAAGAGAGAAATTGAGAAACACATGTAGGGAGATCTCCGATACATGTAAGCATGATAACGTCATAATAATGGAGGGTTTTAGTTTTCCAAACATTAAAACTATGGTAGCCCCAGTCAAAGGTTTGGATGGTGAGGAATTTGTTAAATGTTTTCTTCAAAATTTTCTTTATCAGTATTTGGATGCTCCTGCTGGAGAAGGAGCAAAGCTAGACCTTCTTTTGGGCAATAAGGCTGGGCAAATGGCTAAAGTAAAAACTTTGGGTCGCATGATCATCATTCTATTAGTTTCAAATGGTTATGGAAAAGGATAAGCCTTCCATAAAAGTTAAAGGTTTTAATTAGATTGACACAAATTTTGATGTTATGAGACAAGAACTTTCAAAAGGTGATTGCAGTAGCCTGTTCCCAGGTAAAAGGAAGTTACCAAAAGGGTTGATGATGGCAGAGCACTAGACATTGTTTATTTCGATTTTAGTAAAGCCTTTGACAAGGGTCCACATGGTAATCTAGTTAGTAAAGTTAGGTACATGGGATTCACGGGGAGCTTGCCAACTGGATAAATAATTGGCTTACCTGCAGGAGACACAGTAATGGTGGAGGGTTGTGTTTTGGACTGGAAGACTGTGACCAACGGTGTTCCATAGGAATTAGTTCTGCAACCTCTTTGGTTTGTCATTTATATAAATGATATAGATGAGAATACAGAGGCATGGTTAATCAGTTTGTAGAGGACACTAAAATTAGTGGCATTTGGGACTGTGAAGACAGTTTTCCAAAATTACAAACGGATCTTGATCAAATGGCTCGATGGTCTAAAAAATGGCAGATGGAGTTCAATCTGGATAAATGCGAGGTATTATATCTTGGTACAACAAACAAGGGTAGGGCTTATACAATTAATAGTAGGACCTCGAGTAGTGTTGTAGAGCAGAGGGACCTAGGGGAGCAGATATATAATTATTTAAAGTTTGTGTCACATATAGATAGGATGGCTTTTAAAATAAAGAGTGTTTGGCCCGCTTGCCTTCATTGCTCAGTCCTTTGAGTGCAGGTGTTGGGATGTTATGTTGAGGTTGTACAAGTCATTGTTGAGGCCTCTTCTGGAATACTGGATCCAGTTCTGCTCGTCCTGTATTAGGAAGGATATTATCAAGCTGGACAGGTTTCAGATTTATGAGGATGCTAACGGCTATGAAAGATTTGAGTTATGAGGGAAAGGCTATATAAGCTGGGACTTCTTCCACTGGAGGATAGAAGGTTGAGAGGTGACCTGATAGAAGTTTATAAAATAATGACAGGTATGGATAGAGTTGATGGTGGCTATCATTTTCCTAAAATGGGGAATTTTATTGCTGGGGGCACACTTAAAGTGAGAGAAGAGGGATTTAATAAAGACTTTTTTTTTTACAGAGGGTGGTTCACGTGTGGAATGAGCTTCCTGATGAAGTGGTGGATGTGGGTACAATTACAATGTTTAAAAAACCATTTGGGTAGATATAGGAATAGAAGAGGTTTGGAGGGATATGGGCCAGGAGCAGGCAGGTGGAATTAGTTCAGTTTGGGATTATGTTCAGCATAGACTGGTTGGACCAAAGGGCCTGCTTCTGTGCTGGATAACTCTATGACTCTATATGCTGGCATGGATGGAGAATTGGATAGCAGACAGGAATCAGAAAATAGGAACAAATGAGTCATTATTCGGGTGTAGAAGCCAGTTATGAGTGGAGTACCACAGATGAGTGATTGGGTCCCAGCTATTTACAACATACATCAATCATTTGGAGAAGGGAATTGCTTTTGCCAACCCAAGGTAAATATTACATCTCCATTCCAACTCGCCACACGCCATTCCTAGAAAAATTCACCTAGGAATAGCATTCCTTGTGGCTATGCCATCTTCAAGAACCTAAAGTCCACCATGAAGAATGCTGGCATCTGCCCAGTTAATGATTGGTGACAGGACAAAACAGCTGAGAAGTACAAGTTAGTACCGTGACTGTTCAACAGGAACTTGAAGATCCTGGTTGATGGGATAGTGAACAAGAGGGTCGTAAATCCTCCCAAAGGACAAACAAAGGAGGTAGCACCACTGCACAATGTCTGCCTGGTCACCAACCGTCACTTTGGTCAGTGCCTGTCCAACGTTCAGTGGAGTCCTTGCCCACAAAAGAGGAGGATACTTGCTTTGGTTAGTAAAGGCAGGAATCAGACCTGCAAGGATGCAGAGACATCAGTATCCCTGCAACCAAGTACCACCTATCATAGCACTGAAACGTTGTCATTCGCCAGGTGGTCAGTGTGATATATCAGTCACCACCTCTAACTACTGGCTGCAATGCTTTTCTGTCTTATGGCTGTAGCTGCAAGCTGAGCAAATTGGCTGAGAGGCATCTATCTCCCCGGTGAGAAACCTCTTCAACCTAAAAAAGGAAGAAACCATTCAGGATATGGAACAACCATTGGCAAGTCTGCCCATTCTACCCTAACAGTAAATATTAAAATGTTGGTGGGCTTGACAGGTGAAAGGATTGCAGGATGGGAGGATGCTGAGGACCTCACACCCACAGTTATGCAGATGGTTGAAGGAGAATTACTCCAGATCCTTGGCACTTAGAGTGCCAGAAACTGGCAGAAGAAGACCCTGTTGTCCCATCAATGAGGGGTTTCATGGACATATTTAGAGATGAGCAAGACTGGCAGGATGGAGTTCAGGTTGCAATGGCTCTCCTCATTGATAAGCTGCAGCAATGCAGCCAGTCAACTAACTGTCCAGCTGCTTCCTTCAAGCTATTGGCAGCTGCCTATGAGAGAAAGAGGCCCAGCACCCTTGAGGGATGCTGTATTGCACGACAGTCTAGACTCTAATGTCCCAGACAGTGGTCCATAAGACCAAAGCCAAGACAAGAGGTGTTCAGGGAGCCTTGGCCACTATCCAAGCATGCTGTCCTCACATGGAGACAGGGTAGTGCCAGGAGACACCCAGCTGCAAGTACAGCCACACTTGGCAGTGTACACTCAGGAGGCCGTAGAGCTGGGCATTCCATACCTTAGAAGTTCAGTCAGGAAGGATTTTGTGTCCTGAAGAAATGATCCTTAGCATGCTTGGCCTATCCAGACATAAACACCTGGGACAAGCCTCCAAATCTTCAAAGCCAATAGGCTCCTCTATGGAGAAGGCTCCCTCCACCCCATCTGCCTAACAGGGGAAATGAGTAATGCACAGCAGGAGGAAAAGGAGAAGCATGATTTTATTAGGTCATATGAGACCATGGTTAATTGTGGGGTTACCAACATCTCCATTTTATCCAAAGATGTGTAGGCCAAGTTGATTGGAGGGGACAATGTGACTTTCTTCTTTGGTGGTTGCACTGCACAAGATACACAACAACGCAGAATCACTGAGCAGAAACTTATAGCCAGGTTCCATACCCATGAAGACAGCCTCAACCCTGATCTTGAGTTTATGTCATGCTACATGCGGCCCACCACAGTGTTCTGTAAAATCTTCCTTATTGCCTTGTTTTAACACCATCACTTTGACAACTTGTTATTATCTCTCCATTTTAATTAGTTTGTACAGTTTTGGATTACTAGTACTGTCATCAGACCTTTAAAATGTGACTCTTATACTTAGCACATTATTCCAACCATTTGCAACGTCTCCAATAGAACCTTATTTTTAATTTTTTCGTAATTATAGCGCTGCCTCAGTTAATCAGCTTAGGGTTATCCCTTCACTGGTTATTCAGCTGTTAACATTTTACTCACACCACCTGATACTCTCGATCACCTGTTCAGGCCTATTATTCAGCTTGTCAACATTCCACTCACACCATATGTATGATCTTTTGTTCTCTCGTTATGATGTCTGTTGCTAGGTTCTCTCTTCTCTTCACCTGACAAAGGGGCAGCACTCTAAAAGCTTGTGATTTCAAATAAACCTGTTGGGCTATAACTGATATCATATTTCTTGTGAACATATTTTGAAAATTATGTGAATCAGTGGTTGGGAAGAAGAATTGAATTAAAAGCAGAAAATGCTGGAAGAAATTCAGCAGATCTGACAGCTTTTGTGGAGTGAGAATCAGCTGATATTTTGAGTGCGACATGACTGTTTGGACTGAAAGCATTAACTCCAGCTGATAAGCATTAATTGGTGCACTACTTTGTGAAAGGGGACCTTGATATGTTGGGGTCAGAATGGTACAGAGGAGGAATGTCTTCTTTCTATAGAATCTGCAGCAAAGGCCACAAAACTAAACCTTGCCAGCCTGGTTGCTGTCTGGGTCAATGCAGTTTCAGTAATCTGGAGGAATGCTCAACAGTTTGATAAGGAGTTCAATGACCCTCTCCATTCTGCCAAGATAAGAACAATCTCACTGTTGTTACACCTCGTTATTTTAGCCATTGCACCAACTCCCATGAATTCTTGTGCTCTACCACTCTCACTTTTGTATGCAACGTTTTACTCATTTTCTCTTACTCCCATTCCCCTACATTAATGACCCTTCATGGCCTTAAGTTACTTATTCACTTTCACATCACCATCTTTCCCTTGCACTAAACTAACAGTTCCACCACCCACTTTCATCCCACTCAAATCCTCCTTGTCTCTTATTCCAGGAGACAACAGTCTATAATAGGTCAGAAGGAACCAAGACAGGTGATGGGTGACCAACATTCAGCTATGAGGAGAAAATCCCAATGTCGACCACCCCAAGTAGCAAACTGATCATGCCCTGGACAGACAGAGTTCCCTTGACTGACTGTACCAGGACCCCCTGACTGAAGAGTTTTTCCCTTAAATTTTGAGGTATACCCATTTCTTGAAATACGTGACTGCCAGGAATACTATGGACACATGTTGCAGCAGTGAAACCGACAAATCATGATGCTACCCACTTTATTGATAACAATGGATAATCATGACAAACTTCCTGCCTTTGCGTCAATGCTAAAAGGAAGGTCAAAATAGAAGTACGGTGCATCTCTTAACTCTGGCTGAGGGGTCAAAGCGCTGAAAGACAAGGTTTTGGGATGATGGGCATGCAAGTAGATTCAGAGTGGGTGAGTGCAACGAGAGCAAGTGAGCAGCCCTGGGGTGCTGCATGGTCTGATCTATGAGGTGGGTGTCTGTCCCTGCACCCAGATACGCTTAGAGCAACATTCCAATTCTAGGTTCTGGTGTGCTCCAAAATGCAGAATTAAAATGAGTTTGGCACATATTAGCATGCATGGATATAGAGGACATGTGGACGCTGCCCATGGGAGCATGCCCTAAGACATTACAGTGAAGTAGTAAGCACATCTGGAGGAGTAAGCAGCAAGTAAGAGTCACTAAGTACCCATTTTGACTTTCATGCCTGGAATGCTCAGCATCTAATTTCTACCGAACAGGTGGTAACAGAGAACACTGCATGTTAACGAGCCTGGATGAAGTAATAACGTGGGTGATTTCACTTGTCTATTCTTATCCTGGTTGATAAAAACCTTTGGTACGTTTGACATAGATATTACATGCTTTTCTAAAGCTTGATGAAATCTGGTTGCAGGAACACATTTAAACAGCTCTAGACTGTTAAAATTCTGGTAGAATTATGCTCCACAGAAGGCAGTGGAAGTTGAATTTTTAAATTTAGTAAAAGCTGAGCTAGGCAGAGTTTTGACAGAGCAGGAGTCAAGGTTTAAAAGAATACAGTGAACAAAATGGGGCTGAGATCATAACTTGATTGACTAGCGAAAACTGCAAACTGAAGTGGATGTTAACTGGCAATGCTACCACCTAATTCAATATTATAACTTGAGTCACTCTGGTCTATCCACCATCAGAAGTCACTGACACATGCAAAATACCTGCTGCAGAAATAACATCTTCCTTCCAACTTGGCTGTTCAACATGGTGGTCATCACCGCCAAGGCCATTCTTGATCAGACACAAATAACAGAGGACAGAGGGATAATTCTTTCATTTCTCTGTTGTTAGATTTACTCATCTACTTCCACCCTGGATGTGATAGGCCAACTTACAGCAAATTAGGATAACTAACTTTCTAGGCTGCGCGCTAAAATAGTACCAGATCAGTTGTTAATTTTACCCGTGGAGTTATCAGTGGGAAAACTGTTAATCAATTTTCTCCCCTTATTATAAGACCATATGGACTACACACTAATTACTGACAAAATACAAGCAAACAAACTAGGTTGACAGCACTTTTTCTACACCCCAGCAAGGTGCACTGCTGATAGACATATGGTCCACTTTATCCTTCATCTAACTCAATAGGCATCAGATAATTAAAAGCATGATAAACTGCAAATACATGCATATTCTGTGCCACTCAGTGGTACAGTAAGTAGGAACATCAATGAGTTACACTGTCAGACTCACCCAACCTTTGTGAATTTGTGAAAGAACCAATGAACTTTCAAATATAACCGAACCTATCATGTTACCAAAGTTAACAGCCAATTTGCACATCAGGTATCCCACAAATGGCAATAAACTGGATTTTAAGTCAACGCATCATCCTCCGACACTTCCGCCATTTACAATCTGACCCCACCACCAAAGACATTTTCCCATCCCCACCCCTGTCTGCTTTCCGGAGAGACCACTCTCTCCGTGACTCCCTTGTTCGCTCCACACTGCCCTCCAACCCCACCACACCCGGCACCTTCCCCTGCAACCGCAGGAAATGCTACACTTGCCCCCACACTTCCTCCCTCACCCCTATCCCAGGCCCCAAGATGACATTCCACATTAAGCAGAGGTTCACCTGCACATCTGCCAATGTGGTATACTGCATTCACTGTACCTGGTGTGGCTTCCTCTACAATGGGGAAACCAAGCGGAGGCTTGGAGACCGCTTTGCAGAACACCTCCGCTCAGTTCGCAACAAACAACTGCACCTCCCAGTCGCAAACCATTTCCACTCCCCCTCCCATTCTTTAGATGACATGTCCATCATGGGCCTCCTGCAGTGCCACAATGATGCCAAACGAAGGTTGCAGGAACAACAACTCATATTCCGCCTGGGAACCCTGCAGCCTAATGGTATCAATGTGGACTTCACCAGTTTCAAAATCTCCCCTTCCCCAACTGCATCCCTAAACCAGCCCAGTTCGTCCCCTCCCCCCACTGCACCACACAACCAGCCCAGCTCTTCCCCCCCACCCACTGCATCCCAAAACCAGTCCAACCTGTCTCTGCCTCCCTAACCGGTTCTTCCTCTCACCCATCCCTTCTCCCCACCCCAAGCCGCACCTCCATCTACCTACTAACCTCATCCCACCTCCTTGACCTGTCCGTCTTCCCTGGACTGACCTATCCCCTCCCTACCTCCCCACCTATACTCTCTCCAACTATCTTCTTTACTCTCCATCTTCGGTGCGCTTCCCCCTCTCTCCCTATTTATTCCAGTTCCCTCTCCCCATCCCCCTCTCTGATGAAGGGTCTAGGCCCGAAACGTCAGCTTTTGTGCTCCTGAGATGCTGCTTGGCCTGCTGTGTTCATCCAGCCTCACATTTTATTATCTTGGATTTTAAGTAACTTTGGTTGATGGAAGAATGTTAGCTAGGGTACTGGGAGAAATCTCTGCTTTTCTTCATATACTATCTTAGGTTATCATATAATTAACTAAACAAACAGATGGCGCACAGTTGAATGGCTCATTCAACAGACTGCAATGCCAACAATGTAGCAACAATTCAATTAATCAGCTGGTATGTATACCTAAAGACAATTGTATACCAAGATTTCTTTCATGTCTTTTGAGGCCTCAGGACTTCTCAACATATCTTTGAAGAGCAGTCATTCTTGTAAATTAAGAAATATGGCAGTTAATTTGTACTCAAGTGGCTTCCACAAATATCTGTATCCAGGGGCTTGGTTAGAGAGAGAGAAATTGCAATTGTGAAATTGATTCATCCAATAAAGACAAATGAATATGAGAGTAACATCAGTGAGATAGTCTGAGTGAATAAGGGTGAAGATCAGTTAAAAAAGTTAGTCTGAATCAGTGATAAAAAAATGGCGTGGAGTGCGTGGAGTGCGTGGAGTGCGTGGAGTGAATGAGATTGAATGAGATTGAATGAGCGATCTTAGCTCCACATACTTACCTTGTTGGCAGCCTCCAGTGACTTCTTTAAAGGGTCACATACAAGACTACTTGTAAACATTTATTTCCTGAACACAGCTGGATGAGCCTGGCACTGGCTGAATGCAGGGCAGACTAGAATTGGAGAGGAAACTTCAGATGTTTTAAATCTCCTTGGTTGAATATATATTGAGTCTAATATAATGATCTAGGCATGAGCTCTTAACATTGATTTCTTTTTCCCTAGACCAATATGGCCATCTCTGTACCCACTTAATTGGAGGGTTAGCAGGCTATTAAATATTCAAACAAGCATTGTAAAATTTCTAGGTATACATCAACTAGATAACAATTCATTCAGTTCATAAATATCCAGAACAGTCTTTTTGTTCCATCTTCAATCAAACATTGCTTTTAAAAACAAAGACTTGAAAATACGTATGTTTTCCTTATTTACTAAAGGTTTCCCGTCCATTCAGCTGAACATTTAAATGATTACATAAAGGAGCAGAGATGAAGTATACAAGAGGTAACAATTAGCGAAGGAATCGTATAGACACATAATACAATGACATTTCTCCCTCGATATTTTATCTTAATTGTAACATTACAAAAATAACTCATTCTTCAAAATAATCAGCTTTTAGGATAGTTTGAAATTAATGATCTGGTTGCGAATTAAGAACCAGAAAACAGGAATTACAATACATGTTTTAAGGGATGACACAAATGGAATGCCAGTTTATGTAACCAAGCAGCTATTCAAGACTGGACATTATTGGAGACATTTCAATGTTTCTTCTGTAAGTTTATCAATAGCCACACCTCCGATTGAAATTTGGTCAATAATGGTCCAAGAAGTTAATTTATAAAAGACAAATAATTATTTGGTTTTTCCTGCATTTTTGTACCAAAATAATTGACACAAGTTTTAACACTTGTTACCTAACTATAGAATCCAACGCCAAACACTTGAAGCAAGAGTCAAATTTCAAAATAGGACCACAGCTAAACATTTAGTGCATAGTTTCAATATACTCTAGTGGTTTTATTGCTAAAATTCTTGGTAACTGTACTGATCTGGGCTCATTCCATCAATGCTCTGCCAAAAAAAATGAAACAAAAGTCAATAAAGGTAATAATATATATCACATTGATTAGAAAATGTTGGAAATATAGAACCTATTTGTTATTTTGCTGAAGCTCATGCAGATCCTACAGGCAATTTAGCATGGACTGCTTGGACCAAAGGATCTGTTTCAGCACTGTCTGACTCCATGGCTCTAGTACCTTGTTTGTTGAAAATAGCTAAACAGATATGCCCTTTGATCTAAACTGCCAGTCTTTAGGATGTATGACCTATATACCTGTCATCAGACTGGCACTGGAACTCAAATATCAAATGTCTCATTACTCACCTCTTCCAAAGTTTAAATGATGGTTTTCAATTTAAGTAGGTAATATTATGATTGTACTAATTAGTAGTACAAGACAAAAAGTTTCAACAAAATGTCTATGTTCAACAAAACAACTTCATGAATGTTTTACTTAGATTCAGTTTTATTCAAATAAAAACAATCCAACTGAGATTCATATCATACTTATTGTTCCCACCTCCAGTCTCTCCTTCTGTAAACTGTTTCCCATAGAATGCAATCCAAATTGCAGATTTATCTAACCAAATTAATGTGCCAAAGAATTCTGTAGTCAGACTTAGTACAATGATTTAAAAGTAATTTAAGTTTAATAGTATCTAACCGGTATGCATTACTACTCCTTAAAAAAAAACTTTATTTGTAGTTGTGTTCAATGATCAACTAAAGAATAGTGATTACTCATTACCTATCATTGCCGTGACATTTTCATTTTCAAGACCAACTTTATATTTCAACAATCTCTAACCACCTGCAAGGAAACAATGGAAACATCATGTCTCAAAGCGGTAGACAAATATTTATTCCTTGTTTGCGTTTTCTCCAGAAATACAGAATCCCACCCCGATTCTGACACACTTATCCGATGAAAGATTAATTTAAAACAAGTGATAGTAAGGGCAATTGAACAGAGAATGATTTACACAGGCAGGAAGTCCAAATTCAACAGACAATTTACATTTAATACTGAGTTCAGAAGCTTGCACTACGACTGTTCTAAGGGCTTTGACCCACAATGTGGGATTCATGCATTTATTGAGCAAACATAAACATACTTGAAGTGCAGAAAGTGTGCATAACTGCCATGATTTCAAGTTCATTTTTAAAAAGTCCCTGCATTAAATGTGATAGGCTGTACATCCATATAGCTACCCTTCAAGAAGCCAGGTTCATTAATAACAGATCACCAAAAGAAAAACATTACTCATTCATCTGGCAGGGGAAGAATTCAGGGCAAACACATTAGCAAGCTATAGGCTTCATTTTAAGAAACTTGCTGCTCTCAGTGATAATCCCTATCCACAAATGGTTCAAAACATTTTCTTCAACTGTTTCTCAATTCAAGCAGCACCAGTTAACCTCACATGTATTTATGTTCCATCATTGATCTCCTCTTTCTAAGATGAAGGGATTGACATTGCTGTCTGCAGAATCTCTCAAATTGGAACAACTCAGCTTACTGGAGGACTTCAATACAACAATGGACACAGACATGAGACATGACATTGTAATTTTACCCACATCTACCAATTCATCAGGGCATTAACTGCACACACATACCTCATGCAGTGTAAAAAATTTGCCTCATCTTTTTTAAAATCTCTTCTCTCACCTTCAAAATGTGCCCCCAGTCTTGAAATTCTCCTTCTTAGAGAAAAGCCAACTGTCATCAACTCTGTCTATACTTGTCATTATTTTATAAACTTCTATCAGATCACCTCTCAGCCTCCTATGCTCTAGTGAAGAGGGTTGAATATAACTACAAATAAAGTTTTTTTAAGCTGTAGCAACACATACCAATTAGATACTATTAAACTTAAATTACTTTTAAATCAATGTACTAAGTCTGACTACAGAATTCTTTTGGCACATTCATTTGGTTAGATAAACTTGCAATTTGGATTGCATTCTATGGGAAACAGTTTACAGAAGGAGAGACTGGAGGTGGGAACAATAAGTATGATACTTTCCTTACTATTCAAATCTTCCATACCTGACAACACCATGGTAAATCTGAAACCTCTCCATCTTTATAATATCCTTCCTATTACAGGGCAACCAGAACTGGACACAGTATTCCGGAAGACGCCTCACCAATGACCTGTACAACTTAAACATGATGTTGAACTCGTACACTCAAAGGGCTGAGCAATGAAGACAGGCGTGCCAAATGCCTTCCTAACAGTCCTATCTGGGATGCAAAGGATATTCTTTTCCCAAAAAAGTAGAGAACATCTGGAATTTTCTATTCCAAAAAGAATTGTGGAGGCCAGATCACTATTTAAAGAGTCAGATAAATTTTGGAACCATCGAGGAATTGAGAACTATGAGGAACTGGTACAAATGAGGAGTTGGGCCTGGGGCAGATCAGCTATTATCTTACTGAATGGCAGGGCTGGCTTGAGGGGCCAAATGGCCTATTCCTGCTCCTAATCCTTATGTTCATTCTAGAAAAGAAGCAATCACTGCAGCTGTCCATTACAGAACAGCTCAAGGGAAAGATTTGGGGTTAGTTCAGCAACAGTAAAGAATTGTAATCCTCGTGGAGTTTAATGAAAATTGATGACCCACTATGTCATTAACTTCTGAGGTGTTTACCCTGGCCATATTTGTTATTTTTCTGTGCATTGTGGAGTGTTTAATCACAGACTATTATCCATATCTACCACATGTAAATTCTGGGTAAGAAATTAATTGTGCATTTATTACAGCTTGTATTAAGCTCTAATTTGTATACTAAAGTATCCATGTTTGTCTAAGAAAGATGTCTTGCAGCTGCTCTGTGACAGCTTTGATCCCAGTACCACGGAGGCAACATACCATCCTGGAATCATATCTACAGTTACGGAACTGCATGACTATTGCCCTAACGAATGAATTTCCTATGACTGCCTGACTTCCACAGTTCTTTCCTATACAATTGAGCCAACTGAAGGACCACTAGCTGGGTTCACATTGGCAAGAAAAAACATTTTTCTCACCAGTATCCGGAATAGAAGACCAAATAGCAAGTAAATCATCTCAAGGGACAGCTATCCCGCCTGCCTGGTTTTCTTAAATATCCAGCAGTCACTCATGGTCCTAAGTTGTGTGATCACATTCCTTAATGTGCTATTTGCCTTGATCTACAATCAAGTCACTCTTCTAAACCCCAGCTTGCCAGCCTATCCTCATGAGACATTATGCTTATTTCATAGATCATAGAACCCCTACAGTGTGGAAACAGGCCATTTGTCCCAACAAGTCCACACCGACTCTCTGAAAAGCATCCCACCCAGACTCACCTCTCTACTCTATTCCTGTAACCCTGTATTTCCCATCTATCCAGGAAACCTCCTTTGCTCCACCTCTAAGGCATTTACAGCCTTCCTTAAATAAAAGGAAACCAAAACTGCACACAATACTCAAGATGTGATCTCACCACTGTTCTGCACACTGCAGTATAACTCCTCTCAAAATAATGGAGCCATTAGTCATCTTGATTACATACTCAATTTGCATACTAAACATTTTTGTGGTTCATACACTGGTACTCGCAAATCTCTCTCCACCTCAATGTTGCAGTTGGTGTCAATTTAAACAATACTTTATTCATTCTTCCTGCCAAAGTGAATTGCACTTGTCCAACATCACTCAACCTAACTACATCTGTCCCTAATTTATGTCTTATTCTGAACATACTTTCCTATGTATCTAGGTGCTGTCTGTGAATTTACCCATGATGCCTTCTCACACCACATTGATGTAAACTGTAAAAATTTGAGGCCCCAGCACAGACCCCTGCAGAACTCCTGAATCACATCTGCCTATCAGTGAAATACCCATTTATGCAAACTCAGTTTTCTGCCAAGCAGCCAGCCAATCTTATATCAACACAACACAAGCTTTTATTTTACAGAATAACCTTTGCTGTGACACTTATCCAAATATATCCAAGGAATCCAAAGTGCAATGATCTCTAGACTCCCCTTTATCCAAATCACATTAGACTCCTTTGAAGGCTAACAAATTGATCAAGTGTGAATTCCCTTTCACGAAACCTACTGACTCTTCCCAAAGACCTTGAGTTTTTCTAAATGTGTAGCTTTAACCTCTGATGATCAGTTCTAGCAAAGTGCTCTATGACAGATGTCAAGTAATTGGCCTATTTCTTCCTATTTTCTGTCTCGCTTCATGGATTTGCTACTTTCCAGTGACAGTGAACATTTCCTCAATTCAGGAAATTTTGGAAAATTAACACCACACATACCTTGTTAGCAATTGCTTTCAAGACCAAAGGATCTAGACCCACAGACTTGTCAGCCCTTGTTTCCCTTGTAACTGTAATTTTAAACAAGCTCCCCTTCTGCTTTGTAGCTCTTACTGAAATGTCTTTGTAACTTTTATGGCAAAAAATCCTTAGTGAGTTTTTTAAAATTATTATTTATCTATGTTGCATTTTATTTTATTAACTTCACTTCCAATTTGTACACTCTGTTAAAACTTAAGAATAAAATTGACCTTAACCATTTCCCAGATATACACCAAACAGCTAATTAATTTCCCCGCAGTACAACAAAATTGGAGATACAGTGGATAGCAAAGAATGTTACCTCAGAGTACAATGGGAATTTGATCAGATGGGTCAATGGGCCGAGGAATGGCAGATAACTGAGATGCTGCATTTTTGAAAGGCAAAACAGGGCAGGACATATACACTTAATGGTAAGTTATACTGCTGGTAGCTTTGCTGAGATCTGGGTTGAAATGTTGTCTATGATCTATTAGTGATTGGTGACTGTGTTTAAAATAAAATCAAAATATTTTGTTTTCTAATGATACACGTTACCTCCATGCTCCAAAATATACTTGCCGCTTTATCTGACGGTGCAATTATTTATGTCCCTTTGCAGTTGAACTAAAATAGCATTCCCCCAATAATTTTTATTAAATTTGGTCAATTTCATATTTACCAAGGAAAAGCACTCCAGTTAAAACCATAAATGAAAAAACCAGTCAGGTCAGGGAGGAGAGAATCATTTTTCTTGAGCATGATGCATCTTTTTTGTAGTAGTATTTGGAAGACTAAATGCTATTTCTTCTGCTACATTTAAAAATGCCTTACATTTGATGTTGAGCATTTCATATTTACATATGGAACAAAACTGTTTTTTTTAGGAACTGCAGTTAACATTCTAAATGTTTGCAGCGAGTTATCAAATTGAATGTGTTTTATACAATTCAGTACAGTTCTGTCACCATCAGCTTTGTGTAAAAAGAAAAATGCTAGAACACTTAATAAATGAGGATTTGGGATTAAGCTTTCTTTCCTATTTCCCTATTTTACAGTCATTGTGCATCAAGAATATGCACCAACGGATGGGGCAATTTTGTGTGCAGATATTTGTTACTTGGAATATTGTGTCCAGTTCTGGTCGCCCTATTATAGGAAAGATGTGGAGGCTTTGGAGAGGGTGCAAAGGAGGTTTACCAGGATGCTGCCTGGACTGGAGGGCTTGTCTTACGAGGAGAAGTTGACTGAGCTCGGACTTTTCTCTCTGGAGAGAAGGAGGAAGAGAGGTGACCTGATAGATTGTACAAGGTAATGAGAGGCATGGATAGAGTCGATAGCCAGAGACTTTTCCCCAGGGCAGGACTGACTGCCACGAGGGGTTATAGTTTTAAGGTGTTAGGAGGAAGGTATAGAGGAGACATCAGAGGGAGGTTCTTCACCCAGAAAGTTGTGAGCGCATGGAATAGTTTGCCAGTGATAGTCGTGGAAGCGGAGTCATTAGTGACATTTAAGCGGCTGCTGGACATGCACATGCACAGCAGTGAATTGAGGGGAATGTAGGTTAGGTTATTTTATTTTTGGATTAGGATTATTCCACGGCACAACATCATGGGCCAAAGGGCCTGTACTGTGCTGTACTTTTCTATGTTCTATGTCCTGGGAATGTTTCTGAACAAAGAGGCCTTAGAGTGCAGATTCACAGTTCCTTGAAAGTGGAGTCACAGGTAGACAGGATAGCGAAGAAGGCATTTGGTGTGCTTGTCTTTATGGGTCAGTGCATTGAGTATAGGAGTTCAGAGGTCATGTTGCAGCTGCACAGAGTATTGGTAAGACCACTACTGGAATACTGTGTGCAATTCTGGTCTCCGTGCTACAGGAAGGATGTTGTGAAACTTGAAAGTGTTTAGGAAAGATTTACAAGGATGTTGCCGTGGTTAGAGGGTTTGAGCTCAAGGGAGAGGCTGAATAGGCTGAGGCTACTTTCCCTGGAGCGTCAGAGGCTAAGGAGTGACCTTATAGACATTTATAAGGTCATGAGGGGCATGGATAGAATAAATAGACAAGTTTTTTTTCCTCATGGTGAGGGAGTCCAAAACTACAGGGCATAGGTTTAAGGTGAGAGAGGAAAGATATAAATGGGACCTAAGGGCAGCTTTTACACACAGAGTGGCGCATGTATGGAATGAGCTCACAGGAAGTGGAGGAAGCTGGTGCAGTTACAACATTTAAAAAGGCATCCAGATGGGCATATAAATAAAATTTTAGCGGGATATGGGCCAAATGCTGGCAAATGGGACTAGCTGCACTTGGGATATCTGGTCAGCAACAATGAGTTGGAGCAAAGGATCTGTTTTCATGCTGTACATCTCAATGACTCTGAGTCAAACAGTTTTAAAACTCAGGTTTGCACTCAGTTTCCTTAAATGGACGAGTTTGCTACCTACCCAAAAACACTTTGGATGTATTTGCAAATATCCCTCTCTGATCTGTTTTTTCCCCTCACCGGTATTCTTTGATGATATAATTCATTAACATGACGTTAACTGCTAAAGAGAGATTGACCTCTCCACAACTGTGCTGATCCTGGAACCACCACAATGTTCCCTGCCTAGCAAACCCAGAATAAGCAAAAATGACCTCCAAACGAACACTGGGATGACCACAGCCATACTGATGTTGGCGAAAGATTGTATCTACCATCTCTATCAATCCCCCCTTGTTGTTTCCCAACATGAAATTTTAGTATTCAGTCAGAGCAAGACCTTCAACACTGTATCATTGCGATAACCAAATCTGGGTCTCCTTCTCAGTATTGTTCACACAGCCCCCAAGTTACTCCCAATGTCACAGTCACTTGACAAATATATGCCACAGCTGTAAATCAGACAGGGACCGAGGCTGCAAGAGAGTGAGAATTCAAGTGAGAGTTCAAGCGAGAGAGAGTGGGAGGTGTGGCAGGGAATTCTAGTGCATAAAGCTACCATCATGTATGGAAAAGAAATTAGGTAGAGTATTTTTATGCTTATATTTTCGAAAAAATCTATAAAACAATTTTATTGATAACTACTGTAAATGTATTATCAGTTTACTTTAATGGCCAAGATAAAGAATACTGCCCAGAAGTAAACCCAAAACGTCAACTTTCCTGCTCCTCTGACGCTGCCTGGCCTGCTGTGTTCCTCCAGCTCCACACTGTTATCTCTGACTCCAGCACTGGCAGTTCTTACTATCTCTCTCCAGTGTAAAATTGCTTGCTCTGCACAAAAATGAAGTAGACTCATCTTTTTTCTCGATTTTTGTTGTGGAAAATCTAACTGGAACTACAGAATCTGGCAATTCGTGCACAGATAGGTTGCTCCAAATTGTATGATTAGCATTCTAACAATTTTTTGAACACTCATCTAAACTTTCATATTATTACCAGCATATTTTTTTGTGGTACATTGGTATAGCTTTTATCAAAAGTAATCAAAAACCTACAAATGAGAGCAGCTATTCTCTTTAAAGAAAATGATTAGCTTCACTAAAATCAAGACTAGAGGACTGTTGTCAGAGTCAATATGGGTAAGCATACATTGCCTTTAATGCACATTTTTACGCTGACAGGTCATCTCTGTTCTTTAACATCACAGAATGAAAAAAGGCTCAAATATTTCTTCTCGTAAGTAGATTTTTTGGGGTAAGGCAAGCTGTGAGAAAGCGGGAAAATCTGACCACCTCTCCCTATCTTCAATATTTAGTGCCAGCCTAGATTCTCGTGCTCAAATGTCTGGAATGGGACTTGAACCCACAACCTTCTGACAGAGATAGAGTGCTACTTATGCCAAATAGAACTAACTTGCCTATGATCAAGGATAATCATGCTCATCTATTTTTTTTCCAACAGAAGAAACAAAAATTTAATATGCTATTGCACCCATCTAGTAGTGCAGAATAAAGATTCTTGTGTTATAGATTGATTTAAAGAAACTGGGCAACTTGTTTTCTCCCATACAAAACACATGAAAGTTTCTTACCTCTGAGATGTTCTTTTGTGTGACCACCACTTGTGAATTTCTCCCTTCCCATTCTTCTACTACTTGGTTGGCTTCGGCAGTTTTCTGTGCAAAGTTTGTGTGAGAGTTGAGTAACGTGACTTCATAGAATTCTTGGATATCTGAACAGAAAAAAAAACACAAACCATTTCTCTGAAAAACAGGACAAAATAATGGAACCATTATTGAAATTATCTGGAATCTTAATTGTCTTGTAGCATTCAATGTTTTGCTAAAATTTATTTCAGAGACTACTAAAGTGACAAGTTAAATAATTTGTTGATTCAAAACATGGCAAGAGAATAATGTATTTCTCCAAATTAGTTAATGCTTTTAAGTAAGCCTGTTCTTTGTGTCTACAACCACATAAAAAAAATCTTCCAAAGAGCCCTTAAGCAAGACTTACCCCTTCCTATGTGAAAAGAATAATGATTGTGATGTCTTAATTGACAGACAGTCCAAAAATCAGATTCTGGTCATTGGGAAAACAAGTGCGATAAGGTCCTCTTTCACAGTGAGATCAAATATCAGGCATCAAAAAGCTATTTGCATGTATCCGCATGTGATTAGTTACATTATTTACCGTATTAACTTCCCCTTCCTGATTAGCTTCTCCGAACTCCTGTTGAGTTTGTTCTATTAGTTATAATTGGAGTGAGTTCATGACTATGTCTGCCATCTTCTTTGTCTTCACTTTGTCGACAACGGCCACAACTGCAGCAGGTGCCTCAATGATCACTCAAAATGATGTCCATCTGCAGCCTTATTCCGTACAATTGGGCAACAGCAACACGGTAGCCACAGATATTGGACATGTTCAGACAGGACTTATTCTTTAGCCAACAGCCTCAGACAATAGTACCTGGATCTGAAGGAATGATTCAGCAGACAGGTCCTGTCAGCCACCTCTGACTCTCAGACCATATTTTAATAGCAAGGAAAGATAGCCATCAGCCTCTAGCTCTGAAATACTATTTTGGTAGGCAGGACAGCAGGATACTCTTTATTTATCTTTAGATTTAGTTAATATTGTCACTTGTACCTAAGTACACTGAAAAGTGGACAATGATGTCACATACCAGTGCCATCTTGGATTACAAAATAACTTACTGAATAAATTGCAGAAACGGTAAAATACAAAATAACTTGATATTAAATTGTTATCACCAAAACTGAAACATCTTAGAAGTTCATTTTTCCTCCTGTATAGATTTCACCCTCTCTGCTCCTCCAGTCACCATCATACAACATCCTCCCTAGGATCCTACCAATATGCTCCTTTTCTGTCGCTGCTGGCATCATTGCTTCCGCATCCACTGCCTCTGAGTTGAGACAGTCATGTTGCGTGGGTCCCGCACCTCCTCCGATACTGATATCAACCGATGAGTCTTGGCTCAGAGGTCAAAATTCAATGCAGAGGGAAAGGAACCCAACAGCCTTTGGTTCCGAGGTTAAAAACAAAATGGGATTTTTTTTCCAATAGGAAACACTGAAAGAAAACACACAGTTGTGGTGGTGCGATCATGCTTACAACACACTGCTGTGGTAATGCCAGATAGGCTGTAGGTGTTACACACTGCACCTGCTCAAAGAGAATGGTGATGTGTGAAAGTTAATGGTGAAGTGTGTTTAAATGGGGAGTTCCAGACCACAATCTCCCCAGTCTGGAGGGACCACCACAATCACTTCAGGGGTTGCACGTTATCAATTTCTAATCTGCAATTTGGCAAAAGTTACAAACAATAAATTTGTAGTTGTATATTGGATATCCATGGAGATACTACAACTTGTACATACTAGAGCACTGATATGCACCAGCATCTTTGTAAGGCCCTTGGCGTATACAAGGATGGTTGATGTGGAATGTGCTACATTGTTCTACAAATACTTTGGTAGAAGTATATCCAAAAAATACAACAGAAGACTAACAGAAAATCCCCCTGAAGATGAAGCTCTGATCCCAGGACCAAGCAGAAGGTGCCATGCAGTGCTGTCATTTAAGGTATGCTATATCATACTGTTGTGTTGTGCCCCCCACAGTCTCAGTTGGTGAGAAGCAGATGAGCCAGAGATGCAACGGCTGAAGGAATCTTCTGATGAAGAAAATTATGGCAAGAATCCTGAGATCTACCAGTAATAATAGCAAAGCAAGGCCAAGAGCAATGCTCCAGATAGCCAGACAGTAATTTATAGCTACACAATTGAGAGACATTTGCACTGGTGGACAGTTTCAATTTGCCAAGTCTAATTTTATTTGCGTAGTTGGGTGGAATATTTCATGTTGGAAATTGACTTACTTGTTTTACATTTTTCAGTACTCAATGGAATAAGTAGTTCTTCTTTCTAATAGGAGTCTAATGTCCTCACCTTAAAGTGCCAGCATAAAATCTTTCCTTGACCCAACACCAGTGATAAAGCAGCAGTGATAATGTGCACTTCCACTTCTCCCAGGACGTTTCCACTATATGACAGTATTTAAAGTACAATGGACTATGATTTGCACACCCACTTTCAGCAGAGCATTGCATAAAGAAAACATAACGCATTGGCCATTTCAGAGCCTTACAAATTAGAGTGGCACTTTTGAGAGACCACACGTTGATCAAAACATTCCTTCCTGAAATGTGCGACAACATCACAGATTGTGCTATCCCTTCAATAAAGGTGGAGGAGAAGGGATTGAATTTGGACATCCCAGGTGCTGGCTCTTTTCAGAAATCTTTAGCTCCAACTTCCCTGACATTCATCAGTAGCACTCTGACTACCTTTCCAATTCATGAGTTTCTAGTTCCTTCTTGGATGAGGCTACCTGCAGTCAACACTTCATTGATTCAGAGAAAGAAACTTATGCACAGCAATTGCAATGCATTGCATCCATTTGTTGATTAAAAATGACCCACATGTTTAACATTGCTCTATCTAATTGAGGCTTATTGAGTAAGACGACTACAATAGATACTAAAATGGTGGAAGAAAAAAATAAGGTTACAAAAGTGAAGTTTTTACGTAATTATTTACCCATGTCCGCAGAGAACTTTTTTCTTGTTTTTCTGCCCTCCCACTACATCTTGGTGCAAAATGGGCCTCCACAGTTGTGAAGGAAATCTACTCTGTAGTATGCCCTGTTGATTTCAAATACTTCAGTAGATGTCCTCTGGTGGATGAGAGTTTAGAGGGCCTTGATTTGCCGAATATTCAACACGGATGCAGGCTCACCCGTTTTACTTGAATCACTGCCGGAATTGGGAGTCAAAACTTGAGGTGAAGTGGATAGGCGGAACACTGTTTCCCAGAGAATAAACTACAGGGGTGCATTATCTGCCAATCCTCCTCCCTGTGGAAGCATGCCAACGCCTGGAATAAGGTCAAAGTCCTTCAACCTTTTGATCTTGCCATTGATGTCAAGTACCCATGGCTAAAACAATGGAGTGTATATTGGACTGCATATCTGACAGCTATTGAGCTGCTGGATCTAGGTCACTTTTCCACAAAGAACAGCCCAACAGCTCACATAGCCACCGGTAGTGAAACCAGAGATAGACTCTTCCATCTTTTGCTCTTAGGGTACACTTAGGGTACCTGGGCAGTCCTCCATCAGTGCTTTGCAGAAGAATACCATTCTTAATGCTCCCATGCACTCCCTGGTGGTTAATCATGCTACTTACAGCCAATTACAGTCAACTTCTTCTGCAAAGCTTTATCCCTCTGCGTCGCCACCTTAACAAATTTCGGTCACGACACGATGCTGAACTGCTCATCCTCCATCTTCACGTCCGTGCTCACTTCTTTGGACAAGAGTCCTCTCCCTGTCCCACAGACCCTTTTGCCCAACTCCAACACTCTCCCTCCACCTGGACCCCTCCCTCCAGCCTTTTATCTGCACTCAATCTTTTCATTGAGAACTGTCCGTACACTCAGATCTAACCCTAACTTTGTTATCACGCCTGCCGATAAGGGCAGTGCTGTTGTTGCCTCACGTACTAACTTCTACCTTGCAAAGACTCAGCGCTGCCTCTCAGATACCTCCTCCTACCTTCCACTGGACCATGGCCCCACCGTGGCACATCAGGCCATTGTATCCACTATGGTTACAGATCTCATTTCATCCAGTGATGTCCCCCCATCTGTTTCCAAGCTAATAGTCCTCCAACCCGCACTGCTCATTTCTACCTCCTGCCAAAAATCCACAAACAGGACCGTCCAAGTAGACCCATTCTTTCAGTCTATCCATGCCCCACAGAACTCATCTCTTCCTACCTTGATTCAGTGCAATCCCTACCCACTTATATCCATGATTCATCTGAAGGCTTATGCAGGTTTCAAAGCTTCCAGTTTACTGGCTCCAGCCACCTCCTCTTTACCATGGATGTGCAAGCCCCTTATACATCCATTCCTCACCGCGGGGAGTTGGGGGGGGGTCTTAGGGCTCTCTGCTTCTTCCTGGAGCAAAGACCTGAACCATCCCCACCGACCACCACCCTCTTCCGCTTGGCTGAACTTGTCCTCGCACTCAACTTCTGTTTCAACTCCTCTCATTTTCTTCAGATAAGAGGGGTTGCCATGAGTACCCAAATAGGCCCTAGTTATGCCTCTCTCTTCGTGGGGTATATGGAACATTCCTTGTTCCAGTCCTATTCCAGCCCCCACCCACAACTCATCCTCCAATACATCGATGATATCATTGGTGCTGCTTCCCTCTCTCATCCATAATTGGAAAACTTCATCAATTTCGCCTCCAATTTCCACACTACCCTCATCTTCACCTGGTCTATGTCTGACTCCTCCCTTCCCTTCCTCTACATTTCTGTTTCCATTTCTGGGGATAGAGAGTTCTGCAGACCCGAAATGTTAACTGTTTTCTCCTCCACAGATGCTGCCAGACCTGCTGAGCTTTTCCAACAACTTTGTTTTTGTTCGTCTGCAAAGCACTGATGGAGGACTGCCCAGGTACCCTCAGTGTTAATGATTTTGGGCATTTCTTCCTCTCCTAAGAACACAGCAGTGATGTGCTCTCCAGATCTGCCCCCAAATCAAATCCAAATAAAGTACCAAGCGAGATAACAGTCTCTGGAGGAGGACTGCCAATGTATGTTCAGAGGTTGCCTCCTCTAAACGTGGTGTTGTTGCAGGGGGTCTCAAGCTGCAGCCTCTTCCTAGTTGAATATAGAAACAAATAAGCAAAATTTGGCAGCCAATACCAAGACATGGCTGATGGATGACTGGATGGCACTGATTAGGACCAAAATCTTGAAAAGGGACAAGGCATTTAGGAAGGTTAGAAAGTTACATAAAGATCGAAGGGTGGCACTGCTGGATCTTATCGTTTATACAGTAGAAAGGGCTGACCTAAATTCAAGGAACCAAGGTGTGGGAGTAGTTTGGGTAGAGATGGGGAATGATAATGCAAGAAGCCACATGTGGAAGTGGCGTAAGTCTCCAATAGTAACATGGTAGAGTGAAACTTAGTAAAAGAAATAGCAAGAGCTCAAAAGTTTGCCAATAATCAAGGGAGATTTCAATCCACTTAAAACTTCTAAAGTCAGATGGGCAAAAGTAGCCTAGATGAGGAACTCAAAGAATGGTTTTGAGGTTGCTTTCAGAACAGCAAGTTTCATCGCTGATTAGAGAACAAATTAACTCAGCCTAGCATAGTAAAACAAGATAGATTTAATTAATTATGTCATGGCTAACACATGTGGTAACAGCAACCATAGTACAAATGGGAAATTCAATTGTTCAAGGAGGAAAGGAATGGATCCGATGTTTTTGTTTTACATATTTAAGTAGGGACACTTCTGAGGCACGAAAGCAGAGGTGGCTAAAGAGAATTGGCAAACTACGTTAAAGGATAGGTTAATACAGATACAATGGCAGACAAAGGGAATGTTTCAGATACATGGAATAAGTAACATTTCTTTTAATTTTTTGGAATACAAGGGATGGGCAATCTGCTCAAGTTTAACCAGGAAAGGTTAAAAATAGCATCACACTACAAGAAAAAGCACCTAACTGTATAAAAACAGGCAGCTCAGAAGGTTGGCCAGAACATTAAAAAAGCAAAGACTAAAAGATTAATAGGGAGATGAAAATCAGAGTATAGGGCAAGACAGCCAGAAAAATAAAACAAGGTAATGAGAGTTCCCATAAATATTTAAAAAGTAGAAGTATCAACAAACTGAGCCTGGGTCCTATAGAAAGTGAGTCTGGAGAATTAATCATCAAAAATAAGGAGATGGCAAATGAATTAAACTGCAAGTGCAGGGTTCTGATTTTTAAGTGATTTCAACCATCTACAGATCCCTGGCTGTAGACACTGGACTTATTTAGGCAATGTGAAATGAAGGAGGCAGTAGGCAGGTATCTCAGGGCAAAAGAATCTCGACACTGATTTCCAAAAAGCAGAAGTTAAGCAGAATATCAAAAAATGGTAAATTCAATAAATAGGGAAATTGACACAATCAACTCTACAGAGGACAGTAATAATACATTACTGGTCATTAACATTCAGAGGACTGCCAGGTACCCTACCAATGCTTTGCAGAAGAAGTTAGCTGTAATTGGCTGTAAGTCGCATGGTTATCCTACAGGGAGTGCATGGGAACACTAAGAACAGTGTGCCAGAGGACAGTAATATTAAATACACGATTAGCTGGATTAACCACTATTACAGCCTAATTACAGAATTTAATCAGGGCTCCTACCCTGAGCATCCCCATGTGCTGTCACCACCCACCTTCTGCTCATTGCTAACTAGGATGAAGCTTCGGAAACTCAGGACATTCCTTGGGTACCATTTGGCTAAGTGAACTTCAGTTTAAACTTTCTTGTAATGGAGGCCGTGACATTGTGACCCCATCTCTCCACCGCCCCCTCCCCCACAACCATACAGCACCAAAACATCCCCTGATCGCCTGGGGGTGGCAGGACACCTATCTAATGAAATGTCCCCTGACCACATAGGCTTACTTATTTCCCCTCCTGTTTGGGCAACCCAACAGTAAAACTCTTGTCCGTCTGACCGACCTTTCCTGTGGACACAGAACACAAACACAGCCTTGCCCTTCAGCAGTACTAAAGTTAGGCTCCATATTATTAAATTCCCACAATCAATCAATCTCCATAACATCTCCAACTGAACCTAAGACTTTAGTCAAAAGCCATATACAGTGCCCAGTGTCTCCCGGTGGCCAGGCTAAAATCTGCTGGGTCTACCCTTGCTGCAGCCTCTAGGCAGCTGGTACCCTGGGCACCACGGTGTCCTCAGCTTCAGGGTTTGGAGGGTTATCGCACTGTTCCCTCTTTACTTGACGGGGACGCTCCCGAATCCCAGACTATGGGTGGCTGATCTAGCCTGAGGGGGACTTGGTTCTGCAACCTGTAGGACCTTGGCTTCTCCTAAGAGCTCTCCATGGTCTCTGACTGCCGCCTGGCCTGTGGCCTCCCCTGGGACTCTCCCAGTCTGGGGCCACTGCTTAACCTGTGGCCTTCCCTGAGAGCTTCTCTTCATTTGGGGCAATTGCACATTTCCTACAGTTTTTGGGTGGCAAGTACACTGGGGACCGTAGCTTCCTCGGCTTTGGATCCTGGTGGGTTCTCCTCAGCACTCCCACTTTCTAACTAGGGACCCTTCCTGAGTCCCCAACTATAGGTGGGCCAAGCTACTCTGTGAAGCAGTTCATTTGGCCAGGCCTTGCAACCTGTGAAACTGTAGATTCCCCTTGGGGCTCCAGGGAACTCCAAAGTCCCAAACTACAGGTGGCCTAACCTGCTCTGCTAAGCAGTTCAGCAGCCTTGACCCTGCAGCCTGTGGCTTCCCCAGTGGCCCTTCACAGTCTGGAGCTTAGGCCTGATCTGTGGCCTCCCCTGGGGAAACTCCCAAGTGCCAAACCATGGGTGGGCTACTAGCCCTGGCCCTGCAGCCTGTGGTCACTGCCTATTGCCTGCCCTCTTATCATGACCCACAGCCTCGGTTGCTTCGTTATTTATTGCAAGCCTCAATATTCTCCCCCGCAACCAATGTTCCTGGGACGGGAGTCTGTGTCTCGGGATCTGGAGCTTGAGTTATACTTGCAGGTGTCCCCCATCCCTAGCTGTTGCTCTTGGGCTTGAGCCACTAGGGTCCCAGCAGGTACTGCTCAGGTGCGTTCCTTGGCAAGTGTACCAGCCTGGTTGTTGCCCTCAGCACAGGGTCTGGTCTTTCCTCTTCCTCCTACTCCTACTCAGACAATCAGCCTGAGGAATTTCCCTTCCCAGGCGGCCCACCTGTGCTTAATTTGGGTTCGCCTTGAACCTTTGTCCTATGACGAGAGCCACGAGTTATGATGTGGGACAGTGAGGGCCCTCACATTCACCACCATGGCTGCGTCCCTGACCCTGTGTGTGTAGCCCAAAACATCTCTTAAAAAAGCCTCATTAGGGGTTATGTTACCAGACCCACTTCCCAGACACGCACAGGAAGATCCCAACCTCCCACTTATTCCATGGGTTGGGACAATCCTTCCTCCAGAGCGCCACTCCTCCTGCACCCAAAGTAGTTGCTCCTCTGATCAGAGATAATGGGAACTGCAGACGCTGGAGAATCTAAGATAACAAAGTGTGGAGCTGGATGAACACAGCAGGCCAAGCAGCATAAAAGCTGACGTTTCGGGCCTAGACCCTTCAGCAGAAAAGGGGGATGGGGACAGCATTCTGAAGTAAATAGGGAGAGAGGGGGAGGAGGACTGAAGATGGATAGAGGAGAAGATAGGTGGAGAGAGGAGAGTATGGGTGGGGAGGCGAGGAGGAGATAGGTCAGTCCAGGGAGGACGGACAGGTCAAGGGGGCGGGATAAGGTTGGTAGGTAGGAAATGAAGGTGCAGCTTGAGGTGGGAGGAGGGGATAGGTGAGAGGAAGAACAGGTGAGGGGGGGGGAACGAGCTGGGCTGGTTTTGGGATGCAATGGGGGGGCCGGGAGATTTTGAAGCTGGTGAAATCCACATTGATACCATTGGGCTGCAGGGTTCCCAAGCAGAATATGAGTTGCTATTCCTGCAACCTACAGGTGGCATCATTGTGGGACTGTAGGAGGCCCAGGATGGACATGTCGTCTAAGGAATGCGAGGGGGAGTTGAAATGGTTCACGACTGGGAGGTGCAGCTGTTTACTGCGAACCGAGCGGAGGTGTTCTGCAAAGCGGTCCCCAAGCCTCTGCTTGGTTTCCCCAATGTAGAGAATGCCACAATGGGTACAGCGGATGCAGTATACCACATTGGCGGATGTGCAGGTGAACATCTGCTTGATGTGGAAAGTCAACTTGGGGCCTGGGATGAGGGAGGTGGTGTGGGGGCAGGGGTAGCACTTCCTGTGGTTGCAGGGGAAAGTGCTAGGTGTGGTAGGGTTGGAGGGAAGTGTGGAGCGGACAAGGGAGTCACAGAGAGAATGGTCTCTCCAGAAGGCAGACAAGGGTGGGGTGGGAAAAACATCTTTGGTGGTGGGTCGGATTGTAGATAGCGGAAGTGTCGGAGGATGGTGCGTTGTATCTGGAGGTTGGTAGGGTGGTATGTGAGGACTCGGGGGATGCTCTTGGGGCGGTTTTGCGAGGGTGGGGTGTGAGGGATGAGGTACGGGAAATGCGGGAGACACTGTCGAGGGCTTTCTCGACCACTGTGGGGGCAAAGTTGCAGCCCTTGAAGAACAAGGACATCTGGGATGTGAGGGAGTAGAATGCCTCATCCTGGGAGCAAATGTGGCGGAGGCAAAGGAATTGGGAATAGGGGATGGAATTTTTGCAGGAAGGTGGTGTATTCCAGGTAGCTGTGGGAGTTGGTGAGCTTGAAATGGACATCGGATTGTAGGTAGTTGCCTGAGATGGAACCTCACGCTCAACAACTTCTCTTTCAATTCCTCCTACTTCCTACAGACTAAGGGGGTGGCCATGGGTACCCACATGGGCCCAAGCTAATGCTGCCTCTTTGTAGGTTATGTGGAACAGTCCCTCTTTTGCACCTACACTGGCCCCAAACCCCACCTCTTCCTCCGTTACACTGATGACTGTATTGGCGCCGCCTCATGCTCCCAAGAGGAACTCGAACAGTTCATTCATTTCACCAATGCCTTCCACCCCAATTTCAAGTTCACCTGGACCATCTCCAACACATCCCTTACCTTCCTGGACCTTTCCTTCTCCATCTCAGGCAACCATCCTCCCAGTAGTTATTCTGGTCGAGGTACTCTCCATAAGCGCTCACATACTTTGAGGTTTCACCTGCGACCTGGATGATGTTCTCCACTCAGGAGAAGAGACTTCAATCATTGATATCTATGGCTTCCAGGATCACTTCCTGGATGTTGGTGAACATACTCCACCTCTTATTGTTGTAGGATGATAGTAGACTATATGAGGCCCTGTCAGGAAAGGCAGTGGGAATTTGACTATCCCAGCATCATCACAGCCATTTTTTCTACTGCCTGTTCCACCTCCATTAAATGTACAGACAAGTCCCCCTTGTGTGGAAGCTTGTCCGGGTGTGCCACCATATCCCTGAACTGCTGGGTTGCGCACAGGGACACAAAGGGGCTCTCCAGATCCCCCTTTTCCTCACCCTCACCAGGCATGTCATAACAAGTACATGGGCCCTGGTTCCACCTTTCCATACCGCCCCTGCACCCCCATATACCTGCTGCTGGACCAGGCTTGCTCCAGGTGCCACAGCACCCACTGCAGGCTCAGTCCAGCATAGGTACTAGTTAAGCCTCCACCTACTGCCTATCCAGGCCTGATCCCAGCACAAGTAGCAAAGCAGAGCACCCCACAGCCAATCAGCTCTCCCTCCTCCCAGCATCACAGGTGGCCAAGCGTTCCCAGCTGCCCTATCATCGGTCCCCAACCTCACCCCCTTGTTCTTCCCAGCCTGCATGGGCCACAACCAGGTTTGTCAGGCAAACCCTCTCTCTAGTCTGGTACAGAACACAGCTCAGTTTACAGATCTGCTCCTGGCATTTCCTTACATTTTATGTCTGCTATCCTTTGGTGCAGGTAACCCTATCAGCTGCCTGCACGTCTCTTAGCCATCAGGGGAAGCAACTAAAAGTGCAGGAAGCAAAGCTTTTTTCCTCTTTTAGTCCCTGCTCACTACTCCTGCCTTCTGTGACCTGACACTGCAGGTATTCTAATTGGTTTCTGTATCTTTCTTGTTTGCCACCTCTCTTGCCTTTCTCGCTGTATGATGGATAAAAGGAAACAGATGATTTACTGGATTTAGATTTCCAGAAGGCATTTGATTAGATGCCATAAAAAAAGGTTAGTGTACAAAATAGAAGTGAATAGTGTGGCTGGGGGTACTAATAACGGCATGGATAAAAGACTGATTGGCTAAAAGAATGCAGAGTATAACGACAAGTTTCTCTCGGATTCAAGATATTATATGTAATGTACTACAGATCAGTACTGGACTTCATCTAGTTACAATTTATCTAGTTGATTTGGAAGATGGATAGAACGTAACATTTACTGATAACCAAGTTAACTAGGAAAGTAAACTGTAATTACCATGTTATGATATTCCTGCTTGTAGCCGAGAATAACGAACAGCCACAAGCAAGATTATAAAGGCACATAAACAGCTGAGGGTGTTTGCAGAATGTCATGTGTTACAGTCAGGTTCTTTGAGCCCTGCAATTGCACCATGTCCTTGATCAGCCTCCTGGCTATCATTTTCTTCAAATAAACATACAATATGCAATTTTTAACTAAAATTAACTTTTGATGCTGTAGTTCTGCTATTGTCAGTACTGACAATGACAATGTTTGAGAAATTCTCATGACAGTTCTGACTACATTTGTTTACAGTGTATAAATGACTGGATGAGGAAAGTGAATGCACTATAGCCAAGTTTACAAATGACACAAAAGATAGGTAGAAGGCAAGTGTGTAAAAACCTGGTGTTTAGAATATAATGTAAGGAAATGTGAAGTTATGCACTTCGTCAGGAAGAAGAGAACAGATGAATATTACGTAAGTGGAGAAAGATTGTAGAAAGTTACAGAACATAGGGATTTAACATAGCTTATCATGCATTCACTAACAGTTCGCAGGGGAGGCAATTGGAGTGTTGGCCAAGTTCAGCATAGAAAACAATTGGAATGTTGGCCTTTATTTCAAAAGGAATGGGGTATAAAAGTAAGGATGTTTTCCTAAAATTGCACAAGGCACTAGTCAGACCACAGCTGGTATACTATGAACAGTTTTATGCCCCTTCACTAAGGAAAAATATACTGGCATTGGAAGTCATCCAGAGAAAGTTCACTAGGCTAAAACCAGGTATGGAGGGACTGTCTAATGAAACAAGGTTGAAAGGGTTGGACCTGTACTCATTGCAATATAGAAGAACAAGAGGTGACGTTTTGAAACACAAGATTCTTTAATGATTTGACAGGGTAGGTATGAAAAGGCCTTTACTCCTTGTGGGAGATTCTAGGACCAAAGGCACAAACCAGAAGGCATCATCTCAGAATTTGGATCACACATTTAAGACAGAGGTAAGGGAGAATTATTTCTGAGGGTGGTGAATCTGAGGAATTCTTACCACAGAGGACTGCTGAGGCCAGGTAGTTTGGTCAATCCTTAAGTAAATAATAGATCTTTAAAAACCAGTAAGAGAATCAAGGGTTACGTATGAAAAACAGAAAAGTGGATTTGAGGATAAATCAGATCGACCAAACTGGTGAAATATTGCAGAGCTCGGAGATTAAGAAGGGTTTTGTATGTCCTAGCGTACAAACTGCAAAAAGACTTGTATACAGATACAAGTAGTAATTAGGAAAATTCGAAGAATGTCTGGATTAATTGCAAGGGAAAATTATACACTAAAATTAGAAGGGTCATGCTTCAATTGTACAAAGCACTGGTGAGACTACATCTGGGGCACCGTGCACAGTATTTATGACCTTACTATTAAAGAAGAATGTAAAAGCTTTGGAAGGAGCTCAGAGAAGACCAAAACCTGGGATGGGCATGTTGTCTTGAAAGGAATGATTGGAGGTTTATAAAATTATGACAGGCATAGCTAAGGTCAATAACAAGGGTCTTTTCTCTAGGGTGGGTGATTTCAAATCTAAGGAGCATATTTTCAAGGTAAAAGGTCTAAAAGGGACTGGGGGAAACATATTTTACATAAAGTGCCAGAGGATTTGGTGGACGCAGGTACAGTTACAACATTTAAGACACATTGGGATAAGTTAATGAAAACAAAAGACTGGAAGAAATATGGGCCAAGCATAGGCAAGTGTGACTGGTTCAGTTTGGGAACGTGGTCACTGTGGACTGGTTGGACGATCTGTAAGACTCTAGGACTATGACAGGCTAGGTTTGTATTCACTGGAGTTTAAAGAATAAGAGATGAGTTAACTGAAACACACAAGATCCCAATGTGTTTTGATAGAGCAGATATGGAGAAGACATTTCTGCATATGGGAGAATCTCAAACCAAGGGTCCCAGTTTTTGTACACATGCTTGCCCCTTTAAACAGAGATGAAGTGCAAGTTCTTCACTCAACATCATGAGTCTCTGGATCTTTATTCCTGAAAAGTCGTGGAAGTCTGAATATTCAAGGCAGAGATGGCAAAGGTTCTCGATCAGCAAGGGTAACAGGGGCAAGCATGGATGTGGATTCCAAGTAACAGTCAGATTAACCATGATCTTATTAAATAGGAAGTCAGATTCAAGGGACCAAATGGTCTCCTCCTGCTATGTGCTTCTTGATTAAAGAAAGAGGAGAGTACAATGTTGCTGGCTAGTTTGCTGGACTCTTGTTGCCCTCGTCACCATAAGGTTTCTCTGTTCTGTGTGGTCAACTCAATGACTTTTTGTCAAATGTTGACAGGATTGGTGGGTGCCTTGATAGATACCAGCTCCCTGCCGGTCATGGCCCTCTTCATCCATTTCTGGGCCAGTTTATCCTGCAAGGAGATGAACTGATAGATCAAATGTAATTGTATGGGTGCAACAGCATGTAACCATGTGAGATGCTTTGGCATCCCTAAGGAGCATATATGATGATGTTTGGAAGGGGTGTTAGTATAGGAGGAGGAGATGGGTGACAGTTGAGTGGATACAATATAGGCAATGTGGAGGCTTGCAATCTATCACACTTGGTGAGAGGCATTTGCAGTGTAAGATTCACACTGAGCAATGGGCTTGTGAGTACAAGATAGCAAGGAAAGATAGTGCAATTTAACTTATAAAGCACAGAGGATCATTTACCTTTTCCCCAGGACTATGTATGGCACAGTTTCTGTGCAAACCAACGGCAATGCCCGTACAGTTATCTGTAACCAGGCTGAATGGGTCTGACGCCATGATCGCAATTCTACTGGCTGGGTAGAAGCTGTTGCCTGTGACCACATCTGGCAAAATCTATAGTGCACAAATCAATTATAGTAGCAAATATGCTAGCATAGTATATTCTGTTTTACTGACATCTCTTTTGTAATTCTGCCCACCAGATGCTGAAGGATAGTTTTGGCTTGTAGTGTTTGAAGTAGTAAACAGCTGGTCTTTAAATATGGTGCCCAAGCCTTGAAATTGGGAAGGTGCGCGTCACTCACCATACAATTTTCCATGTTACTTACATAATATGTAGATTCCACAAATAGGAGATGAAAAGAATTTGATCAAACAACGTAACCCACCAACAGTCATGACAAACATCAATACTGCCATGCTTTAACTTCAAAGGAGGAAATTGTGCCATGTCTGCTACATTTCACTTCCTTGAGGGATTAAAAATTAGAAGTTGATTTCACTACACACAGCTCTCGTTTGTCTTTTCAAAAGGTGGTGTTTTTATAAGTAGAAGATGATCGTTTATGTTTATACTGGTATCATTACAATCTGAACATAACAATTTGTCCATCAGGTCAGAAAAATGTACTGGAGAATTATCACGTAACTGAAATGCAGAAAATATTACGTATTCCATCGATAATGAAAATACATGGCTTCCTAATAGTTTATAAACAGTTTATATAGTTTTTCCCTCTCAAATAATTGAAACCCCTCCTTGGTTTTACCCATTTCATTCAAATGGATTACCCACTTCATTCCTGATCTGATTTTATTCTCCACTGAAGCCAATAGATCTATAGTTCTGACTGAACCCAATGCTGGCATAATGTTGCATTAGAATGTATTCTTCCACACTGTCAGATTCTAATGAATGACTTAAAGAGCAATTCATTCATCAAGCAACAGAACTGATTCGTTGATCAAGAGAGATAACAAGAAGTAGAGCCGGATGAATACAGCGTGCCAGGCAGCATGAGAGGAGCAGGAAAGCTGACGTTTCGGGTCTGGGCCTTCTTCAGAAAGCTGATTCTTTCACTATAATTTCCAATTTCAAAATTAAAGCATCTTAAACATATCTCTCTAACAAGAAAAACAAATTGTTCCTGCCAGCACAATTCAAGATCACAGTACACATTACTCTTTTTTTTATTTATTCACAGGTTGAGGGAGTTGTTGGTTAGGCCAACATTTATTGCCCATCCCTAATGGGCAGTTAAGACTCAACCACATTGCTGTGGATCTGGAGTCACGTGTAGGCCAGATCAAGTAAGGATGGCAGTTTCCTTCCCTAAAAGGGTATTAGTGAAACACATGTATTTTTCCAACAATTAACAATGGATCCATGGTCATGAATGCTCTTAATTCCACATATTTATTAAATTCAACTTGTGCCATCTGCCTTGGCAGGATTTGAGTCCAGATCACCAGAACATTACCTGGGTCACTGGATTAACAGTCCAGTGATAATACCATATGGCCATTGCCTCCCCCATAACACTGACATAAAATAGCGCAACATTTCACTACAGCAGGGCATACTAAAGCTAAATTTACATCCATTATATTGATTGATCCTGCCATCACAAATTAATTTATTCCATTGTCGTCAGTTTCGAATTAACATCACTGTATCATTAAAAACTGTATCCTTTTCTTCGGCAAACATGTGAAATTTCATTTGTCTTAGTCAAATTCTTGTCCTCCTGTAACTCTGTAGAACATACAACATTAAACAGACTAGGGCAAGTTGCCTCTCTTGGATCTTCTACATCATTATTTGTTTTCCTAAGTATGTTCTTACATTCCTGTCATTCATTCTATCTTAGACAACCATGTCTCACTTCCAATGGTAATATATTTTGCTCGTCAATTTTTTTCATGTTCCAGTACCCAGATTTGTAAACTAATATGGGATTATCATAGCTTTTTAAACATGTATCTTCACTTTGTGGTGAAAACCATCTGTTGCTCGCAATTTGTGGTAACAGGACACAAGAGGTTCCAAGAGGCTATTACATTTGACGGCAACAACCTATTAGTGACATTCAGCCCTGCCTCATGGGACAGGGCCTGTTGTAAGGGTTTCAATTGGTTACACTGGGCAGTTCAGGGGTCACCAAAAGGAGTTCAAAGGGACAGGGCATGAAACTGGAAGTTGGTGTAAGAAAGAGAAAGAGAGCAAAGCAAACTCTATGTTAGGCAAGACTGTTTTAACTGTACTGGTAAAAGAGACTGAATTACATTTAACAATAGTAGTAGTTCAATCAGAGGGAATATCTACAGCAGCCAAATTAGTTCTATGCTGCGAGGGCTCAAGGAAGTTAGGAAATATGGAGAGAACAAAAAGTCGCACCTGTACATGCTGGAATGCAGTTCCCAAAACATTTTGATTAAGGTGAATTTCCAAAGAGAAGTCATGTTGGACTGAAACGTTAATGCTTTTTCTGTCTCCACAGTGTTGCCATACCCGGTGATTTCTTCAGCATTTGCTTTTGTTTCCATGAGAAAAGCAGCAATAGATTCTGAGCTAAGCTAGCTCAAGGGTATTAGGCATAGAGGGTTTGACCAGCTTAGGGAGGGAAGCAATGGGGGTGGGTAGGCTGGGCTGTTAGGAGCAGACAGGTAGGAAAGTGGGATAGTACCCTGGAGATGCATTGGCTCCACTGCACAAACTCTCCTGAACACAGTACAGCCCCCTTCCTTTCTTCTGTTTTAAGCAAAAAATGGGTTGCCCACATCAACCATACAACAGCTCTTGCAAAATATTAGTGGGGGGCCTTTAACAGGCTCAGTTAACCCTTAATTATTTGGTTACATATGGTGGGTAGGCTGCCAATTCCAGTGCTCACTCACCCATTACATTATGGGGTGAACCCAAGGTTGCATAGGAAGCAGTTTGGCTTAGCATCCATCCTATTGTGAGTCACACTCTCTGCGATCTCATTTCCACCGCCCCCCCCCCCCCCCCCCCCACCATTTCTACCTTATTCCTCCAACCAATAAAAAAAACACACAGTTGACTGCAGCACACAAAAATTGTTTGTTTAACTAACAAAAAGTTGACCCTTTGCAATTCACCTACCTGTGCAACACGTCCAAAGCAGATGTCACCTCCCTGACCCTACACTCATCCCTGGAATATCTGCATTGCAAGGATATGTATGTCGGGCTCCTACTTATTGACTACACTTCCACCTTCAACCCCATAATTCCAAACATTCTAAACTCAGAGACATAGATCTCGGTTCCCCTCTCTCTAACTGGACCCTCGACTGTGACTCATTGACCACGGTCAAGAAGAACAGGCAATGTTCTAGCAGCCATGACTGAAATTGACCACTTGGAGCTGTTTCAGCCAACATAAGATGGCCGAAAGATGATCATAGCTTGACTTATATAGTGTCCGTATAGATATACTGGATAAGATGAGATTCTCCATAGGAAGAAACATTAGGGAAGTTAATTGGGTTTCCATGAACAGGCAGTTCTAAAAGAAAATAGGCATTTTAATAGGGGGCATTTTTGTTAGACCTAGTTTAGCTCCAGTCCAATGTTTGTTACTTGGTAAAAGGCAGAAGGAAAAGTCTGATCCTACAGTCTTCAGAACTGATTAGGTAATTGTTGAATTAGAAAAGCAAACAACAGATTTACATGAAAAGGTTGTTTGCATTCCTTAATCAAATGTTTACAGGCAATAAAGAGGCCCAGTGCATTATTGGGGAGTATAAAGTAACATATCATGCAAAAACAACCTCCAAAAAAAACCATTTGCACTGGAGAAGGGCTGAGAAAGGTTGTATAAAGAGAGATCATGAGTGTGGAAAAATAAACAATTGAGACTTGCGTGTAGATGTGGGTAGTTCGAACAAATTCCTACATCCAAAAGTCAAGGGAAGAGCAACAAAGACAGATTACAAAATACAGAATGGACAATAACCATATGTTCCCTAGTTTTTGTGGAAGCCACACGGCTTGTTAAAGTTGTAAAGTGACTGAATTTCACCCTCAGTGGAATTCAGAGAGATGCTTTTCATTAAAAGAAAATTAGTAATGGAAAGTGTAGAGTAGAAACTGTAAAAAATGAAACTCACTTTAAAATCCACTTACAGTAGCAAGGGTCATAAATACTGTTGCAGGTGTTATCTCACTCGGGCTGAACTCAGAGATTGTTCTCAATTTGTCAGCTGTGTCATAGTAACTTCTAAAAAAAGTCAAATTTAAAGACTTCATAACAAATGGTAGAAATTAATATCCTTCCTAATCTGCCATATTGAAGTTAATACAGAATTTGGAGAAGTTTTTAAATGTAAAGCAACTATTTAGGTTATTCATAACTAACGCAGTATAGCTGGCAAATGTCTGGGAAGGAATAATACTGTCAGAAGCATTCTAAGATCCCAAGGACAGATGGAGTTATCTGGCAGCCATCATGAGATTGTGAGGAGCTAAGGCTGTCCATTAAGTTGCCCATCAATTAATTGAGTGTTTACTGGATTGGATGTATAGATTCCGGGAATGTGGCTGACAATGATATCAATGTTACATGTAATTACTGTAAGGCAAAAAGTGTAAAAATGTTGTATTTCACTGCAGAACTCATTGACTTCTGAGCTGTAGTTAAGACAGCAATTTGACCCCATGTGAAAACTAAATTCAGAGGGATCTCTATTACCTTATATGTGAGAGAGGCCAGCGTTCTGAATAAATACTGCTTGTGCTAAGGAATACAGGACTTAAGACTCCTCTTTGACATTTCGCCAAACAGGTGACAACACCTCCGCCGTCAAAATTCTCAACACCAATACCCCACTAGGCTGCACACTCAACCTCCCACTATACCCATTATACACATATGACTGCCTAGCCAAATTATGCCCCAACTCCATTTACAAGTTTGTTAATGACATACCCATAATAGGGCAAATCTCAAACAGTGATGAACCAGAATACAGGAAAAAGATTGAGTGTTTAGCAGCAGACAATAATTTCTCCATCAACGTCAATAAAACAAAGGAGTTAGTCATTGACTTCAAGTAGTAGAGTGGAGGGTACACCCCGTCTTTTTCAATGGTGCTGAGGTAGAGATAGTCAAGAGTGTAAAGGTCCTGGCAGTGATGATCACCAATAATTTGTCCTCATCTGCTCACATCAATGTGATGGTCAAAAAAGCACAACACCATTTCTACTTCCTCAGGAGGCTAAGGAAACTCAGCATATCCACAAGGACTCTTACCAATTTTTATTGATGAATCAAAGAAATCGTTCTATTTGGGTGCATCACAACGTGATTTGGCATCTGCTCTTCCCAAACTGCAAGCAACTAGAGAGTCATGAACATAGCCCATCACAAAAACCAGTCTTCCATCCACTGACTCCATCTATACTTCCTGCTGCCTCAGGAGAGCAACTAACATAATTAGAGGCCCCTTGCACCCTGGTCAAACTCTCTTCCACCCTCTTCCATTGGGCTAAAGATTTAAAAGTTTGTATACATGTATGAATAGATCGAAGAACAGCTTCTTCCCCACTGCCATCAGACTTCTGAATGGACCTCTGAATTTTAAATTTAACATTGATCTCACACTACAGCATTATATTCTTCACTCTGTTCTGTTACCCTATGCACTTTGATCTGTTCAGAAAACAAAACTTTTCACTGTGCTGAGCTATGTGACAATAATAAGTCAAGTTGCTTGCTTCCTATGTCAGATGAGATGAATAACAGAAAAATTAAATGATCTGACTGCTTAGATATCTGTTAATCATTCCTCACTGAACTGCCAACCAAATTTAAAATTGGTTTCATTTGTTTATGCTTAGTCAGTTATTTGATTTTAAAAACGATGAGACATTATTTCAACTAGTCACTAACTTTAGCATGTCATTCCATGATAGGCTAGACAGACACAGGAGTTAAGTAGAAGGCTTCATCTTTGTTTAAAACTGACACAGTAGAAAACAATAGACATTAAAAAATGTTGTTTGTTCACAAAATATCCTAATAATATATCTACCAGGAACTGAGCTTACATTAGAACAGAAAAACATTTAGCTCCTATTAAAATACAAACCCAACTAATGTGCATTTGCACACCGCTTGAAACTAATGGACTGTGTAATTCTTAAACTAAAAACAGTAAAATAAATAATTCTGAGCATATATTATAGTATACTTCATTACTAAGGAAGTGTGCTAAAAAAGAATGAGCTGTTACACAAATGTGAAATCAAGTTTTTTCACACATTTCTTGAAAGTATTGATATCCTGATTCAACTATTACATATATTCTGCTATAATTACTTATGACATCAAATAAGTCATACTTACTGTTAAAAATAATGGGTGAAAAGAAAATTAAATAACTTACAATGAAGCAAAACTTCCTTTGTCTCCATAGAAGTCATGGGTATAACAAAACATGAAGTAAATCAAAGAGACTACAATTGAAAAACAAACTAAACCAATTTGTTGTATTTATCCACAGCTTGAAACTGTTAGACTAAGCAATTCTAAAACTAAAAATGGTCTCAGTGACACTCCAGACAAGAACAATTCTGAAGGCCTGATCACAAACTATAGAATGGGTGGCCTTCAGCCCACAAAAAAATCACTCCCACTGACAGCTGCTTTCTAATTCTAAATGATTGCCAAGTTGCTACATTTAAAATGATACACAGATTAGCCATAACAGACATATAGGTCCAATGTTATAATTTGATTATTATTGCAATACTACAAATGTTAGTTATGATCACACTGGGTGAATTTTTTTTAGTAAATAAGATACTCCCACTTTTTTCCCAAAAAATGTTTTTGCACCAAATGGTTAAAAATTGAAGGTAACAAATTCTTGTTAGTCAGCAAAACTTCAGAAATTAAGTTGTTATCTTCACTTTCAGGCCTTTCATTATGTTAAAATTGTGAGGGAGTATATTTAACCCACTGTGCTATTTCTGATATGAAAACCTCTCAGATTGCCAAGTGATATTCTGACAACTTCAGCAAACAATCAACTAGAGTTATCACAAGAAATTTCTAAATGCATTTACATCAGCAATAGGATTCAAACTTGATTTTGACACTTAATACAGCAGCTGAAACTTACTGGCTGGAGACACAGCTTTCTGAAGCACTGATGAAGCAGCTGTTTAAAGACACAGAGTTATACAAAAGACAAATGAAGATTCTGAAACCGATCTGAGCCTTCACCAATTCAGGGTGCCACAATATTCCACCCTTCCAGATGCAATAACCTACACTTCAAAGCACCCTCCTGGGTGTCTTTGCTTTGGACTCCAGAATTAGCTCCTCACAACCCTTTGTCAAACCCAACACACCTGAAAACAGTTTTTTTTTCTATTTGTTAATTCTGGCATCAAAAAGTGGAGGGGTAAGGTCTCTAACACTGACCTCTTGAAGAATTCGCTGGCAGCCTATAAAGCAAACGTTTTTTCTCCTGTCCTAAGAGTATATTTTCAAAAGATGAGTCATTAAACATATATGAATACAATTGTAAGAAAATTATTAGAGCAGAATTAGAAAAATTGCAAGATTATTTTACAAACAATTAAACAGGTTTGAAAACAAAATATATTTGCAATTACATATTTTTAAACAGTGATATTTATTTTAATGTTAAGCTTATGAGCTGATTTTTCTTCTGAAACAATGTATGTTACACATTTTCACGCAGAAGAGATTGAACAGTTATGATTCAACAGCTGTTTTCTCTTCATTCACCTGACACAGCCAATCACACAACCAATACCAAATGCTGCTTGGTATTCACATAGCTATTCATGAACTAGAAATCTAACCTACATAGTTAAAATATTTATATGTAGTCACTACCATAATTCCAAAGGCTAAACCAACTGCTTCAATGTTGTGAGTAGCAGTTACATCACTTTTGATGAACAAAAATAAACACTAAATCTACATGTTCCACAATTTTGAGACCATTATTACAAACTAACAATAACTAAATTTGTCTCATGTCTAGTCCTACAATGAAAAGAAATCACGGCAATAAAATAAAACTAAGAACTGCAAGTGCGGAGATCTGAAACAAAGAAAACACAAATTGCTGGAGAAACTCAGCAGATCTGGCAGCATCTTGGAGAGAAACCGAGTTAACATTTTAAGTCTGCGAACCTTCTTCAGAATTCTGAATACACAGTACACAGGTTCACAAAAGGCATTAAATGCCTTAATTTCAAAATAGGCAGCCATCTTTGTAAATCGGTAGGTTCAAAACAGCTCTCTCTGCTTTTAAAAATCAAATCTGGAAGAGGGTATCATTGGCTGCACGGAATTTGCACATCACTAGCTGCCCTCAGGAAGATAATAGTCAGTTGCCTTCTTAAATCACTGCAGTCCATTTGCTATAGCTGGACACACAATGCTGTTTTAAGGGAATTCCATGATTTTGACCCAGCGGCAATGAAGGAACAATGATGTATTTCCAAGTCAAGATAATGAGTGGCTTGGAGGCAAACGTGAAGGTGGTGGTGTTTCCATTTATTTGTTGCCCTTTTCCTTCTAGATGGTGATGCTTATGGTTTGGTAGGGGCTGCCAAAGGATCTTTCATGAATTTCTACTGTGCACCTACTGAGAACGGTAGAGGAGTATGCAGATGTTTATGGGTGTGTTGCCAATCAAGCAGGCTGCTTCGTCTTGATGGCTTCAAGCTTCTAGAGTGTTGCAGAGCTACACTCATCCAGGCCAGTGGAAAGCATTCCAACACACTCCTGTTTTGCACCTTGTAGGCAGCATATTGGCTTTGGAGAATCAGGTGGAGGAGAGTCACTGTCTGGAATATTTCTAGCCTCTGACCCGCTCTTGTAACCACAGTATTTGTGCAGGTGGTCCAGTTGAGTTTCTGGTCAATGGTAACCTGCAGGATGTTGATAAAGGGATGATGGTAATACCATTTGGTGGTGATTATATTTACCCTTATTAGAGATGGTCATATGGCTCCAAAAGATTTTCTTTCCCCCCTGATTTTCATCAACTCTACTCTTACTAGGGCTCCTTGAAGTCACACATAGTCAAATATAGTTTTGATGTAAAGGGCTTTTACTTCCACTTGACTTTTGGAATTCAGCACTTTAGTACGTCTTTGAATAGAGGCTGTAATAAGGTCAGGATCTGGAGTGGGCCTGGTGAAGCCCAAACCCATCAACAAGCAGGTACTGTTGATGACAACTTCCATCACTACACTGATAATTGAGAGCAGGCCGTAAAGAAAAAAAATCATGGCATTAGCTTCATGAGGAGCAGGACAACATTCCTGGTACACTGACCAATTAAAAACAGTTCTGAAGAAGGATCTCGATCCAAAACGTCAGCTTTCCTGCTCCTCTGATGCCGCTTGGCCTGCTGTGTTCATCCAGCTCTACACCCTGTTCTCTCAGATTCTCCAGCATCAGTAGTTCCTACCATCTCTGTGGTCATTATCACATTATTTTCGAAAGATGTTTGCTGTGAGGAAATTGGTGCGGTCATGTAGACAGCTGTCAATCCAGCTTTGCTCACCCAATTCAGCCCTCTCTCCTCCTCCCTCCATAAAAGGTTCCCTACTGCCCTAAAGCTGAGAGGTTGTCTGTCTTTCTCCAATTTTTCATAGTGTATTAAAAGCAGTAAACACAATCTCATGAACTTACAAAACCTCTCTCATCACCTTGTTCTATTCTACTGAAGATTTCTGTTACATGTGAACTACTACCCAATTCCCAAGTCATTTCAAAACTACTCTGCCTGGACGTACTGTGTTTAATCTCGAAAAATGTGAGGGGCTATATTTTGGTAGGGTAAATCAAGGCAGGACTTAATGGCAAAGACCTGGGGCAAGTTGCCAAACAAAGAGACCTTGGAGTGCAGGCTCATAGCTCCTTGAAGGTGAAGTCACAGGTAGACAGGGTCCATGAAGGAGGCGTTTAGCATGCTCACATTAATTGTTAGTGCACTGAGTATAGCAGTTGGGACGTCATGTTGTGGCTGTACAGGAAATTGATTCGGCCACTTCTGGAATACTGTGTACAATTCTGGTCTCCCTGCAATAGGAAAGATGTTGTGAAACTTGAAAGGGTACAGAGAAGATTTAAGGATGTTGCCAGAGTTGCAGGGTTTGAGCTGTAGAGACAGACTGAACAAACTGCGGCTATTCTCCTTGGAGCATCGGAGGCTGAGGGGTGACCTTATAGGTTTGTAAAACCATGAAAGGCAGGGTAGAGCAAATAGCCAAGGTCATTTCCACAGGGAGGGGAGTCCAAAGCTAGAGGGCATAGATTTAAGATGACAGGGGAAAGATTTAAAAAGGGGCCTAGAATTATCTTTTTCACGCAGAGGTGGTGCATGTATGGAATGAGCTGCCAGAGGAAGTGGAGGAGACTGGTACAATTACAACATTTAAAAAGGCATCTGAATACGAATAGGAAGGGTTGAGAGGAATACAGGCCGAATGCTGGCAAATAGGACTAGATTAATTTAGGAAGACTGGTCAGCATGGGCAAGTTGGACCGAAGGGTCTGTTTCCAGGCTGTACAGCTCTATGGCTATAACTTGTGTAGTCAAATTCCAGTTCCTGCTTATTTTGACAACCACAAGACCAAACCCCTTATGTACGTGTCCAGCAGTTACTGTTGAAATTCCTTTTTAAAAATCACTGGATTAGTAATCCAGAAGCTCAGGTTAATGTTCTGAAGAGGTGGGTTTGAATCCCACCATAGCAGATTGTGAAATTTGAATTCAACAACATCTAGAAGTAAAAATTACAGCCTTGCAGCAATGGTAAAATCTCATTTGGCTCCTGAATTCCCTTTAAGGAAGAATATCTGACATCTGTACCTGTTATGGTCTACGTGACTCATTGCAACAATGTTGACTCTTAACTGTCCACTTAACAATTACGGATGCTCACATTCTATGAAAGATTCATTTTAAAAACCCTTTAGTCCTCAAGGGTCAGTAGTGTAAGATAACATTCAGTAAAGAAACATGGGACAGAGATATGTCAGCATGTCACCAACCTTACGCTCAAAATTTTCTGGATTTTTTTTAATAAAGAGATATTGCTTATGTTCCAAGCACTTACTACAACAGGTGAAAACAGTAGGAATCACAAAGCAGCATTCCAGCATCCATTTCAGATTATAAAACTTACACTATGCATCACTGCTCCTCCTGGCTTTGTAAGGATCGTCTTTAAAGAAAAATAAAAAAAAAACTTTGTCGTTTTAGCTTTGTAGGAAATTTGTTGCGGAACACAATTCAGGTCACCAAATTAATGTTTATAAATTACATGTCACTACTGTCAAGAATCAATATGCACGTATTTTAAAAAAAACTTCCCTGGCAGGAATTCTGCAACTCTAATTTTAATTCTGGACCAAATTTTGTCGATGCAAGTTAAAAGAAAATCTCTTTCTACTCCAGATATGAGGACAGTGTTGTGACTCGTTAATCCCATTTAAATCTTACTGTCAAGATCCCAAGTGCTCCTGGCAATGAACAGCAAATATGGTGAAGCCATAAATTGTCAAGATCAACAAGTGGATGTCAGCTGCTACAACAGTGTCACAAAGGTTGCAGTTTCTCACGGAGCAAGTCTGCAAAAGACACTATGCATCGCCGCTCCCCCTGGCTTTATAAGGGTAGTCTTCAAAGAAAAATTTTTTTTAAAAACTTTGTCGTTTTAGCTTTGTAGGAAATTTGTTGCGAAACACAATTCAGGTCACCAAGTTAATGTTTGTAAATCACATGCCACTACTGTCAAGAATCAATATGCATGTGTTTTTAAAAAAAAAGACACCATTCACATTTTGCAAGTATCCTGAGTGCCTGCAAAATTGAGCAGGTGAAGGCTGCAAATGATCTACGTAACAGTTTTTTTTAGGTAAGTAAACTCCAAAGCAATTTCAACTCATCACCTTTCCAACTTGACAGGAAATAAAAACAGTTAATAAGCTCCTACACATTAATTGGTTTACACCTAAAAATATTACTAGATGCCTCCTTTATCTGTGTAAATGAAACATATCTCGGATCCTTCTAATTGGTTTATGGGAAAGGCACATAATTGGGAATACCAGAATTATTGCAACAACAGGTCTTCTACAATTTTCTATCATTTTTCTCCCAATCTCTCCTGAAAATCCCAGGTGTTGTCTGCGTACAATTCACTATCCATTAGCATATGTTCACAGGCTTTCTTCAGCAAATGTATTGAATATGTTAGCACTAATAGAACAAAAAGTGATTTCACTGGCTTGGGCATTTAGGCAGGACAAAAGATACAGTCCCAGGGATATGTATACAGGGAGGTTAGCTGTGCAGAAAGTCTAACAGTGAATTGAATTGAAGTTTTAGACACAATGATGCTGTCAAAGAGATGTGAAAGCCTACACAAAACACAACAAATAGGAAACTCTAGCTGACAACTGATGCAAAAGACAAAGTCAGCTGTAAGCAATAACTCACTGTCTCCACCACAACTACATGTGCTTTCAGAAATTCCAAAGCAAATACCTGCCCTGCAAACAAGGTGTCTGCAAAGATCATTCTGTACCTCTTTCACAAAGGAATAGCATCACATCAACACTTGTGGCCTTTCCAGAACTAGCCTGCTCAGCCATCAGTGCTGCAGATGATTTCATCTGATATTACCTAACGGCTGAGGTTTCTTTGCCATTACCTCTTACAAATGAAAGGATGCCAGTCACCACAGCTGCTGTCACATACACCACCCCAAAAGCTTGTTCAAAATTTCAGGTGTATTGTCCAAAAACAAAACTGTGGCCACATGCCCTAGAACCAAATCAAGAAGCTGTTAATATGTCAAGTACTCCTGAACACAAAATGGCCAAGATTGTAAAGTCAAAAGTCTGTCACTGGGTAAAACCTCCCCAGACACAAACCTACAGAGCCAAGGTTTTCAAACTGCGACATCTTCCAACTTTCTTGCTTTTAAAACAACGTTGTTTCTCATTTTTAACATCCACAGATCAATGTTCAAAAAGAAAAAAAGCAGTAGTCTTTACATAATTCTTGGACAATAAATGACCTCAAGTACAAATAATGCCAATTTATAGCTTTTCCAAATCAGTGAATGCATAATAAATGCAAAAAATTTCACTCCACCCCCAAAGAGAAAAACACCAACTTAATGCATGCAGTCACATCCTTTTCTACAGTTATTACGCAGCTGACTTTGGATCTAGAATGAGAAGACTACAACTGAGTTTCTTGACTGAATTCCAAGCTCCATCAGAGACAGAGTTTGATCCTCTCCATCCTTCATGTTCCATTGTCCTGTTGTCTGTGACCCTAATGACTTTCAATCTCCCCGCATTTCCATTTAGCTCATTTTTTTAATAAGTTAATGCTCACGGATTATCCATAGCACCCATGACTTTGCAAATTGCTCTCTGGCTGGCCACTCTTCCTATGCAGAGATCAGAATGATTGTGATGTATTCTCCCATTCCTTCTGTCGCAGTGGAACTTCCTATCACTTCATGTTCTCAAAGATCCTATCCAATCTTGAATTTTCTCCACTTTCACCAACTACTGCCTCAGTGACCCAGTCCAGTTAAAACCATCCCCAGAAGAAAGTTTCCAGTTTCCACAGAACTCAGTGGACTATCCCTGAATAAGCTCCAAGCCATTAAGGCCCAAACCCCAGAACTGACTGTGGACTCTATGCAATACACCAGCCCCTCTGCTACCAACACCCTTCACCCGGAGACTGACTTGCGAGGACAGACCTAACTAAGAACAACTGACGTCTCTACAGGACTTCAACTGGCACACCCATTATCCCCAGACTGGTTGCATTTGACCTGCTGGACTAAACTGATATTCCAGTAGGACCAAGTGCTGAATTGACTGTGGCCAAGCCCCTGAACATGAATCAGATGAGCCTTTGGCTGACTGTGTTGGCATCCCCTGACTAATCATCATCCACCTTGTTCCTACTAAGGACTATTCCTCTTTAGCAGATATAACTGTGATTGAAACTTGTGCTGTGACACACACCTGAGATGAGACATCAACGTAGGACAGCGTGGAATAGTGACACGCAAAACCCCTTGAACATTCAATGCTTCCCACAATGATAAAGCTGCTTCTCTCTCCTGCACCAAAAAGCATTACAAGCCAGACAGACTGGCAGCATCCAACAGCAACTGAGTGATCATTAAAGGAAGAAGCTAAGATCTACAAGATACATCATATGCAGCTGCACAATTTGCATGCAACCTCGCACACAAAGCAGCCTGGCAGTGGCACACAGGTTGTGGGTGCCTCTGGGCTTCAACATGAAGTGCTAAAGGACCAAAGTGGTGTGCATGTTGAACGAGGAACAGGCAGGATGTGAAGCTGTGGTTTGCAAGTGCTAACTTATGCAGATAAATGATGGAGGAGGAAAGGGTGTAGAGAGACTGGACCAGTCAGGACAATTTTCACTGGACTCTAGAAGAATGAGCAGACTCCCACAGAAACCATGAAATTCTAACAGGACCAGACAGGGTAACAGTAGGCAAGATCATTTCAACCGCTAGGGAATCTAGTAGTCACAGTGTAAGGATACAGGTAAACCACACAGGACTGAGTTACGGAGAAATTTCTTCACCCAACAGAACGGTGAGCCTATGAAATTTTCTGCCACAGGAAGTGGCTGAGAAAAAACATTGAAAATACATTGAAATTGTAGTTTTTTAGGGCTAAAGGGATCAAAAGGTGTGGAGAGAATGTAGGAACAAGGTACTAATTTGGATGATCAGCCATAATCATATTGACTGGTAGGGGAGGCTTGAATGGTCAAATCCTACAATTAAAACAAATAAGTGTAGGTGCTGGCTGTCTGAAACAAAACCCGAAATTGCTGGAGAAATGGAGCAGGTTTTGTAGCATCTGTGGAGAGAAAGCACAGAAAGTATTGAGTTCATTGACTATGCCTCAGAATGATTGAAGCTAGAAAATGTGGTATATTTTATGACAGAGGTTGCAGGGGAGGGATGTGGGAGGGAGAGTAGATTAGATGGAGTGAATTTATGTAACTAAGCATCTTTATCCATGAAGCAGGTAGGGCATTGCAATTAATATTGATTTGCATGAAGGAGAAATACATGGTGAGCTGTTGCCACCAGGTAATTGCTCTAACTTCCGGGGATGGGAAATTGCTCTAGTTACGCAAGTGAGGGAAAAATTGAGTGTGGCATATAAATGAGGCAAGTTGGGCCAATAATAATGAGATGTAAAAGCATGAAAATAAGGTAATGGCTGATTAAGAATAAGATTCTAGACTTGTAAAATGTAAAAATATTGAGAGAGAGAGAGAGAAATTGGGAAAATCTTTCTTGCTGTTGTCTGCGCCACTCACAACAGTGGAAAATTTTGTCCTAAATGTTTTCTTCAGTTTCTTTTCGTTTGAATCAACTAGGAAGCTTCCACATGAAAAAATGTATCACGAGGAACAGCGGGATCTTGGTGTGCAGATACAGAGATCCCTTAAAATGGCCACCCAAGTGGACAGGGTTGTAAAGAAAGCATATGGTGTTTTGGCTTTCATTAACAGGGGGATCGAGTTTAAGAGTCGTGAGATCTTGTTGCAGCTCTATAAAACTTTGGTTAGACCGCACTTGGAATACTGCGTCCAGTTCTGGGCGCCCTATTATAGGGAAGATGTGGATGCTTTGGAGAGGGTTCAGAGGAGGTTTACCAGGATGCTGCCTGGACTGGAGGGCTTATCTTATGAAGAAAGGTTGACTGAGCTCGGTCTCTTTTCATTGGAGAAAAGGAGGAGGAGAGGGGACCTAATTGAGGTATACAAGATAATGAGAGGCATAGATAGAGTTGATAGCCAGAGACTATTTCCCAGGGCAGAAATGGCTAGCACGAGGGGTCATAGTTTTAAGCTGGTTGGTGGAAAGTATAGAGGGGATGTCAGAGGCAGGTTCTTTACGCAGAGAGTTGTGAGAGCATGGAATGCGTTGCCAGCAGCAGTTGTGGAAGCAAGGTCATTGGGGTCATTTAAGAGACTGCTGGACATGTATATGGTCACAGAAATTTGAGGGTGCATACATGAGGATCAATGGTCGGCACAACATTGTGGGCTGAAGGGCCTGTTCTGTGCTGTACTGTTCTATGTTCTATGTTCTATGTTCTAATGCATCCTCAAATTCTGTTGCTCAGGCTACTCAAAATGCTTATGTTTATCCCTTCCGCAGAATTTGGTGAGGATCAAGAAAACTATTCAAACTAATTTTTCCAAATTATTCTTTTCATGTTTCTGCCTGTAAATTTTCAAAAGTGCATCTTGCTGATACCTTACATTCAAATAAAAGCAAAATACTGTGGACGTTGGAAATCTGAAAGACTTAAAGTGCTGGAGAAATGCAACAGATCTGACAACATTTGTTAAGATCAAGTCCGATCTGACTGTTCTTCAGAACGGTATGGGTTGAAAATTGGTGTTTTTTTTAAACACTGTTGACAAAGGGGGAAAGGAGCAAGTGGATCAGATTGTGAAAGTACCCAGAGCAAAAAGAGTTGCTTATGTTGAAGAGATAGTGATGTAAAATGTCCATTGTCTCTGTCCCTCATCACCATTCACAATCTTAATCTGTTCCACTTCTGTCAATGGTATAAAAATCTACTACTTTTTTAACCCTTTCAGTTCTAAAGAGTCATATTAGACTCAAAACATTAACAGTCTCTCACCAGATACTGCCAAATCTGCTGAGCCTTTCCAGCACTTCTGCTTTTATTTCTTGATGTTATTTGTGGGTGGCAAATTTACTTTACTACCGAAATAGAGAGTTGAGGAATTTTCAAACTTTTTAGCGATTAAATGATACCCTTTTCCCAACATAGTGTAAAAGTTAATTATCCTTAGAAGAGGGGCAAGGGAAGATAAAGAAGAGCAAAATAATAGATAAGTTGCAATTGTTATCTGCAAACCACTAGAAAGGCTAAAGTCATTGTCAGCCTCCACCATAAGCCTTTATACCCTGACCACTGTTTCACTCTCCTTCCATAACCACCATCTTAAGCTGAAACAGTCTGTTTGTAGTCACAGAAGCCCAGTGAACTTCGCAAGGTTATTATCTCATACCCTTACCCTCCACAAAGCCTACCTTGTTCCTTCTAGTGTTACCACCCTCGCAGACTTAACAAATCTCCTACTGCATTTTTGCCTTGATCACTTCCAGACTTGATAATTTTGAAGGACTCTTAGCTTGCCTCCATCCATCACAAACTTCAATTCCTTTAAGATTCTGCTGTTGATATCCTGTTCCATATCAAGTCCCACTAACCTAACATTGTTATTGTTAATCCACATTAATTCCTATCCCCATATTTCCACTAATACAAAGCTGCCTACTACTTCAGAAGGATGTATGAATACCATTACAAACAGAGGAGGTAGAGGAGCACAGAAATTTTGGCTGGTGTCCTGACCAATATTTCTTACCAACATCCTGAAAACCGATCATTTTTATGTGGACGATTAGAAGACCTTGCTGTATACAAATGTGCCATATACCACATTTACTTCAGTTCTTTATTAGTTTTGAAACACTTGAGGCAGTTTAGAGTCATGAAAAGCATCTCAAACTGCGAACCCTTTCCATTAATCTTAAGTAGGCAGTCTATTTGTATTTTTTTTAAAATCCACATTCAAATGCAAATTCACTTTTTAACTTCATCTGCATCTCTGTTATGAAGTTCTCGGAATTTTCAACTTTTGTCTTTCCACCTAAATGCTGTAGTTTGAACTGAGATTATTTACTGATGAGGGGAAATGAAGACAAATCATGCATTTTCATCATGGTCAAAAGATTTGATTCTTTTGGTTAATACAGGGCCTGGGTTCTCTATTCTGAGTCTGTACTGTTCTGGTTATTGAGATCAGAAGGACTGGCTCCTTGAGGGAAAAGACAGCATTGCTCGAGTCCCCATTTGTTTGTGATCCAGCCTATTGGGAAAGGAACGAGTAGTACAGTAATTGTTCTTGGTGGGATCACGGTTTCAAATTCACCAGATGCAGCACATTTTCAGCTGCTGAGGCTCTTACATCCAGAGTTTCATTGAAGGAAATTATGCAGCACTGAGAAGCTCTGAAGCACACACAGTCTTAATCCACAATTTTGGGACTATCACTAACAGCTTTACCATTCTTTCAAGGGATGGACAAACTGCACCATTGCTCTTGGCTGTTTAACGTAAGAAAAATGGGCATATTGTATCAAGGATTTCTACTTTTGAGTGTGCTTGGCTAGCTGATGTTGAAGGCTACAGTCCTTCTGGGTGGCCAGTTTGACTGCCATGAAAAACACCTGAATTCAGCTCAGGCATTGCTGTGATAGATTGACAGTGCGGGCTCAAAAGAAGGCAGCCATTCACTCTCTACAACCACTACCACTTTTGCTGGCCAGCAGTACCATATAATTGGTACATTACATTTGAGAAATTGGAGATAAGACGCTCAATGACGCATTAATAACATATTTAGGGACCCAAACGGCAACAGGCCAGCAATAAATCTGCACCTCCCCACTGCTTGCAAAATCGTAGCAAGGCTGAGCAGGGCAATGCGCTCGATGTACAATGCCGCATTTTGCAAGTCCACCTGCCTCCTCTTCTACATGTAGGTTGCCTGTGAAATCCATTCCTTGGAGAGAGTGAGCTCATTTTTCCACTGCCACTGCAGGACAATTATGATTTTAAAACAGCAACAACACTCCAGGTTTCTTCTTCATTTTTAAAAAGTAAACAGAAAACAATTGGATTGGTAAAAGTAGAAAAATCTATTGCAATTGTAAACATGAAATGTAATTTTATACATTAAATGCTTTGTCTTTTAGACCTAACATTCAGATTTTTAATAATTTGACTTTTACAGAAAATACTAACAATTAATGTCGACTATCCTATTTTGCACAAGTCACTGATAAGCCGATTGGCTTGAAAATACACATTTTTTAATGAACTGAATGTTTAAAAAGCCATTTTAATGATACTTTCATTTGGTCAGTATAATCATACATGCCAGATGTCTAAAGACTTAATCTACATCAACTGAAAACTAAAAAGGCTTGAGTTACTATCCACATTATAGAAATGTTACATCTGTGCAGTTTCCATTATGTTAGTCACACTTCCAGGATAACACTTAAAAGAGGCTAAATCGACATAGTTTAATCAATTGTAAGTAGGTCTCTTGCCAAATATTTTGAGAGAAAGCAAGCTTCTGGAGTTCTCCATACCCGACTTCTGCAATTTCCAGAATGCAGGAATGTATGAATGATTAAAGATTCAACAGCAGTCAGGCAGGCATTTTAAGTGTGATCACTTCACTCACACCAGTTGTATGATCCTTTGATCTCTCTACCTATAAAATCTGTGCACGCTTCTTTCACTGCACCTGATGAGGAGGCTGCACTTCAAAAGCTTGTGATTCAAATAAACCTGGTGTCATGTGATTTTTGAATCAGTTCATCTAAATATGTGAATACTGCATTATACACACAAAATGTAAACAATTGCACAACGCAATTCTATGCTTATATATAATGACTTTTAAAAATTCATGGAAACCAATCGCCTCCTTCTGCCTCAATATTTGTATAGTAGTATGGTTTTGAGAACTACAGAATGTGCTCCAGATGTGTCTGTACCAATGCCTTGTACAGACTCCATTGTTGTCTATCTAGATTTCCAAAAGGCCTTTGATACAGTGCCTCACTGGAGGCTGCTGAGCAAGGTGAGGGCCCATGGTGTTCGAGGTGAGCTACTGGCTTGGATTGAGGATTGGCTGTCTGACAGAAGGCATAGAGTTGGGATAAAAAGCTCTTTCTCGGAATGGCAACTGGTGACGAGCGGTGTCCCACAGGGTTCAGTGTTGGGGCCACAGCTGTTCACCTTATATATTAATGATCTGGATGAAGGGACTGGGGGCATTCTGGCGAAGTTTGCCAATGATACAAAGATAGGTGGACAGGCAGGTGGTACTGAGGAGGGTGGGGAAGCTGCAGAAAGATTTAGACAGTTTAGGACAGTGGTCCAGGAAATGGCTGATGAAATTCAATATGAGTAAATGTGAGGTTTTGCACTTTGGAAAAAAAATACAGGCATGGACTATTTTCTAAACAGTGAGAAAATTTGCAAATCAGAAGTGCAAAGGGATCTGGGAGTGTTGGTCCAGGATTTTCTAAAGATTAACTTGCAGGTAGAGTCCGTAATTAAGAAAGCGAATGTAATGTTGTCGTTTATCTCAAGAAGGTTGGAATATAAAAGCAGCTATGTGCTTCTGAGGCTTTATAAAAGTCTAGTTAGGCCCCATGTAGAATACTGTGTCCAATTTTGGGCCCCGCACCTCAGGAAGGACATACTAGCCCTGGAGTGTGTCCAGCGGAGATTCACACGGATGATCCCTGGAATGGTAGGTTTAGCGTATGATGAACGGCTAAGGATCCTGGGATTGCACTCATTAGAGTTTAGAAGGTTGAGGGGAGATCTAATAAAAACTTACAAGATAATGTATGGTTTAGAAGGGGTGGACACTAGGAAGTTGTTTCCGTTAGGCGGGGAGACTAGGACCCATGGGCACAGCCTTCAAATTAGAGGGGGTAAATTTAAAACGGAAATGAGACGACATTTCTTCAGCCAGAGAGTGGTGGGCTTGTGGAATTCATTGCCGCAGAGTGCAGTGGAGGCCGGGACGTTGGATGCCTTCAAGGCAGAGATCGACAAATTCTTGATCTCACAAGGAATCAAGGGCTACGGGGAGAGTGCAGGGAAGTGGTGTTGAAATGCCCATCAGCCATGATTTAAATGGCGGAGTGGACTTGATGGGCCAAATGGCCTTACTTCCACTCCTGTGTCTTATGGTCTTATTGTCTGGAATTTGTTTGGGCTCTCTGTTTCTCTATTCCAAGATCCAGCTAATTCATGCTGCTGACTTCACACAGGGCATCAGTCACATCAGCCTTGCATATGCCTGTACTCTAACTTGCAGCCTAAAGCCAGTTAACTTACATCTCCAGTCTCCAATTTGCTTTACTAACATCAATTGTCTATCTAGCTTCCTAATATTTTCAAATAGCTTTTACAATTGGTATGCTACTTCGGTTGTTTCACTTCACTCTTCAACTTGGAGTTGACTGCTAACTTAGACTGCTTCATTTCTAACCCCAGCCCAACATAATTTTATCAAAAATTGAACAGCAATAACTCAAGCACCTCACACTAAATATTCATGATAGTCCTTTGTCCAGGTCTTTTCTTTCCCTGGCCAAGCTATTTTTAATCTATTTCAGAAAACGCACCTCTACCTTGCCTTCCCCTACTTAGTAGAAAACTTTCTCTTGGGGCACAGTATTTTACTGTGGGGGTATTTTACAAGGGGTAGATCATGGCTCAGAAACCTTACTGAATTCTTTGAACAGGTAACCAAACACGTGGATGAGGTATACACGGATTTAAGCAAGGCGTTTGATAAAACTCCCCACGGTAGGCTCATGCACAAGGTAAGGACACTTGGGACATGGGGAAATCTGGCAGATTGGATTCAGAATTGGCTGACCCTGAGAAGACAAAGGGTGGTAGCGGACGGAAAATATTCAATACAGTGCTCAGTTACAAGTGGTATACCACAAGGATCTGTTCTGGGTCCTCTTCCTATTTGTGATCTTTGTAAATGATTTGGATAAAGGAGTGGAAGAGTAGATTAGCAAGTTCGCAGGTGATACAAAGGTAGGTCACATTGTGGACACTGCGGGGCGCTATTCTAGGTTACAAACGGACATTGATGGAATGCAGAGCTGGGCTGAGAACTGGCAGGTAGAGTTTAACCCTGAAAAGTGTGAGGTCATTCATTTTGGAAAGACAAACTTGAAAGCAGAATACAGGATTACTGGAAAGATTATTGGCAGTGTGGAGGAACAGAGAGATCTTGGGGTTCATGTTCACAGTTCCCTCAAAACTGCCACCCAGGTGGATAGAGATCTTGAGAAGGCGTACGGTGTGTTAGCTTGCATTAATAGAGGGATTGAGTTCAAGAGCAGTGAAGTTATGCTCCAGCTATACAAAAGCCTGGTTCAGCCATATGTGGAGTATTGCGTCCAATTCTGGTCACCTCATTACAGGAAAGATGTGGAAGCATTGGCAAAGGTACAGAGGAGAATTACCTGGATGTTGCCTGAAATGGAGGAAAGGTCTTACTAGGAAAGCTTGAGTGCGCTAGGGCTTTTCTCCTTAGAACAACGAAGGATGAGGGGTGACTTGTTAGAGGTGTACAAAATGATGAGAGGTATACGTAGATCAGATAGCCAGAGACTTTTTCCTTGGGTGGAGGTAGCTTTTACGAGGGGGCATAGTTTTAAAGTGATATAGGGACGATGTCAGAGGTAGGTTCTTTACTCAGAGTGGCAGGGGTGTGGAATGCATTGCCGGAGAAGGTAGTGGAGTCGGCCTCGTTAGGGGCATTTAAGCAGCTATTAGACAGGCATATGGACGATCGTATAATGTAGTGGTGGAGGTTAGATAGATCTTAGGTTTCGGGTAAAAGTTCGGCACAACATCGTTGGCCGAAGGGCCTGTTACTGTGCTGTACTGCTCTATGTTCTACAATGTGAAAATATTACTTCAGTTTAGTGGTTCAGTGCATTTATGTCAGCACTAGCTCAAAAGATGCTCCATGATTTTTGAGAATAGGATAGAGTGGAAAAATAAAATAATTGGACAAGGACAGGAAACATTAAATGACAGAAGAGTTGGTAGCACTGAGCCTAATGGGATTCTAATGGGACATGTGAAAAAAAAAAGCTGGATCCAGAGTGAATAGGAGAACAAAGAACACTGCTAACTGAATCAACCAGAGGTTTAAAAAAAAGAGTAAAAACAAAAAACTTACCCAAAAAGACAAACAGGCTTGGGTCAATAGATGGTCTGAAATTCTTGAACTCATTATTGAGTCTGGAAGACAGTGAACTGTCTTATGAAATGTTGAGGGTGCTGACCCTCGGGTTTGCATGGAGCTTCACTGGAACATTGCATTAGCAGTAGGAAGAGAATCCCAGGTTTTAGCTGCAACAGAGAGGGGAATAAAGAGCTGCCACATCCAGCTTCAAGACCCCAACAACTGCAGAAAACTGTAACTAAAAATCCTGGTTCTACGAGAGCATGAACCCACCCATTCAGGCTGCATCTGTTGTTCAATTTTTTTAAAAATCCAAGGTTTCACAAGCTTCACTGGCTTTGAGCAGACTGCTCATCACTTCTGTCTCAACTATTCTTCATGAAATAACTAGGACAAAACGCACCTCTAAGTCATAGTATCATCACAATAAATATTTATAGAAAACAGCAAGTCATGTACTGTGCCATGTACAGCTCAAAGACAACAGTGCAAACACCCAGTACTTCACAATGCAACAACTTATTGTACAAAAACTACAAATAGTACAACTAGCGTAATATTTCCATGGCATCAACCATTCAAACTGTGCCCCAAAGTAGTTTAAATACTGGCCCTTTGTCATCATGGTTAATGATTTTCACAAACCTTCTACTCACATTCTAGACAAATACCACATGTAGAAACTAAGTTAAGTGAAATCAATACCTGACATTTACAACAGTGAGAGGAAAAAAACACAAATGCAAGAGTTAATCAAGGACATAGTGTATTTCTTTACAACCAAAATGTTAAAAAGATTCACTTTATGGCTGCCAAAAAACACAACAGTAAAATTAAAGAGAAAGAAAATAAAGCTAAGAACCTAAAGAACTGTGGATGCTGTAAATCAGGAACAAAAACAAAGTTGCTGAAAAAGCTCAGCAGGTCTGGCAGCATCTGTGAAGGAGAAAACAGAGTTAACGTTTCCGGTCTGGTGACCCTTCCTCAGAACTGATGGTGGCTGGGAAAATGTCAGTTTCTGTGCAGAAAATAGGGAGGTGGGTGGGGTAGGGAGTAAACAATATGATAGGGTCCAAAGAGAGAGAAAGACAGTTGGACAGACAAAGGAGTTGCTAACAATCAGGCTGGGAGGGTGAGTACTTGTTAATGGGGACTGTTAGGGACTAACAACAAAGGGTGTGTATTGGCAGACTACATGGTAACAAGGCCTGGTGTGTGGGGTGGGGGGGCTGGGACACGGGAGAGTTTAGGCCCTAAAATTACTGAACTCAATATTGAATCTGGAGGGCTGCATGGTCCCCAAGCGGAAAATGAGGTATGATTTCTCCAGCTTGCGCTGGGCTTCACTGAACCCTGTAACAAGCCAGAGAGCAAGGTGGTTAGTTGAAGTGGCAGGCAACGGGTAGTTCAGGGTCTTTGTGAGCAGAACGTAGTTGTTCTGCGAAACGGTCACCAAGTCTACACTTCGTTTCTCCAATGTAGAGGAGATCACATTGTGAGCAGTGAATGCAGTAGATTAGGATCTTGGCAGTGCAAGTGAAGAATTGCTTCGACTGGAAGTTATGTTTGGGCCCTTGGATACTGGGGAGTGAGGAGGTAAATGCGCAAGTGTTGCACCTTCACCGGTTACAGGGGATGGTGCCGTAGGGCTGTGGGGAGGTGTTGGGGGTGAAGAAAGTATGGACCAGGGTGTCCCAGAGGGAACGGTCCCTGGGGAATGCGGACAAGAGAGGGGAGGGGCATGTGTGTCTGGTGGTGGCATCTGCTGGAAGTGGCAGAAATGGCGTCTGATGGTCTTCTTGGTGCGGATGATGGTGGGATGGTAGGTGAGTATAAGGGGAAACCTATCGCTGTTGCGGGAGGCAAGAGAAGGGGTGAGGGCAGAAGTGTGGGAGATGGGTCAGACCCGATTGAGGGCCCTGTCGGCAACAGAGCTGGGGAATCCTTGGTTGAAGAAGAATGTGAAAAAATGTGGATAGAGTTATGCCTGCCTCTTCATGGGGTACGTGAAACATTCCTTGTTCCAGTCCTATTATGGCCCCCACCCACAACTCTTTCTCTGATACATCGATGATATCAGTGCTGCTTCCCTCTCTCAGCAAGAATTGGAAAACTTCATCAATTTCGCTTCCAATTTCCACCCTGCCTTCACTTTCACCCGGTCTATCTGACTCCTCCCTTCCCTTCCTTAACAGAGGATTCCCCAGCTCTTTGTCGACAGGGCCCTCAATCGGGTCTGACCCATCTCCTGCACTTCTGCCCTCCCCCATTCTCATCCCTCCCGCAACAGCGATAGGTGAAGATAAGGCAAACCCTACCATCCCACCATCATCCACACCCAGTAGATCATCAGACACCATTTCCACCACCTCCAGCGTGATGCCACCACCAGACAAGTATTCCCCTCCCCATCCTTGTCCACCTTCCGCAGGGACCCTTCCCTCTGGGACACCCTGGTCCATACTTTCTTCATCCCCAACACCTCCGCACAGCCCTTTGTCACCTTTCCTGTAACTGGCGAAGGTGCAACACCTGCACGTTTACCTCCTCATTCTCCAGTATCCAAGGGCCCAAACATACCTTCCAAGTAAAGCAACACTTGCACTTACAAGATTCTAATCTGCTGCATTTGCTGCTCACAATGTGGCCTCCTCTACATTGGAAAAACGAAGTGTAGACTTGGTGACCACTTCGCAGAACATCTACATTCTGCTCACAAAAAAGACCCTGAACTACCTGTTGCCTGCCACTTCAATGAACCACCTTGCTCCCTGGCCAACATCTATCTCTGGCTTGAGACAGTATTCCAGTGAAGTCCATTGCAAGCTGGAGGAAGAACACTTCATTTTTCACTTGGGGACCCTACAGCCCTCCAGACTCAATACTGAATTCAATAATTTTAGGGCCTAAACTCTCCCGTGTCCCAGCCCCCCCACCCCATACACTAGACGTTGTTACCACATAGCCTGCCACTACACATCCTCTGTTGTTAGTCCCTAACAGTCCCCATTAACAAGTACTCACTCTCCCAGCCCAATCGTTAGCAACTCCTTTTTCTGAACAACTGTCTTTCTCTCTCTTTGGGCCCTATCATATTGTTTACTCCCTACCCCACCCAGCTCCCTACTTTCTGCTTAGAAACTGACATTTTCCCAGCCACCATCAGTTCTGAGGAAGGGTCAACGCACCAGAAACATTAACTCTGTTTTCTTCTTCACAGATGCTGCCAGACCTGCTGAGATTTTTCAAGAAAACAAAACTAGTTTGTGCTTGTCATTAAATCAGAGTCCTTAATCTCTGAAAGTTTGCTATTTAAATTCCAGAATGATCTTAGACTTCAAAAGAAGTCAGGTAGACACCATACCTTCTGAAGCATTACTGTTTAATAATCTTCTTAAAAGTTAAAATGAAAGTTAATAAACTTAGACTATTTCCCACATAACTTTCCATTACAGTTTATATTCCTATTTTTGGGAAACGTTGATATTACTATTAATAATTAATGAATAGTAGTGTAGGAAAGCAGTTAGTTACACTGTGAATGGTCCAATATAATTTGGGCTTGATAGAATATACCATTATATTTCATTTCATGTAATACTTGCATCATGGTCAGATTTACAGCTTTAAGTCCTGTTTTCAACAGCTTAAAGTAATTTTGACTTATTTCTTAAACATAAGAAACATGAAATCAATAAAATCAATATAAAATCAAATGAAAGTCTCTTCCATATTATGAAAACAATCCTAATTTCGCTTCTGCATTTTTTTAAAAACATACCCAGTAGTGCCAAAAACAAGCCACTTTTGAAGATACTTATAATTCTTTCAACAGCACTTTTAAGTTGTTTTTCTTCTGGTTTCTTCAGCTTTGAACAGTAGTCTTCAAGAAGCAGTAGAGCACGCTGTGTGTCTGAAAAGCAGGAAGAAAAGTGACTTACTACAGAATATTCTGAACGAACAAAATTTTTTCTGGCTTATTTTAGGCAATCGACTCTTCCCAGATCATCAATGCAGAATTTGACTGGAGATAACAGGGAAGACAACAACCCATTCTTAAGATGCATCACTGAAATAACAGGCAGCAGAAAGGCAACCCCAGCTGGAATTCATTGATTTCTATTCCTCCTGATGGCCAAGTATCCCAAGCTTTCTTTATTCCTGAGCCAACAATGACAGACACTGTCATCTACAAATCTCAAATGAAGTCAAAGATATGCTTGCTAATTATATTATGTTAATGTTCTGACCAATACCAGGTGAATCCTTAAAAGGCCAATTCAGTGGGCAGAGTACACTGATGTGTAAAGTATAAAACAGACTTAATGAGGCTGTTCATTGCATTTAGTGAGATTATGCAGTCCAAGATACAGCATCCTACCACTACCAGATGTTGTTTTGTGAAGTGGAGAGGCCTTCTCATAAGGCAACATTTCTTTCAATCAGACCTAAGAAAGGTCTCACAGGTAGGGGAGGAAACTAACTTCACGCTGAAGCACCAACTAATAGAGCTACAGTAGCTGGAACTCCCAACTGAGCTTTTGCCCATGCCAGCTGGCTCCACTAAAAGTCAAAAATTGAATGCAGTGACCAAAGCTGACTGCCAACCAATACTCCAGCTTGAAGACTGCATAGATCAGATGGGTAAAGCAGACCACATTACCAAGGTAGATTTATTCAGGGGACACTAGCCAGTTCTCTTGACCACCTACACAGAGGAAATCTTTGCCTTTGTAACTCTGGACAGATTAGAACAAAGTTAAGTGATGCCATTCAAACTCAAATGCAACCCTTAAAAGGCTTATTTAGTTGCCTAGTGTGCCGAGGTGACTTCAGAGTGTACGGCAAACTCACAGGGCAAATGGAAGCACGCTTGCAGAAATTACAGTCAGTCAATCTTGTGGTCAACCTCAGTAAGAGCAAGTTTACTATACCATAAGTTCTGCAAAAGGTACAAGTAGTAGCACAGTTCCCCATTCTAACAACAAAAAGGAAAATCATGAAGTGCTCAGCAATGCTTGGATGCTACCTAAAGTTAATGCCGAGTATCTCCGCAGGTCTGTCACTTGTAAAGTGACTGACAGAAAAAAAAGCACGAGAATAATAACATAACATTTGAAACTGGATGGAGGACAATGTAAATTCTATGCTAATTCAACTGGGCTGACTACATCATATAAGATGAGGGAAATGGGCAAGTTAGACAGGACGCACGTTTCCCCTCAGTTGTAGGGTCAATAGCCAGAGGACATAATGTCAAAGGTGAAGGACAGGAATTTAAAGAGATTCTTTTTCCGGCCAGATGGCAGTGAGAATTTGGAATTCAGTGCATGACAGGATAGTAAAGTTGGAAACCTATTAAGTACCCTTGTCAATTTGATATCCAATGATTTATGCTTGTTTAACCATTCCTTGGGCCATTATTCATTAAATGAAGGACTCGTGGAACCTTTTCCTGTGTCTGCTCGCTCTTGTTAACTTTATTTGGCCTTTCCATGACTACAGGCAAAGCTACAGCCTTCAGCCTGGACATATAATTGACCTACACTGGGGAATAATATGTACAATCAGTCTTTACAGATGCCATTCCAGACGTTCGGTCACATTCTAGGTGGATCAAATACAGATTTTCAGGTATGTATTTCCCCACCAACACCATTCACACAGATATTAACATTCATTTTACACACTGATGTGAAAGTCATGTCTTTCCTCAGTGAAGCACTTGGGGTTACGTGCCTCATTTGAGACATACAAATTTACTTTTGACTAGTTCTCCTGGTAACTTGTATTGTGTTTACTTACCGTGCAGTAAAAGAGTCTTCCAACTGCAGTCAGAGCTACAACTCAGTCTGTTGTAATCTGTCAGGGTGTTTTCTTTATAAACCTTGGATTATCCTGCAACTTCCAGTAATCTGCATAAAGACAAATAGGAGCAGGAGCAGGAGTAGGCTATTTGGCACCTTGAGCCTACTTTATCATGTAAGATGATCATGATTGATCATCTAACTCTGTTCCTGCTTTCTTGCCAAACCCTTTGATTCCTTCGACCCAAAGAACTATATCTAACCCCTCCTTGAAAACAATCTTTTACCCTCAACCACCTTCTGTAGTAGAGAATTCACCACCCTGGCTGAAGGAATCTTCTCAGCTCATACAATCATACAGGACAGGAGGGGCCATTAAGTCTGTGCTGAGCTATCTACGCTAGTCCCACTTTCCACCACTTGGTCCATAACCTTGAATATATTGACATTTCAAGTGCTGGACCAAGTGGTGGAAAGTGGGACTAGCGTAGATAGCTCAGCACAGACTTAATGGCCCCTCCTGTCCTGTATGATTGTATGAGCTGAGAAGATTCCTTCAGCCAGGGTGGTGAATTCTCTACTACAGAAGGTGGTTGAGGGTAAAAGATTGTTTTCAAGGAGGGGTTAGATATAGTTCTTTGGGTCGAAGGAATCAAAGGGTTTGGCAAGAAAGCAGGAACAGAGTTAGATGATCAATCATGATCATCTTATATGATAAAGTAGGCTCAAGGTGCCAAATAGCCTACTCCTGCTCCTGCTCCTATTTGTCTTTATGCAGATTACTGGAAGTTGCAGGATAATCCAAGGTTTATAAAGAAAACACCCTGACAGATTACAACAGGCTGAGTTGTAGCTCTGACTGCAGTTGGAAGACTCTTTAACTGCACGGTAAGTAAACACAATACAAGTTACCAGGAGAACTGGTCAAAAGTAAATTTGTATGTCTCAAATGAGGCACGTAACCCCAAGTGCTTCACTGAGGAAAGACATGACTTTCACATCAGTGTGTGAAATGAATGTTAATATCTGTGTGAATGGTGTTGGTGGGGAAATATATACCTGAAAATCTGTATTTGATCCACCTAGAATGTGACCGAACGTCTGGAATGGCATCTGTAAAGACTGATTGTACATATTATTCCCCAGTGTAGGTCAATTATATGTCCAGGCTGAAGGCTGTAGCTTTGCCTGTAGTCATGGAAAGGCCAAATAAAGTTAACAAGAGCGAGCAGACACAGGAAAAGGTTCCACGAGTCCTTCATTTAATGAATAATGGCCCAAGGAATGGTTAAACAAGCATAAATCATTGGATATCAAATTGACAAGGGTACTTAATAGGTTTCCAACTTTACTATCCTGTCATGCACTGAATTCCAAATTCTCACGGCCATCTGGCTGGAAAAAGAATCTCTTTAAATTCCTGTCCTTCACCTTTGACATTATGTCCTCTGCCTTCAAGGCAGAGATCGGCAAATTCTTGATCTCAGAAGGAATCAAGGGGTACGGGGAGAGTGCAGGGAAGTGAAGTTGAAATGCCCATCAGTCATGATTTAAATGGCGGAGTGGACTGGATGGGCCTAGGTGTTTAGATAATCTGAAAGGGATGTTCAATAAGTCATCTCGATTTAATTGACTTGCAAAACTACAGAGTTAAGTAGTCCAACCGGCTCAAATTGAATCTGAAACAAATGGTGTTCTAGAACCTTATGGTGTCAAAACAAAAAGGGATTCTGGAGAAGATCTGCTCATAAATTTAAGGATGATGGTGGTGCACCAGAAGTTACTACTGCTCTAAATATTGCAAATAGTTTTAACAACAGCCAATGAAATTCCCACAGCTTAGCACGTGGGGAATCTGGAAAATCCAAGCACACACATCGCCATTTTTACTGGTCTGGTCTTCACAAGGACATATTTTGCAGGTATGCATAAAATGTCAACCTGCCAGTTGACGGAAAAAATCACAATATGCAATCAAACTGGCACCTTCAATTCCACGCCTGTATTTATGAAACAATTTAGTAGCATGTTAGAGGTCTATGTGGGACCTTTACAAAAAAGCAGGACACAAGTTTTTCCTTACTATTATGAATATAGTTAATTGATTCCTAAACGCCATGTCTTTGAAAAACATTACCACAAACGACAGAATATAATAAACAAGTTCTTTACCCACTACTAATTAGCAAGTGACCCATTTGGATCAATCTTCCAATACTACATGTAATTTTTTTCAGGAAGCCATCAGTAGTCTGTGAACAACAGTTAAAGTCTTCAGTGTGTCACCCATAGACACAAAGAAACTTTAACATGGTACCATCAAACCCTTAAAACAATGATCAAAACATACTATTAAGAATAACCTCATGAGCAGGACAAAGGACTAAAACTCCTGTTATTTACAACTGAAGAGTCACCAAGTCTACTGATTTCGATCCTTTTGAATCAGTTTGCAGACACAAGAGCTCCTCTCAAACTTATCCAAGAAAGTTTTTTCTAATTGATAGAAGGACAAACTTTTCACAGTAGGTTATGTTTCAGCGTTTTGGGAACAGCTAACACATAGTAACTCAAACACCCACGGGCTTCACAAACAACCATACAGAAGTGGTGAGCTGATAAACATATTAAATCCTTAACATTCCAACTAAGGAGGTTGTATTAGTCTTGTTACCTTTACTGGAGAACCATCGAAAATATAGTTGAACAATTCACACTGGGCAATCAAAAGAATTGGTAAAATTATTTGTTTGACATACCAAGTCATCCAAAATAAATACCCAAATCACATCAATACAACAAAGCAAGACTAATCGCTAGGAGGATAATCAAGTGCATGTTTGTTAAGTAGTAAGATTTAGTGGAGGATGGAAGGGATATGGTGAGAGAATGAGATAGAAGGACATGTTCAGTTTGGATATTGTCAACTGTTATCTAATTAGCCAACGAAATAATTAAGGAGATTAGACACCATGCTTTCACATGTGGAAAACAATTAGATGAATTATCAAAGCAATTCATAATTTGGATGAGTGTATTACAAGTTTATAAAAGGACAAACCAGGATGTGCCCATTTAGTTACACACAATATGAACGTAGGAGAACTCTCCTAGAAAACAGCATGTTTAGGTCTAGAGAAACAAGTCTGTCTGAAATCAGAAATGAAATAACTAAAAATAAAAATTATGACAATACATCTAAAAAAGGCATCCAATGAAAGAACAGTTTAATAAGAATCAGTTAAAACTGAACCATCATCAAGTGAGTCTGGTGGACCATTGTGAGAAGCACATACACCTAACCAGCTTACACTGGCTTACACTTAAGTGCAACTCAAAAGACTGCATGATTAAGTATTTCAGGGCGTCAAGGGAATAAAAAGAAAAAGGTGATCTGTCGCTTTTGCCTAAACTTTTTCAGCCTCAAAGAATTGATTCTTATTTTGTTACAAGAGAAGCTAACTAATTGAGGAGTATCTATTAAATGATTAAGTTCTATTCTATGCCAAAATTCAAAAGAGCACAGCAGCTGATGGTTGTAGTGAGGTTAATAAAATATGCAAAAACATAACTAAAAGTTGAATATAATAATTTAATACTTCTTTAAGAGAAGCATAAAATATTACGTAAAACAGGAACAAGCATCCAAAATCTGAAGCTGGCATACAGGTTCAGCTTTCTCTGAAGGTTAACATGCTGGTTGGGTTGACAGTTAAGGAGGAAAATACAATGTTAGCATTCATTTCAAAAGGATTAGAATTTAGGAGCAGGATGTATTGCTGAGGCAGTGTAAAGCTCTGGTCAGATTACATTTGGAAAGATGTGAGCAATTTAGGGCGCCGTATATAAGGAATGACACAATAGCATTGGAAGGAGGTTTACAAGTATAATCCTGGAAATGAAGGGTTTATCATATGAGGAGTTGCTCGGGAATCTGGGTCTGTACTCCGAGGGGGGGGGGTGGTGCGGTGGGGGGTCTGATTGAAACTTACAGAATACAGAGAGGCCTGGATACAGTGGACATGGGGATGTTTCCACTAGCAGAAGACTAGGACCGAAAGGGCACAGCCTCAGAGTGAAGGGTCTACCCTTCAAAACAGAAATGAGATAGGAGCTTTTTCAGAGGGTGATGAATCTGTGGAGCTCATTGTCACAGATAGCTGCAAAGGCCAAGTCATTGTGTGTATTTAAGACAGAGATAGATGGGTTCTTGATTAGCAAGGGAATCCAGGGTCAGAGGGGGAAGTCAGGAGAATGGGATCGAGAAACATATCAGCCATGATGAATTGACAAGGCAGACTCAAATGTGATAAATGGCCTAATTCTATACCTATATCTTATGGTTATTACCGTGATTTTTTTCACGGTGGCTCTGTTTGATCCTGGCCTTTGATTTCTCTGCCTATCACTTCTTATTGCCCTATCTTTTGTTTTTGTTCTCGATTCAACTTTCTGACTCCTTCTGTAGTTCCCATGCTCCTGCCACTTTAGGTTAAAATCATCACGCAAGCAAACACTCGCTTTCGGTCAGCAATCCGGGTCCTGTTCGAGTGTAACCCATTCAGTTTTGTACTGGCCCGACCTCCCAGAAGGAGTCCTGAAGCCCCAGAATCTGAAACCATCCTCCGCAAATCAGTGAAGATAGACAAATGCACATCCTCCACAATAACACTCAACACTGGAGCTTCCCAAGGATGTGTTCTCAGACCCCTATTGTACTTATTGTATACCTATAACTGTATCACCAAATTCCAAACAAACACCATCTACAAGTTGGCTGACGATGCCACTGTGGTAGGACAATATCTAACAATGAGGAGTCAGAATCCAGAAAGGAGATAGAGGGCTTGGTGACGTGGGGAGTACAGCTGCCAAGACCAATTTTATAAACCCCAAGTTCTGTCATTCAAACCCCTCTCTCCTTCCAAATCACAGGTACCCAATCAGTTTCCAGCTGTCTCTACCTGGAACACATCCTCCAGATATGGAGCAAACCAAGAAGCTTCTTTGTGATGTTAGAGGTGGGGCGGCGGGGTGGTGGTGGGGGAGAGAAAGCAGCAACCCAGAACACACACACACATACCCCCGGGGTTTTAAAGCACTTATCCAGATAAAGGAACAGAACCTTCTGCAGCCAGGAACACAAATTTATCCCACAGGTGAGCACAGTATTTTCATATAGATTAACACAAGGGGAGAGTGGGACTGCAGTTAACCAGCAAAGACAGTGAGAGTTTACTCTTAGATAATAAAATGTGAGGCTGGATGAACACAGCAGGCCCAGCAGCATCTCAGGAGCTTTTGTGCTCCTGAGATGCTGCTGGGCCTCCTGTGTTCATCCAGCCCCACATTTTATTATCTTGGATTCTCCAGCATCTGCAGTTCCCATTATCTCTGAGAGTTTACTCTTAGTTAGTTTCTGAGAATGAACATCAATCCATTTCACAGATGAACATCAGGGGATTACATGGATCCGTTGTACAAGTGGAAGTTTGTTCATTGTACAAATAATCATAATCATGAGTTTATTAAACACATTCATCTCTTTCTTGATAGAGTGAGGGACGTCACAGTACTGTCCCACTTTCCCATTGATTCTTTGTCAGTAAAAGCTGGGAATTCTCTGATTGACACAAACATGGATTTGTGAGGGGGAGATCAGGCCTCACAAACCTTCTTGAATTCTTTGAAGAGGTGACCAAACACATGGATGAAAAGAGAGTAGTGGATGTGGTATACATGGATTTAAGTAAGGCCTTTGATAAGATTCCCCATGGTAGGCTCATGCAAAAAGTAAGGAGGCTTGGGATATGGGGAAAATGTGGCAGATTGGATTCAGAATTGGCTGACCCTGAGAAGACAAAGGGTGGTAGTGGACAGAAAATATTCAATATGGTGCTCAGTTATGAGTGGTGTACCACAAGGATCTGTTCTGAGTCCTCTTCCTATTTGTCGTTTTTATAAATGATTTGGATGTAGGAGTGGAAGAGTGGATTAGCAAGCTCACAGATGATACAAGTTGTGGATAGTGCAGAAGGCTGTTCTAGGTTACAAAGGGTCATTGATGGGACGCAGAGCTGGACAGAGAAGTGGCAGATGGAGTTTAACCCTGAAAAGTGTGAGGTGATTCATTTTGGAAGGACAAGCTTGAAAGCAGAATTCAGGATAACGGAAAGATTCTTGGCAGTATACAAAACTCTGGTTCAGTCACATCTGAAATATTGTGTCCAGTTCTGGTTGCCTCATTAGGGGAAAGATGTGGAAGCATTGGAAATGGTGCAGAAGAGATTTACTAGGATGTTGCCTGGAATGGAGGGAAGGTCTTATGAGGAAAGGTTGAGAGAGCTACCTTTAGAATGACGAAGGATGAGAGATGGCTTAATAGAGGTGGACAAAATAATCAGAAGTATAGATAGAGTGGATAGCCAGAGACTGTTTAGGGTGGAGGTAGCTATTACCGGGGGGCATAGTTTTAAAGTGAGGGGGAAGTACATATAGGGGAGACCTCAGAGGTAGGTTCTTTACTTAGAGTGGTCGGGGTGTGGAATGCATTGCTTAAGATGGCAGCAAAGTTGACCTCATTAGGGCCATTTAAGCAGCTATTAGATAGGCATATGGATGATAGTGTAAGGTAGGGGTGGAGGTTAGATCGACCCTAGGTTTAGCATAAAAGTTCGGCACGACATTGTGGCCCGAAGGGCCTGTACTGTGCTGTACATTCTATGTGGCAATGACAATAACCTCCCTCAATGCCAGCAAAACTAAAAAGAACTGATCACTGACTTCAGAAGAAAGGAGGAGAACACGCCCTCATCTATATCAACAGAGCAGAGGTTGACAGCATCAAATTCCTAACAGTGACAATTACTGACAACCTGGCTTGGGCCTCCCACATATATGCAATGGTCAAGAAGGCACAACAATACCCTTTCTTCCTCAGGCGGCTCAGGGAACTTGGCATGTCCATAAGGACCCTCACCAACTTATACAGATGCACCATAGAAAGCAGTGTCCAGGTGCACAACGGCCTGGTATAGCAATTGCTCTGCCAGGACCCTAAGAAACTACAGAAGTTGTCCGCGCAGCCCAGAGCATCACAGAAGCCAAATTCCAATCCATGGACTCCATTTAAATATCTCATTGCCATGGAAAGGCTGCCAACATCAAAGACCTATCCCATTCCGGTAATGCTCTCCCACAACTTCTTCCATGAAGCAAAAGATACAACATGCACACACACACCTGCAGTTCAAGAACAACATTTTTCCTGCCAATGTCAGACTGATAAATGGACTAAATTCAAATAATGTTGATCTTGTTAATGATACCTTTCTTAACGCATAGTGTGACCTGTATGCTGTACTCTGTCCAAGTTTGTTTTCACCCTATGATCTGTATGTCCTTGTTTGCTGTGATCTACCTTTACTGCTTGCAAACAAGCTTTTCACTGTACTTAGATACAGGTGACAATAAATCCTCACACCATCTCTTTAGTCCAAAAATATCCTGCTGTTTTGGCCCACCAGCACTGGTAGTAACAAAAACAAAGCTGTTGGAAAAGCTCAGCAGGTCTGGCAGCATCTGTGTAGGAGAAAACAGTTAACGTTTCGGGTCTGGTGACTGTTCCTCGGAACCTTTATTTTTGGTCATCATCCTGTTGTCATTTGTACTATAAGTTTAAAAAACAAGGTGTACCATAATAACTGGTTGTTCACCTTCCCCCTCCAGCATGTCTTACATCTGCCTTGAGACACTTTGACCCTCACACCATAAATGCAGCATACCATCCTGAGTCTTAACTGCAGGCGAACTGCCCATTTATTCCCATTACAAGCAAAACCCACACAGCTACTGCATCCAAGTACATTTTATTCCTCACTTGTCCAGCAAAGTCAACTGTGGGGACAGCATTGTGGCTCAGTGGTTAGCACTGCTGCCTCACAGCACCAGGGACCTGGGTTCAATTCCACCCACGGACGACCGTCTGTGTGCAGTTTACACATTCTCCCAATGTTTGTGTGGGTTTCCTCCCACAATCCAAAAGATGTCAGGCTAGATGGATTGCTCATGCTAATTTGCCCATAGTGTTGAGGGACGTGTAGATTAGGTGGGTTATTAGAGATGTGTTTGGGTGGTATGATCTGAGGGTTGGTGTGGACTTGTTGGACCGAAGAGCCTGTTTCCATGGCAGGGATTCTATCAAATCTATGAATTTGGTGGTTGTTACTTTCACTCCACACCCTCAAAATATAAGTAGTACATCGGTTTTGCAGGGGAATAGCCGTAGAAGACTCCTGCTCTATGTGCCTCGTCCTCTTGCTCTGTCTGGCGGTCACCCATCCTTTTCCCGCCTGTGAAGTCTTAGACAGTTTTTCCCTATACATGTTACCCTTAATATTCTTCACCGCATGGAAACTCCACTGTCTTCAGCTCCAAAATCCGAAGCTGAACATTTCCTGCATAAATGCTGGCTCCCAATGCCAAACAGGATGGGCACATCATAGCTTTCAGCCCTCCTGCCTTAATTTAAAGAGCTATGTTAAGTTTGGAAGATGAGCAATATACAATAATATCAATTATTCTTGAATCACACACCTGGGATCAGCACTGCATTCAGTGAGTACATTGTTACGCTTCATTACGGTAGTATGAAGAAAAACAAATCCGTCATTCTCGGTCAGCACAAAAATTGATTTTTTTAAAAGAAAAAAACAGCGAATTCCCCTGATTTGCCTTCTTTTAAGATCCAAAGTAATGGAAAGCATAGAAAAGGTTTCTACACTTAAGAATTGACTATTTATTAGAAATAAAGAGATTCTAGTTACAGATAAAACACACTCCTTAACTCATTCCACAACTAAAAACTTACAAGCAATAGTATAAAAAGTACTTGCAAACTGCCAGTATTTGGTTTTTGTTAGAAGTACTGAAATCCTTTTCACATACCTGCTTTAAGAACAGTCCCTTGCTCTTTATTTTTCTATATTTTTGGAAAAAAAATAAGATAATTGTCTTTCTATTTCTAATTTACCACCTATCATTCAGGCAGAGTGCCATCTGGGGGTGATATAGGGCGGAAATCCAAGAGAATATGGAGGACTCAGGATACAAAATTGAGCAGGCTGAACTGTACTGGCAGAATGGGAATGCCAGGCCTGCAAAGACAAGTCAGACCCCTAGAGGCTGATAGCAGAATAGGTACCCCCAAAAGGGTCAGGAAAATATCTTAAGACACATAAAGGGAGTCTTCTGATCCCTCCTGAAAGCACATTTTAAAATAGAATTTATTAAAGAAAGGTTACATAGTGCTAAGTTATTAAAAGTGTACACAGATTATAAAGCTTCTGTTTTCATTTCTGGAAGAAAACCACCAAAACAAAAATACACAATGACAAGGGATGTAATAAATAGCCAACAAACACAGGGACAGCTGCACACAAAATAAAAAGTGCAATAATTGAGATGTGAAACATTGAAAAGAATTACTTTCAGGAAACTGAGGCATCCAACTGTAAAAAATGTAATATACAAGACATTAGCGCTGGGAATCAAGAGAGGTGTTTGGTGCTGTTGTAAAATAGTATGAATACTTTAATCAAAACAGTAAAAGTTCTCCAAGGCTCACACTTGAGACAAAGATAATATGATATGCTTCAGTTAGAATTTAGAAACAGATGTGTTTTGCTCAGAGAGCTTGGAATAAATTTATCTGGGCATATTTTGATTTGAAAATTGAGATATTCAAATCATGTTTTAGTGAAATAAAATGCACCTGAAAATAAAAAATTTGGGACAAAAGGCTGAATTGGACTAATTAAACATTTGTGAACTATAATAGGAATAGGTATGTCATCTACAAAAATAGTATCTTTGGATGTTGTTTACAAAAATAGTTTTTTTTTTAAGGTCTATTTGATTTTGTAGTTAAAGAATTTATGCTTAAATGCCCATTAAGAACTAGCATTAACTTTCTCAATGTTAGTGAGTGAGGTAACCCGTAGGTGAGCAATATCATTACAGGTAGACATTGATTGTCCACATCATCAGCTACGTTGGAGGGAAAAACAAACGATAGGTACAGTTTTATCATACAATGTGCTACTGCATCCAAAGGGCTAATGTTTATACCAATAGAACGTAAATGTTTGAGGTAGCAATGGAGTTCAGTTACAACACGAGATAGATTCCATTAAAGTCTTAATTATTGTTTGCCCATTAGAGAAAGTGATGAAGGTCGAAACGCAAGAAAAGACTTCATCCAAATGAGTAATCGATGTATAGATGAGGGAGGCAGCCAGCACTGACCTCAACCATCAGGTGGCAGCAGTAGCAATTGGGCCATAGAAGGTGAATATGGTAGACTAACACAGGGATAATGAAGTGGAAGAACAGGGAGTTGTAAAAAGTGCTGACTGCAACTGCAGAAAGGAAAAAAGGTGGCAGTATCATAATACATTCATGAAAATATACCATGCAAAAGCACACTACAGGAAGGAAACCATATTGGATGGATTGTTTGGGGGGGGGGGTAGAAGGGAGGTAGTGGAGGAAGAAATAGGCTGGATAAATGCTGGTGGTGGCAGGAAACAGGAAGAAAAATAGCAAAAAATGCCAGAGATGCTGTTGGCTGTCCAAAATAATCCAGAAAAAAAGATTAAAGCCTGCATGTCATACCAGCCTGACTAAAAGATCCAAGAAGCAATTACAAATAGATTCATAGAACCCTCCTATCAAGTTGGGGAGAAACTCATTGTTTAGTCATTATTGACCAACTTACGAGATGGGTAGCAGCCCACCTCACACAAGACTACCCAACCAGTTGAGTTATGGTAAAAGCAGCATGGAGAATACTTGCACAGAAATTTGGATGAAGGAACACATTTTACAGGACAAGTGATCAAATAAGTTTGTAGCTTGCTGGGCATCAAAACTGTCTACTTTGATCGTATTGTTCACCTACATATCCATAAAACACATTGACTACCATCTGCAGAGCTCAAGCATGATCCTGTGAATGAAAAGAATATTAACTAGCATGCTTTCTAAAGCCATCCAAGAGAAAGAAGATCTGTTGCCTGGGATCCTAATGGAACTCAGGGTAACACATGGAGTTAATCTGGTTGTTCTACCAGGTAAATTGATGGCAACAAGGGAGATGAGACTACCCTGAAATGTTGCGGCTAGTAGCAAAGAAGTAGGACCAGTAAGAAAGTTTAAATGGTTTGAGAGAGAGCTTTGCAAGCAGTTGCACAGACTGACACAGGAAATTAGGGATCAGAAATCGTACACTATATGGAAGTACGGGCAGGAATGAAGCAGGCTGAGATACCCAGCGTAAGTGCTAAGGTCACAGTTAAGGCCATGCTGGAGAAGCTAGGATTCACACCAAAACGAACAGTAACTTGTGGAAGTTTCATTTAGAGATACAGACATTGGTGTCAACATTAAAGGAAAAAGATCATTGAAAGCACTGGTTACAGTTGATTCCTGTTACAAATTTTCTTCTTTACAATTAACAACCAGAGATGGCTAAAAGGTCAAATGAGAGCAAAAAACTATAGATGCTGGAAATTTGAAAATAAAGAGAAAATTGCTGGCAATAAATCAGCAGTATCGAAAAGAAAGCCATTGAATTCAGAGACTAAAATGACTATTCTTTAGAGGTCTGCAGTGTCTTTCTGGGCTAGAAACATGGAATCTCTCTCCACGGATGCTGCCAGACCCAAGTTCTTCTTGCATTTTATTTTTATGACGACTGGAAAGTCGTTTCCTTCCAGCCCCACACCATGTTACTCACTGTACATGATGTAGAGTGAGTTTTAAGAAGAAAAAATGACTTCAGCCAGTATGAGAGAAATGGGAGCTCTAAAGGAAGAGGGAAGAGCCCCACATTCTGCCACCAATAGCGACAGCAACAGGTCCCAATTTCGTGGCTTTGAACGGAGGAAAGTCAAATCAATACTCCACCCATTATCACAGCAGTATCAATGAGGATGAAAAAGAGGTGGCAAGCACAATTGACCCATCACATTGTCTCCAAGCCCAGGACCAGAAATTGGACTCGACCAGATATCTCTCAAATTTAATTATTTGAGTTTAGGTACAGCATGATCTGGTACCATCATTTTCAACATCTCCAATACTGGTTTGGCCAAATGGCATTTATTTCAGACTGGAAAATTATCGCTTGTTTTACCAAAAATTGTGGACAACATGGGCAACTTGGCTTAATGGAGGAGAGCGACCAATGGCTACATGGCTTGTTCAGAGAAAAGATCCAACTTAGAGAGTCTGGCATTTAACACACAGATCCAAGGAGTAAATCTGATTTGGCAACAGGGGACCAAGGAAGGTTCAGAGATCGAGTTAATAAAATTCAGGAAGAAGGGCAAAGTATCCTGGACAGGCGTTTTGGCACAGGCCAAAGAGTGACACAAGTCAGTTGGGGTTTGGACAATGTACCGTAGACACAAACATGGACCATTCATTAATGTACAGGAAGGAAAAAAAGCACTCAATCTATTAAATAATAGAATTATGTCTGCAGCACCTATAGATCATGGATGCTTGACCAGACAAGTTCACGAGAGTGAGGTACCCCTGTGGTTAACAAATAGACAAAATTGTTTGAACAGTCACAGCACGGACTATGGCCTGGCCAGCTGCCAACCAAGGGGCTGAACACGTGAATTTAACATTGATACAGAATGTGCTGTACATAAAACTGTTTTGCTTTGGAAATCCCAGTTATATGAGAGGTATCACTCAAGATATAACCCCCACATGGTGATATGGAAATATCAGAGACAATCTTTATTTTTGTCTGTAAACTGAAATGAAATACTTTAAAACCAAGGATTGTGGAAGAGACTGCTACACCTTTTAAAAGATAGTTATCCAAACTCAATCATATTCACATTTCTGATTTGTTCAAGTAGTTGGGGAGGCTGATTGCTGATGGCACCAAACATGTAAGCTTAAATTGAGATTTGGGCAGCAACAAGTAGCTGATCAGTTTTTAGTGTGATGAACAACTGTGGATATCAAAATCTATGTGGCTGGTTTCCTGGGTACTTGAACAGCTTGTTGGTTTGAACAATATTAGCAGAAACTTTTGACCTTCCAGAAGGGAACGTGATCTGTTTCTTAGAAGTACCTGAAGCCCAAAAAATTGTTTGTCTCTTACTAGTTGCTGCAATGTGCTGTTTTCAAAACCACAGGTCACAGATCTTGCAACATTTTAAACCAGTTGCTCTGTGCCTCCTGTAAGGAAGTATACATAGTATCTGAAGAAGACACCAAAAAACAATAAAGTTTAGCAAGCAAAGCACATCTTGATGCACCCAATTGACAGGGAACATTGAACTGCCATCTAGTTTTTCTTTCTCATCCACCCATAGCAGCCAATGTTTATTATTATGTGTGTGTGCACACGTGTGTGGGTGTCATGGTTACAGCTTGAGAGCGCAAATGGAGGTACATGCTTAATGCAACAGCCAACTATACAATGGAAAGCTATAGTGCCTGCGGTGGCTCCAACGTGCATGGCATTTTTGGATACAGGAAGATGTTGCACTGAAGGTAAAGTCGCAATAGTCCTACAAGACCATAATCGCTGATCTCGTGAGCAAGACGACTGGTGGTGGCTTCACTCCTGGTGACTCTCCTTCTTAGTACGTCCATTCACCTGAGGGAATGTATGCATGGAGCCTGAAGAGATAGACGAGGGCTTAAATGAACACTTCTTTATCGGTTTTCAAAGAGAAGGAATGAGTGAAGGATAATCTCAGGGAAGGGAGTGTCAAATTTCTAAGCCAAGTTGCCATTAAAAATGAAGAGGTGCTGAGCATCTTAAAAAGTATTAAGACAGACAAGTCTCTAGGTCCTAATGGGGTCTTTCCCAGAATACTGAGGGAGGCAAGAGAACAAATTACTGGAACATTGATAAGCATCTTTGTATCCTCTCTGACCACAGGTGAGGTCCCATAGGACTGGAGCATAACTAATGTTGTCCCAATGTTTAAAAAAGGGTTGCATGGACAACCCAGGAAACTACAGGCCTGTGATCCTCAACAGTGGCAAGGAAATTATTGGTAAAAATTCTCAGGGACAAGAACTATAAGCATTTAGAAGCAAATGGATTGATTGGCAATAAACAGCATGGCGCCTCACTAACTTCAGCAAGTTCTTTTGAGGAGGTAATGAAGATGATTGATGAGTTAAAAGCCATTGATGCTGTCCACATGGACTTCAGCAAAGCCTTTGACAAGGTCCCTCATGGCAGGCTGGTAAAAAAGGTGAAGTCACATGTATCAGGGGTGAGCTGACAAGATGGATATTGAACTGGCTTAGTCATAGGTGACAGAGGGTAGCAGTGGAAGACTGCTTTTTGGAATGGAGAATGCAATTAGTGGCGTTCCACAGGAGTCGGTGCTAGGACCTCTGCTGTTTGTGACCTACATAAATGATGTGGAGGAAAATGTAGCTGGTCTAACTTATAAGTTTGCAGATGATACAAAGATTGGTGGAGTTGCAGATAGTGAGGAGGATTATCAAAGGATACAGCAGGATATAGATCAGTTGGAGTCATGGGCAGAAAAATGGTAGATGGAGTTTAATCCAGACAAATGTGAAGTGATACATTTCGGAAGGGCAAGTACAGATCGAAATTATACAATGAATGGCAGAACCCTTAGGAGTTTTGATATGCCGACAGATCTGGAACGTGCAGGACAACAGGTCACTGAAGGTGGCAATGCAGGTAGATAAGGCAGTAAAAAAGGCCTATGGTGTGTTTGCCTTCATTGGAAGGGGAATTGAGTACAAGTATAGACAAGTTATGCTGCAGCTTTACAGAACTTTAGTTAGGCAACAGTTGGAATATTGCACGCAGTTCTGGTAACCACATTCCCAGAAAGTGGATACTTTGGAGAGGGTATAGAAAAGGTTTACTAGGATGTTGCTTGCTATGGGGAAATTTCAGCTACTGAAAAAGGTTGGACAGACTGTCTGTTTTCACTGAAATGCAGGAGGATGAGAAGAGTCGGGCGGAGGGGGGAATGACCTGATAGAGGTTTAAAAGATTGTGAATGACATGGATAAGTAGAAAGTATAAATCAAAAATAGAGAGATTGCTGGAAAAGCTCAGCAGGTCTGGCAGCATCTGTGAAGTCAAATCAGAAATAATGTTTCAGGTCCAGTGACCCTGCCACAGAACCAAAGTAGCGAGACAAATGTCAATTTATATACAGAAGATAGGGTTTTGGGGGGGGGGGGGGGGGGGGGGGGGGGGGGGGTGGGGAGAAGAGGAGTAGGGAGTAAATGATAGTTGGTTGGGAGGGTGAGTAACTGTTAATGAAGCACGTTAGTGGTTAACAATAGGTACTGTGTAATGGCAGACTGAGATAACAAAGCCCAGTGTGTGGGATTCAGGGTTAGGACATGGGAGAGTTCAGGCCCTAAAATCATTGAACTCGATGCTGAATCCAGAGGGCTGAAGGGTCTCCAAGCAGAACATGAGGCACTTTTCCACCAGCTTGCGCTGAGCTTCACTGGAGAACTGCAGCAAGCCTGAGACAGAGATGTTGGCAAGGGAACAGGGAGGTTTGTTAAGGTGGCAGGTAACTGGAAGTTCAGGGTCTTTTGCACAGACAGAGCTTAGATGTTCTGCGAAGTGGTCACCCAGTCTATGCTTCATTTCCCTAACGGACAGGAGACCACACTGTGAGCAGCAAATGCAGTAGACTAGATTGCAAGAAGTGCAGGGAAACAGCTGCTTCACCTGGAAGGTATGTTGGCCCCTTGAATAGTGAGAAGGGAGATGATCAATGGGCAGGTGTTACACCTTCAGTGGTTGCAGGGGAAGGTGCTGTGGAGCTGTGGTAAGAGGGTAGGTGGTTGGGTGTTGGGAGTGAAGGAAGAGTTGATCAGGGTATCCTGGACGGAACGGTCCCTGGGGAAGTATGAGGCTTTTCCCTAGGCTGGAGGGGTTAATTACTAGGAGATTTAGGTTCAAGGTGCAAAGTAGGCGCCTGGGTGGGAGAAAGAGGAAGTATAAAAGAGATGTCCGAGGTATGTTTTTCACAAAAGGGTGGCGGGTGCCTGGAACACACTATCAGAGGTGGTGGTGGAAGCAGTAATCAAGAAGCACCTGGGCAAATACATGAATAGAAAGGGAATACAGGGATACGGATCCTCTAAGTGAAGGCAGTTTTAATACAGAAGAGCAAAATGTGTTGGCGCAGGCTTGGAGGGCTGAAGGGCCTGTTCCTTTGCTGTATTGTTCTTTGTTCATTGTCACCACTCTGCAGGCAAGGCAAGAGATGGAGAAGGAGAGTCCATCATTGTAATCTTAACCAATGTGGGAAGTGAACCCTTGCTCTTGATATCACTCTGCAAATATCAGCCATTCAGCCAAATCAGCTAACCAAACTCTAATTACATTTCCAGGCCACAAAAAGGAGTAGCAATATGGGAGCAATTAATCCAGTCCAACTCGCCATGTGGTGCATTTTACACCCACAGCACCATCTAGGACGGGAAAAGTAAAACTGGTGGAAGCGTACAGGAAAGAACAGTTAACATACAGGTGAAGAAAAACTTTACAGTATCCAAGCAAGATCTCCTATATCAAGATGAGGCTCAGGAATGCATAAAATATATTACACAGTGCAGCAGCAAATCAGGGCATTAGTTGACAATATCAGAAATAGATACTACCACTTGCTGGAACTTGAGGAATTCAGTATCAAATGTAGACACACCCATGTACAAGGATCATGTCCAAATTTTGGTTATCATCCAATTGGCTTTTTCTCTCCCCCACCCCCCAACCCCCAAACCCACTGTACTAACCTTCTTGTCTGTTTCTGGTGCAGTCAACCAAGAGATGACAAGTAGTGTGGGATTTTGAAAACGACAGTGACAAAATACATTTGGAAAGGGACGGTAGCACCGAATACCTTTACAATCCTAAGCTCGATACCTGGCCAGTATCCACAGGTGGTGGAGTGGAAAGAGAAAAGAACAAAACTACGAGGTTGGTCAACTTGGGCCAAATGAGGAACCAAAAAGGGAAGCTGAAGGGGTTTAACCTTTTAGGTCAAAAGTCAAATTCCCAGTCAGAAATATAATAGTAACTGGAACAAAGCTGAAGACCCACATATGGGTAGAAACAAGAGTGGAACATAAAGGGAGGGTGAGGCAATGAATGCAAAGAGTGACAGATAGAGAGTACGGGAAGAGATACGCCACTCAAAGACATAAAATAAATTATTTAGGATAAAGTGAAAATAATGCCTGTGTCAAAAAAAAACCTACACCAAGATATTTGATCAACATGCAGTGTGATTTGACCTGATGAGGAATTTACTACATGATCTGTTGCGTCTATAAACTGTGACCTTATGCAAAGTTTGTGTCTTGGACTAACCAGGCTAATTGTGCGTGCCTGCTCAAATAATTTGTTGCCTGTACCCAAGTCTTCTGTAAGTATATCAAGTTAAATGACAGTGTACCACATAGATCAGAGTTGGGGCCTCAGCTGCTTATTTGTATAAATGGAGCGGATAATGGGATGGAAGGTGTGGCCTCAGGATTACTACCAGCAATGCATGCAAATTTCTGTAAGGTAAGTAAGACTAGAGAGATAAATGCAAGGTTCAAAAACTGACACACGAGAAATGGGTTCTGATTCATAAGGCATGGCTCAGATTCATTGGTCAAATTATTCCAGAACACTCTGCATTCCAGGAGGTTTCAGAAAATTGGAAAACTTTTGATGCAACATCCTTTGTTCAAGTAGAGAGACAGCAAGTCAGTAAGCCATCATGTAACATCTATTGTGAAAATGCTACAGTCTATCATTAAGGAGAAACTAGCAGGACATGTCGAAAAAGCTTAACGTAACCAAAAACACAATATTATTTTGTAAAGGGGGTTAAAATTGTTTCAGAGCTAGTAGGAACTGCAGATGCTGGAGAATCTGAGATAACAAGGCATAGAGCTGGCTGAACACAGCAGGCCAAGCAGCATCAGAGGAGCAGGAAGGCTAATGTTTTGGGTCTAGACCCTCTGAAGAAGGGTCTAGGCCCAAAATGTCAACCTTCCTGCTTCTCTGATGCTGCTTGGCCAAATGTGTTCAGCCAGCTCTTTATGTTATCTCATGGTTTTGTAAAATAACATTTGACAAATGTAGTAGAGTTCATCGAAGATATAACAAGCAGATTTGATAAAAAGGGAACTGTTGTATTTGGTGTTGTTGAATTTCCAGAAAGCATTAAATAAGGTGTTACTTAAAAAGGTAATTGTACAAGAGACCTCAATATTGAGAGTGAATGTGTTAGCATAGATTGTGGACTGGCTATCAAAATTGGGATTAATGGGTTTTATTCAGGTTGAACAGACATAACCAGTGGAGTGCAACAAAGATCAGTCCTAGAGTGTCATTTACCTATATTAATGGTTTAGAGAAGGGGCAGAGTATATTTCTTTTCCAAAATTGATACAAAAACAGGTGCAAGGACAAATTGGGACTTAAGGAATCTATAAGACATAGATTTGTCAAGTGACTGGGCAAAAGCTTGGCAGGTGGTGTTTAATGCAGGAAAATGAGAAATCATGTACCTTAAATAGGAAAAATCAAAAGGCAGATTATTATTTAAATAGAGATGCACTCCAAATGTGCAGCACAGAAGGAGCTGGGTGTTTTTGTTTATGAAACAAAATATTAGCATGCGAGTGTAGCAAGTAATTAAGAAAGCAAATGGAATTTTGATATTTATTCTTACGGGCTGAAGCTTAAAAAGAGGGAAGTCTTATTCAACTATGCAGTATATTGCCAAGTTGCACATGGAGTGCTATGTAGAGTTTTAGTCTCCATATTTATTAAAGATTACTGTCAGAGCAAACGTACAGCACGGAAACAGACATTTAAGTCCAAATCATCCAAGCCATCAGGATATCCTAAATTAATCTTGACTGCAATTCCATTGCATTGGAGGCAGTTCAAGAGAGATTCACGAGGCTGACTGCTGGTCTGAAGGAACTGACATATCAAGAACAGCTAAAAATATTAGGCATTTATTCATTACAGCTTAGAAAAATGAAGAGTGATCTAATTGTTGAACTGTACAAGAGATTCTGAGGGAGCTTGAAAGGGTTAATGTTGAGATGATGTTTTCACTTTTGGTGGAATCTCAACTAGGGGGCAGATATGCAGAATAAAAAGAGACAATCATTTAAAACCAAGATAGGAGGGAGTTTCTTTGGAGGTAGTGACTGTGGAATTCTTTACATTGAAGAAGATTAAATATTTTCAGTGATCTAGCCTTTATTCAAGAAGTTGAGGGTTATGAGGAACTGGCAAGAAAGAGACATGTAGGTCTGGTATGGAGGAGCCATGATATGAATGGAGAGTTAGACTTGAGGGTCCAAATGGCTAATCCTATCTATATGTTATTATTCTCTATGATGACAAAAGGAAAACCTGAGATTCTACATCAGTCACATATCCATATAGCTACAGGGAAATACTAGTATTGGTAACTTCCTAGCCTTTGTGAGAAACTTTAGAAAGAAAAATACCAGACCAATTTAATAGTTTGCTTATCCCTTAAAAAATTACCACTCAAATCAGAGTTGTACAGCACAGAAACAGACCCTTCAGTCCAATTCATCCATGCCAACCAAGTTTCCCAAACTAAACTAGCCCCACTTACTTGCATTGGCCCATATCCCTCTAAACCCATGTACGTGTCCAAGTGTTTTTTAAATGTTGTCAGTGTACCTGCATCTACCACTCCTAACAGTTCATTCCACACACGAACCAACTTCAGGGGAAAAGTTGCCTCTCAGATCTCTTTTAAATCTTTTTCCTCTCACCTGAAAAATACGCATCCTTGATTTCCCCCACTCTAGGAGAAAGACCTTTGCTTTTCACCTTATCTATGCCCTCATGATTTTGTAAACTTCTATAAAAGATTACCTCTCAGCCTCCTATGCTCCAGTGAAAAACATTGCAGCCTATCCAGCCTTTCCCTAAAACTCAAACCATCCAATCCCAGCAACATCCCAGTAAATCTTTTCTGAACCCTCTCTGATACTATCTTATGGCAGGGTAACCAGAACTGCACATAGTATTCCAGAATTAACCCACCATTGCCCTGTACAACCTCAACATGACATCCCAACTCCTACATTCAATGGCCTGGGCAATGAAGCAAACGTGCTAAAATGTCGTCTTAACCATCTTGTCTACTTGTGACGCAACTTTTAAAGAACTATGTATCTAAGCCCTTGGGTCTCTCTGCTCAACAATAATCCTCAAAGCTCTACCATTAAGTGTAGAAGTCCTACCATTGTTTCCTTTGCCAAAATGCAATGTGTCACATTTATCCAAATTAAACTCCATCTGCCACTCCTTAGCCCATTGACCCAAATGATCAAGATGTCTTTGTACTCTTAGATAACCTTCTTCACTATCCACTATACCACTAATTTTAGTGTCATCTACAAACTTATGATGCCTCCTAAATTCTTCAAATTGTTGATATAAACAATAAACTGCACCAATCCCAGAGGAACACTGCTGGTCTCCAGTCCAAAAAATAACCCTTCATCACCACCTTGTCTCCTACTGTGAAGCCAAATTTTGTATACAAATTTACACGCTCTCCCTGATTAAGTGTTTCATCAAGAATGTAACTTTGAATGATCTAAGGAACTCAAAAGATACCAGAGATAATGGGAACTGCAGATGCTGGAGAATTCCAAGATAATAAAATGTGAGGCTGGATGAACACAGCAGGCCAAGCAGCATCTCAGGAGCACAAAAGCTGACGTTTTGGGCCTACACCCTTCATCAGAGAGGGGGATGGGGAGAGGGAACTGGAATAAATAGGGAGAGAGGGGGAGGCGGACCAAAGATGGAGAGAAAAGAAGATAGGTGGAGAGAGTATAGGTGGGGAGGTAGGGAGGGGATAGGTCAGTCCAGGGAAGACGGACAGGTCAAGGAGGTGGGATGAGGTTAGTAGGTAGATGGGGGTGCGGCTTGGGGTGGGAGGAAGGGATGGGTGAGAGGAAGAACCGCTTAGGGAGGCAGAGACAGGTTGGACTGGTTTTGGGATGCAGTGGGTGGGGGGGGGGGGGGGGTGGGAGAGCTGGGCTGGTTGTGTGGTGCAGTGGGGGGAGGGGACGAACTGGGCTGGTTTAGGGATGCAGTAGGGGAAGGGGAGATTTTGAAACTGGTGAAGTCCACATTGATACCATTAGGCTGCAGGGTTCCCAGGCGGAATATGAGTTGCTGTTCCTGCAACCTTCAGGTGGCATCATTGTGGCACTGCAGGAGGCCCATGATGGACATGTCATCTAAAGAATGGGAGGGGGAGTGGAAATGGTTTGCAACTGGGAGGTGCAGTTGTTTGTTGCGAACTGAGCGGAGGTGTTCTGCAAAGCGGTCTCCAAGCCTCCGCTTGGTTTCCCCAATGATACCAGATACCAGAGATCGCTTTGCAGATTGAGTGAAATAGCAAATGTGTTTTAATTCTAAAATGATTACATTTTTAAAATTTATTTACACTTGAATGAAATGGTTTTGAAAGTAGTATTTCTTCTTTCTCCATCCCCAAAAGGTTTGGGGTATTATGATGGCCTTTAATGTTGGCAAAATTGAACTTGAAGGATTGTAGAGATATCTGGATTTTTAAAGAGTTCAAATGTAAAGAAACATTCAAACTTTAAGAAAGGTTACTCGCAGAAACCACATGTTCCAGATAACTGCTAATCTTGCATATTCGAAATGTGTTTTTTTTTGCTACTGGTTTTACAGCTGTTCTGTTTCAATCATGTTTTCAGGCTTAGAAATGATTTTGGAATGTTGGGAGAGGAAAGCTTTAAAGAACAAGCTTGTGTTCATCTCATCTCTGTTTTGTGGTGAAATCAGCATGAAACTCGATTGTCCTCTGAAGACAGACTGGAAGATCTCACAATACGGCCTTTCCTCAACAATATTCAACAGGCAACTGTCCATGTTCAGTGGCATCTGTCTTTACATTCCAGGCCATAATAACAACTAAAAATGTCAAACTTTATTCTTTTTGCCTTCAAACGCCAAAAGCATTGACCAAAAGTATTTCCCTTTCTTTGTTCCCCGTCTCTGACCCCCAGAGAAGCTCCACAAGGAGAAATCAGTTTGTTCATTCTCCACCTAGAGTTTGTGTATATTTTTTGGTTTGGAGTGTTAGACATCCTGATATTACAAATAGCATGTTATGCAGTTTTGTATCTTCATTGAAGCTTTGTATAATTAATCAATAATTGTACTTGAAAAATCCTGTTGAAAAAGATTTATTTTTTGTTTCATGACTAATATAGAAAAACATACTACTAGCTATATTAGAAACCAGGTAAAACAATGCTGTGCTTCACAGGTGTAGCAAGACTTGAGAAAGACAGTGTATTCCACCCATCTCAAATCATAATCTGTACTTCTACTTTGATCTCTCCATTTCTGACTTTGTACACTGTTTCAACCAAACTTAAAACATGAATAACAACATTACTCAAGCTTGCTCAATCACTGGCTTGGAAAACTTCAAACAACTTTAGTGCATATTTCCTTTTGACAGGGAATGTTATTAACAGGAGATGTGGTGGCTGTTAGACCAGAAGTCGTTCATTAGAAAAAGTACGGCTGAGGAGTTTACACATTTGAAATTGGTTTGCTAAATAGTTCAAGCAAGTGGACTCTCTCTGCTCCTGTGCCAGCCTCAATTTTCATTTTAGTCCAGATTTACAGGATTTCAGTTTTTTTTCTTCAATTTCCTAAAATACAATCTGGCAGTCCTTTAAAGCTTTTTTTTTAAAAAAACAGTATAATAGCCGTGTACCAGTTTACAACACATTTAAATAATTAATTTCACATCCCCATTTTGCTCTGATTCAAAATTGAAACATAAAACTAAGCACTCAAAACATCAAATTATCTGCATTTCCAAAGATGCTTAATGAAATGCATTTCATTGTTGTGAAATATAGATGGTAATACAGAATACAAAAATCAAAAGTTAAGAATTCAAGAGTTAGAAGTAAAAGAAAAAATGACAAAAGTCAGTACTATGGTAAACAATTGAAAAATGCTGAGCACATTCATGACAGGGATGATTAGCTTAGATTAGATTTCCCACAGTGTGGAAACAGGCCCTTCGGCACAACAAGTCGACACCGACACTTGAAGCATCCCACCCAGATCCATTCCCCCTATAACCCACACACCCCTGAACACTGTGGGCAATTTATCATGGCCAATCCACCTAGCCTGCACATCTTTGGACTATGGGAGGAAACCGGAGCACCTGGAGGAAACCCACGCAGACATGGGGAGAATGTGCAAACTCCACACAGACAGTCACCTGAGGCTGGAATTGAACCCAAATCCCTGGTGCTGTGAGGCTGCAGTGCTAACCTGTAAATTCAAGAAAGGGCAACCACAAATATTAACTGGGCTTCCCTCTCAATAGACGCTGCCAAACTAAATTATTTGCAGCATTTAAGATCTACAAGAGCACAGTGATCAGCATCGGTATCATTTAGCAATTGTAATACTACCATTTTCATATTATATAGCAATTTCAGGTGCAATCATAAAACTTTATCTTAAGAGTGATCGCTGTAATCCACTGAAACCAAGATGGTCTGAAACAGTTAGAGGAGTTTCTTTGATTTGGTATAGGTTTGGCTGCGAAGCTATGTTGTCATTCTTGCTTCATCCAAAACCAAAACCACAACAGTCACTTGGGAGAAAACTGGTAGATGAGAGGAGTTGTGGTGATGGAGATAGAAGGGTGCTTCTTCAGGGTAGAAACATCAACTTTTGCACTCAACTTGATAACCTCAATAAAAATAAAACCTGTTCAAGTCCCAGACCACATATACTTCACGCAAAATATATAAAGTGTAAATATAAATGTGCCCCCATTTTTACTCTCTTCTATCCCTCATCACCTCTGCACTTGCTTACAATTTGTTTTATCCCTAAATATTTCCAGTTCCAACACAAGATCATAGACCAGATAGTTAACAGTTTTTCTCCCCACTGATATTATCTGACCTTTCAGGAATGTGTCTTTTACTTTAAAACTGCCATCATAGACTGTAGCCTGTTCAAGATTTGGACAGTTCCCATCTGTCATTAGAGTTCTTTCAAAGCTTTCTACTTCTAATTAGTGTCATGCTAACTTATTCTGAAACTCATTTCAGAGGTTGTGATAAAACAGAGTCAATTTTATGGAAAATTAAGCTCAATAAAATAACCACAGCAACAATAAATGCTTTGGCCCAAGTCCTCCACGTTTTAAACTTGTGGAAAGGCGAGTGCAGAATGAAAGAGTAGGTCTAAGACAGAGTACAAGGCAGCAGAGAGTAAATAACAAAAGGGATCATAGTGCTAGGCAAGGCAGATGGCAAATGCTCAACTCCCTTTGCCATTGAAGCCTTTGATTTTAAAAAGCAGGATCATAAACTTTCTATTGTTCTTTCTCCTCTTCCATCCTGCTGCTGTAATTTTGTAGGTTGGTCACTTAGCTCAGTTAGCTGGATAGCTGGTTTGCAATGCAGTGTGATGCTACAAGTATAGGTTCAATTTCTCCGCCATGAACTACTCTCCTTCTCAACCTCTTTCCTCACTTGAGGAGCAGTGTACTCGGCTTAAATTGCCAGTCTTTGCTCACTAATGAGAGAGGAATCCTATGCTCCAGTGAGACTGTGGCAACTTTAAAATTGTTTTTTGCGAAAAGTGCGGCAACTAACTCTTGTCCAGTACTGAAGAATGGCCACAGATATGATGATAATTGTTTCTCTCTAAATACTGCCTGATCTGCTCAGTATTTTAGTATTTCCACCGCCAGCAGTATTTTTTTGTTTAAGTTTAACCTTCATTCTTTTGAATACATTGATTGCCCTTTAAAAAGAAAAGAAAAAGGATTCCAAGAATTCGTAAGTGGATTAACACTGTCAAAGACCCAAGTTGCTTTAGTTGAGCTAGACAAGATATTGAAACTGGGCAATGAGGAATGAAAGGGATATTTACAAGTTGGGACAAGAGAAAGATTTTGTAGAACATGCTTCCAAATGCAAAACAAGATGGTTTAAAGTTGTCACTAATGGTACAAAAATATGGAAAAGAAACCTTACCACAAAACTGTACTGGGAAACAGACAGCCGCATGAAGGCTGCTCTTGTACACCTTTGAAAGGAACAAACTGTTGAAATCATTCAATGATTTGCAGGAATGGGTTCTGGTACAAAGTTAATCAAAACAAAAAAAAAAAATCACTCAAACAGTTTGCAGTGGTAGAGTGGAACTGTGATTTCATTTGAGCTAAATGAAGCTTAACAAGTTCAGATTTCTCCAGGAAGTAATGGAGAGAATACTGTTTTGTTTCCCTGTACAAATGCCACACCCACTTCCCAGAGAACCAGGAATATTCAGATCCCTAGAAAAGTGAGGTAAAGGGATATCACCAGCCACTGATAGGGAAGTAGCCAGTGGAGGAGGAACACGGCAGAATAATAATACGGCAGACACTAAATTTGAACTGCTATTCTTTGGCAAGATAAACAGCAACTTGGATTGGATAATTCGAATAGTCCACTTCTATAAATTTACTTGATTTCTATGTAATTCCATGAGGTGGTACAAGTCCACATCTATTAGTTCCTACAGCAAGGAAAGAAAGGCATTGTATAAAGATTTTAATTAATAAAACAAACTTGATGGAAACCGAACGATTGCAGAAAGAAAAAAAAATTCCTAATACAAGCATTTGTTGAAAATTTACTTAAGATTGGACGTCTGATGTGAAGTTCTTACCATAGATGAAAACACAAGATATTTGCTTCTTTAAGAGTATAATTCTTGGAGCTAGATTCAACACAACAGCTACCGATTTTCTTATCCAAGGCACAATGCCAAAACCTTACCATGATATCAAAACTAAGTTAAAGTACTCATCTATGACAGCCAGAAAGCCTAGAGAGTAAGAAAGACAGAAATGAATAAGTATGTAGCAAACTGAATCAAACTATAAACTAGCTCAGCTCCTAAGACTTTGATATCAAGCAACATTTAAAACAGTGTAATTACAACACCTAAAATCAAACCATTACATATCAGTATAAACAGTCGATATTATTGAAGGCACAATTGATCTGGATCAATGACAAAATGATCAGGTTTGGCTGAAATTTACAGCCTACCACATATTTTCTGACCTCAATGCCAATCTCATTTACACTAGAACATAAAATCAGTATAAACATGCAGCAATCAGCACAACCATTAATAGAATGATGAAATTAATAACTTTTCCCCTTCAAATGTGAAAATTAGTCTAAAATAATCAAAATTAATCTGCCATGCACAGATATTAAGAAAACATTACGTGTAATGCATCCTGCGTTGGTGGCTTAAAAGAAACAAAACATCAGACAGTTGAGAACTTCTAAATTGCATAAAAGTAGCAATAAATCATTCAGACTTATATGACTATTGCTTGCCATTCACAAAATGTCATGAAATTTTACATTCATTTGAAATGAGCATAATCACAAAACTTGCACATGGTACTCATCATGCAAGCAGACATCATAAGTAGACATTACGTAACCTGGTTTAAAAGGGTGCATGCCACACTTTCCCCAATCTTTTGAATCAGAAATTTTTATTCACCAATTCCATGTATATGGGCATAGGCTTGGGAAATTTTCAGTTTTAATTACTTATAAATGATCTGTTCATGTCAGTACACAGTTTCATGTAAATAACCACCAAATATATTATTCATTTCTACTTTTGGATCCATCATCTTTTATGAATGTCACTTCTGAGGTATTCAATATATTAATTGCTAAAAGGTTTGGATTTGAACCAAAACTCATTTTTGCCAAAGTTCAGCAAATGTCTCAAAATTATAAAAGACAACTTGTACTGCAGCTATTACACTTTGAAAGGCTACTTTCTACAGGCTGTTCCTAACATTCTGGCTCACAGAAGGAAGCTTCTTTTAAAAAGTTAGATGAGTAATAAACTGTAGGAGAGGGCAGAAAGTATTAAGAAATGCCATACTTACTAAATGCTTAACATGATATTTATCCCCTATGGAGGTCAACGAAAACTATAATAAAAATCAAGTGAAGTGATTAATACTTGCAGATCAAAAAAAAGTGCCAAAGAATGAAGATAAACAAATCTCCAGGACTAAATGGCTTCCATCCTAGGGTATTAAAATTAGATGAGGTAATTTTAGATGCTGAAATGATGATCTTCTATAATCCACAAATGATTTTCTTGGTTTAGGAAATTGTCAATGTCACTCTATCAAGGAAAATTAAGAATGAAAAACTCAGAACTAAATTGGTCAGTCTAATGTTGTGGTAGGAGAAAGTTACAAGAATCTATAGTTAGGGATAGATTGCTTGAACAGACGTGAATGGAGCAGAAAGAATCTCAAATGTATTTGTAAAAGGCCAAATCAAGCTAATAAGCACAGCTGAACATGAGAAGTTAAAAAAACATGATAGATAAGAGAAACAGCTTTCTGGGTTTAATGTAAAGTTCAACGATTTCAGGCTGTAATAACTACGCCCTTCACAGGCATTGGCTTTAAATAGTTTGTGTAATTTTGCTAACAGACAGCAGCTGTTCATTCTATTTTGTACACCTATTTTAAACAATTTTGTTTTGTTTCTTTACTTGGCCTATACCACGGCCTTCATTATTTCCTTGCCTGTCCGCCACCTTTAAGGCTTCCCTGGATATTTTCCCCTCCCACCTTCTCTGCTCTACTTGTCCATATTTCTCTTTTCTCAGCTCTGGTGAAACATCAATCAAACTGAAACATGAATGCTAATTCCCTCACCACAGACATTGTTAGACCTAACGAATATTTCTAACATAGTGGTTATATTTTAGATACCCAGCTAGTGTGCGACAGCTAAGGGCATGCCTACAAAATGGTATTTCTAGGAACTTACAGAAGGCATTTAATAAGGTTTCACATAAGACAATATTCGAAAATGAAAGCATACAAAATCAGAAGTTAGTGACAACTAAATACTCAGCCATAATGAAAATAATCCATTGACAGTGGGTCACTCTTCTCATCCAACACTGCCACTGTGCAGAACTGCTCCTATTCTCTATGACTAACATCCTCCTGTCTTAATCCTTCAACCAATGCAACAGGAGCTCATATGCCTTATTGGAGATCAAGTCATCTATACAGATCCCCCAGATATCAGCTTCTATCCCAATGCTCTCAATTTCACACATTTACTAGTGCTTCCACATAACTCTACAGTTATTTTCCAGTAACCTTCCCACGTACCTTCATGTCTCCATTTCCGATTTCAAATCACCATTATAAAACGTTTCATTTTTTACTCAACTTCTAAATCATTCTTGAATCCGCAGTTTGATTGGATGAACAGGTTTTTTCAAGACTCTTTTACGTTGGAGGACTCTGACAGATCATTATCTCCAATCTCCCACCTTAATGGTCAACACTTTCAAATTTAAACCTTCTTTCCTGTCATAGCACTGAGATTGTTCTGGGCAAAGCCAGAGAGTGCATTCTGTAACTAACTGCAAATATCCTTGCAGCACTGGATATGGTTTAACACATTGCAGTCCACTATATATTTTCCTGTATTCCAGTTCAGTGAGACCAACATTTCTTCACTCATCTAATGGCTTCTCCTTCTACATCTTTGATAACTTCGAATTCCTTGACCAACCACCTGCTCAGTCTTTGGTAACAAGATTTGTGGCAGAGTCAGCTTTCACACGTATTCTGATGATATTCAGTTGAATTTCCGTAATTTCCATGAGCCCATAACATTAGCATCATTGCCCTCATGAAAATTTCTCCCAAATGAACATTAGGATCAAGCTATTGTTTTTTATTCTACCATAAACTTCAGCCTTTTGGCTGATTGCAAGAGAAGCCAATAACCCTATAATCTAACACAGGCCAATTTCCATCCCGAAAACTCATGTCACCTCCGCTCTTCTGAAATTCCTACTGCATTTTTGACAACAATGCACAAAGTTGTCCAACATCCCCCAATTTGAACTGCCCCCTTCCCCAAGTTTCAACATGTCCAAAAGTCTGCTCTCACTTGACAATTATCCCTCAAATGTCCTACATTAACTCCCTCTTTGCCAGTACAGAAGATATAAAATTACGTTATCACCAATAAGAGATAACACAGTGTGGAACTGGAGGAGCACTGCGGGCCAGGCAGCATCAGAGGACCAGGAAAGTTGACGTTTCAAGTTGGAAACCTTCTTCAGAAATGAGACATTGCTGAAGAAGGGTTCAACCTGAAATGTCAGCTTTCCTGCTCCTCTGATGCTGCCTAGCCCACTGCGCTCCTCCAGCTCCACAGTGTTATCTCTGATTCCAGCATCAGCAGTTCTTACTATCTCTCTTACTTGATCATTAGCTACACTAGGCTAGGTCCTATGCTTTTACATTTTGTCATTGACAATGACCTGGTGTAACCCTATGCTCTTATATTTGTGGCAACTATAATGTTGGAGACTTCAGCCTGACCCACTAGAATTCTCTTTCACCCCATCCATTATCTTTAAAAGTCTCATTCCAGGAAGACGTTTAGGTAAATTAGTTCATTCTCTCATCTCACCTTCTGCAAGTCTCTTGATAAATTCCCTACACTAAAAGCTGCTGTGGAGCACACACCATTTTAAACTATAGACTGACTGCTCGCTAGCTGCCACCTCCATTGGGTAACAACTGATCTCTTCAGACACAGGCTTTAAGCACACACACAGCATTTCTTTCTTCTGAGGAGGAGACAGCAGGCAGAAATATTCAATATCATCAACTTGGCTAAAATAACTTATCAAATTATAAAGTTATATACCATCAAAACTCAACATTTAAGATGATAGCTTGCACTGAGCTGAAGTATTACTGCAACTGATGCTAACTGGGCATCTGCCCAGTTATTGGTACTAATAGGACAAAACACTGATGTCTCGCCATCAAGCACAAAGTAGTAAGTGTCACATACAATTACATTTCAAGTATGAAATAGCAGAATTCAATTCTCACATTTAGTCTACATTTCAGAACTGTGTTTATTGCACATGCACAGTCAGACAAAAAAAAACTAACCTCTCTAGTCTCACAGCCTGTATCATTCCATTTCAATTAATCCAACCAAATGCAAGAGGATAATAACTACCATATCTCATTTACTCCTTCGCATTTTGTTTTTCCTCCAATATCACAAGTAAATCAGCTGAGAAATCAACGTAACGCATATCAAGCACCAACCACAACATACATACAAATTAGGAGCAGGATCTCATGACTGATCTCATTAGTCAACATTACTGTTGACCCTGATAACCTTTCACCCCTCATGCTTATCAAGAATCAATCTACCTGTTCCTTAAAAATGTCCAGATTCTGCATCTACTTTTCCAGGAACAGTGAGCTCAAAAGATTCATAGCCCTCTGAGAAAAAAAAAATCCTCTTCATCTATTTTACATGGCCAACTCCTTTTTAAAAACACCAACCCCTTCTTCCATAACAGCAAACATCCCTTCCACACTGTCAAGATGCCTGAAGATCATAGATGCTATAAGCAATTCACCTCCTACTCTAAGCTCTGGGTAATACAAGCTTGTATGTCCAATCTCTCCTCAGAAGACAATCCACCCACTCCAGATAAGCTTTCTCTGAACTGTCTCTAATCCATTCGGATCCCTCTTTAAAAAGGAGGCCAATACTCTACACAGTCTTCCAGATGTGATCTCACCAATACAACAGAAGCATAAATTCACTTTTGCATTCAATTCCTTTGGCAATAAACAATATTCTATTTTACTTTGCAAATTATTTGCAGAACCTGCATAGTAACCTTTTTAGGACACATGATTTCTCTAGATCTCAACTTTGCAATCTCCCACCATTTTGTTTTTTTTAATACCCTGTTAAAATGGAAAATCTCACACTTTCTCTCATTACATTCCATTTGATGGATCATTGTCCATTCATTTAGCCTATCTACAGCCCTTAACAGCTTCATTCCATTTCCTGATTACAGTTATTTCTAGGACACGATATGTATCATCAATTGAGCAGACTGATGCAAAACACTTGATAAATTCACCTGCAGTCTCCTTACTCTTCCATCAAGTACTCTCCAGACTCACTTGTTAACTTTCTAAACTATTTACAAAAACTGTTTGCAATTTTTTGTACAATGTGGGAAAACCTAGTACATCTTTTAATTGCTCTTTGATCAGAACATGAAAACTTCTGACCTGCCAGTAAACTGCATATACTTATGCACATTTTCCTCAAGTTTCATACTTTAAATCATCATAGTTTGCCATAGATGATTAGTCCCACACCTTGGAATTTCTCTCTTGTTGAAATGTGCCTCTTGTGTATTCTGAAATACCCCTTAGATATTTATCACTTAACTACCTCACCTAAGCTAGCTCCCTTTTCATGGTCATTTAATTGCCCCAGTTTCAGTTTAGAGTTGAGTTTTGGATCAACCCTCTCTCATTCACACAACGTAAAATTCCATCATTGTATAATTGTTGCTATTTTAAATGTGCCTCAAGTAATCAATCATTTTATCTTGTTGTGCAATACCAGATCTAGTATAATGTGCTGTATAGTTGGCTCCAGAATATGCTCTAAGAAAGCAAGCAGTCACAGAATCCCTACAGTGTGGAAATAGGCCATTCGGCCCAACAAGTGTGCACACACTCATCCCCGCATTTCCCATGGGTAAGACATTTAACCTACACCTCCCTGGACAATTCAGCATGGCCAATCTACCTAATTTGCACATCTTTGGACTATGGGAGGAAACTAGAGCATTCAGCAGAAACTCAATCAGACACAGGGACAACGTGCAAAATCCACACAGATAGTCACCCAAGGCTGAAGTCGAACCCAGGTCCCTGGCACAGTGAGGCAACAGTACTAACCACTGAGCCACCATGCCACTCCAGTCATTCTACAGATCAGCGTTAGAAAAAAATCATGCTGCCATTCATGAATATACACCATTCCCAAGTCACCTACTTAAAAAGTTGATACCTACTAATTTCCTGCCCCCACAGTCAGCTAATGTGAATAATCACATCAAATATGCCAAAACTTTCCAACTCAAGTGTGTATGATATTGAAAGCATCATATTCAAATAGATTATCCAGACCAAGGAGCCTGTTAAACATCAAATCTTTCAGAATGGGCTTCTGGTGGCTCAAAGCTTGAACCTTGTGCAAAAGAGAGGAAACAGTGTGCCCTGATATGTGCAAAACATCAACACTACATTTCAAATGTTCCAACAATTCTTAGGTCCAAACATCTTCCGCTGTTTCAATGATTTTCCTTCCATCATAAGATGAAAAAAAGTGTTTTGGTCGCTGACGATTTTACAACTTTGGCACCACTTGCACCAGCTCAGATGCTGAAACAGTCCATGACCATATGCAGCAAAATATCAGTTGAAGGCTGGATTGTGTGTATAAGTGGAAGCAACATTAAAATGTTCAAAAGTTATGCAAGGACAATTTGCAACAAGAGAATCTTACCTCAGCCCTTTGATTCTTCAGCAACAAATTAGGGTTACCAGTGGCCACAAAGTGAAATGGACTAATCAAATAAAAACTGTGGCTATGATAAAAGTGAAAGATTAGGACACGGAGGTGAGTAAATAATCTCTTGATTCTCTGAAGTCTGTCCTATCATCTACATGCTACAAGTCTTAGTATGATAGAATACTCCCACACACCTGCAGGAATACAGTGCCAACAACTCAAGCAGCTAGACACCATCCAGGCTAAAGCAGCCCACTTGATTACATGTAGTCCATCACCTTTAGCATTCACTCCCTCCACTACACTAGATGCACTACAGCAGCTTCCTAAGGCTCCATACAGCACCTTCAAAACCAGCACCTCTGTCACCTAGGATGTTAACAGCAGCAAATGCAAGGGAATCTCTGCTTGAAATTTCCCCTCCAAATCACAGAGCATCATGATTTGAAACTGCTTCGTACATACATTCATATGTGGTGACCCATTCTTTGTAAACTGCACTGCATGCTTTTGAATTATGAAAAGCTTGCACAACCAGAGTCAATTTGCCAAGCAACCAGCAACTTTTTTCTCCTATAAATTGTGGTATAAATTGCAATCATTCATGTTTGTATTGGTGAATAATCACTAAAATTTGTGCACTTTGTCCAGATCTTACAGAAGATTGTCAGTGGAGAAACAAACAGGGATAAGCATCAGGATCACGTGAAAGTCCCAACACAGCTCTCACCAAGGGAATTTAACTTCATGTGTGACAATTTCCTGGTGCCCAGGAGCCTCCAAAAACATCCCCATCACTAAGTTAGAGACTTGGGGAGGTTCAGACTTACTTAGCTCAATAGTTACCCAGAGAAGATTTGATAGATCAAACTTCACAGTAAGCTTAAAACTGAAAACCTTTACCTGCTTCTCACTGAACTCCAGACACATCCCTAACCACCAGTTTCCCCAAACAACTTCCCCATCCCATTCCCAACATCCCCGCCAAGGCAAAAAACCTGACACTGCCCAACCCGAGCACCCCGAATCAACACCACCTGCCACCTTGCCCAAGCCAGCCACTTACCTTCTTTCCATAGTTTGGAAAAGTACCTGTGACATTTTAAACACATTTAAGGCTGTTTCTTAAAAAGGAGCACATCTTGGGCTCCAATGCTGATCTTTTGCCAAATGGATTCCTAGGTGGTTTCCTAAAAGGAGATATCCTCTGTAGATTTGACTCAAGTCTGGTTCTAAAACTGCTAACAAGTAAACAGGCAATCTTTAAAATGAGAGTACCAAATCAGACCTATTCTGACATGTCAATCTTTGCCATTGTACAAGTCCACTTCACTATACAAAATTTAGCAACAAACTAATCCACTAAAACACATATAATTCATTAGAAAATCCTCCAACTGTGGATTGCAATGTAATATTGAATTAGAATTGCAAGCATTATTTCAAGCAGTGAAATATTGGAATACATTGATAGCGTTCTTATAGTGAAGTATTTAATAGGCTGTACAACAAGGGCTTATGTGTGCAGTATTGGAAGTCCATTACAGTCAAAGTACTGGATGCGTAAACCTGTTGAAAAGCCATGCCATTTGTGAAAATAGGAAAATCTTATGATTAATACACATGTCCTTAGACCAAAATACACAACATTTATGTTCAGAGTACAAGACAATATGGAATCACTACAATGTATACATTTGGCAAATATTAGTTAGTTTTTTTGGTTATTAACTTGCTGTGCCACATTTCTATTTCTTTGCTATACAATTTGCTAGATTGGACATTGAACAAAAAAAAATATTTTGGCTCAGTTCAAAAGCACATCCAAACACAAGGCACAACAAATAGTCAATACTAATTAACATTTTAACCACAAAGTCAAATTTAGATAGTTTTTCATTGGTCTAATCAGAAAGTACCCAATTTACAAAATAGAGAAATGAACTTTGATAGCAAAAACAGTCTGGCCAGTCAGTCGGGGCTTCAGTTACTGAATTTTAAGTTATTTTTGTGGGCTGCTAAAATGGATCTCTGTGCGTGTCTCTCTCTCTCTCTCTCTCTCACACACACACACACACACACACACACACATACATACGCGGTCAGGACAAGCCTGACAAATCATAGGCATCAGATACTTTTTCGTATGTTCAACACCAAGTTCTGCACAGCACCATTTATGGTCTGTTTTTAGTTCAAAGTGAATCAAATAAGCAAAAAGCAACAACAAAATAAAACACAAAGCCACACCAGTGCAACAATAAAAGAGGGAGAGAAAAACGGCTCTCGCAAAATGTGTTCTTGACCTAGCATTATCTACTTTGCAACTTCTGGAAACTAACAGTGAATCAAAATATGTACATATGGTAGGTCAGCTTTGATGCCCAGCTTGACCAAAAACACTAAATTCTCTATCATTCGGTTAAACAACTATTGAATGGAAACACCACTCTGTACGTACAATATTGAATTAATCTTGGTTTATTTAAAAATGTCCCCTTGAAGTACGTCACAAGATTCGGAATCCTGGAAGCTAACGCAGTTAAAAGTTTAAAAATAACATAACTTGGCACTTTGTCAGTGACAACATTTCTCTAAAAAATTAACACAAACGAGATATCGCAACCGTGGAAACCCAACTCACCTTGTTTCCTCACCGGCATTTTTTCCGCCAAAGTGTCATCACCTATCTTCGTTACTTCTGGGTAGGCTTGATACCAGACACCGCTCGTTTTCTCTTCTCACTTTTCAAGCAGATGAAACTTCTTAAGCAGTTAAACTTCGTTGTAACGAAAGCCCAAGGAGTACATGTGCTAAAGAATACAAACAAATCTCAAATACACACATCCACAAACTCCCAATAAAAAGCTTTGCGAAAAAACTATCTGTTAAAAGTGAGAACGGGATTTCTAGATGTTTTATATAGAACGGTAATTCACTGTCCAGTTCAAATTCAGAACATCCATAAAGGATATGGCACGTTTGTTAGGAAAATAAAACAAGCAGGATTTAAATCGAATTGTTCCAAGAGAGTCTAGACATTCGCTGTAGTCTCAACTTGGCAAAATAAACGTGATTCTTCCTTTCACTCGTGATTTCTTTTGATAGCTTGTAGAATTTCCCAGCCAGGCGGTGAGACGCTGTCCGATTGGAGCCGGGATCCAAAGAAGGAAGCAGCAGTTGGCCCGTCAGCCCGTACTGACTGTCCCTAACATTAATCCAGCATCAGTTTTATTCATCGCGTATCAATGTCTCAATCCCATCGCTGACGGACTCAGCCATCATCCGTGACACTGTTTGAGAGAAAAATTAAATCAGAAACACAGAAACAGCCCTGAAATCTAACTATAAACGGATCGGAAATCGCTCCCAAATACGAATATGCCTTATAATAAAAATACTGAAGTGATCATTTATTAACTTGATTCCCCTTCTACAGTTACACTGAAATAACAAGGGCCATTGTTGATACCCGAAGAATGAGAAGGAATTCATCAAGTACAATGTTATTATTAAGCAGTAGGGCTCTTGTGGTGCAATGGTAATATCCATGGCTCTGGGCCAGGAAGCCCGGTTCAAGTTGCATCTGCTCCAGAAGTGAATAGAAACATCCCTCTTCAGGAGCCGCTCCATGTATCTTAATTCAGACAATCTGCAGCTCAGAGCGGCTTTCTCACGGGACACACTGAAAGGGCCAACACCTACCAGCTACATTGATTACATTAGAATCGGCACTTAAATATCAATAAAGCATGGTGTGTAAAATTCGGGGAAGGCAAAACTACTTGTTTAAATCTGTTAAACCTTGTACAATACGATTCGCTATCTACTGCGATTTCTGCACCATCTCATCTTCCCACCCATTCCACCCAATTTTTTACCCGATCCTCCCACATCGGCCGCAGCTCTTACTGAATAACGGAAGAGGCTCGCGCCACGTTTGATTGGCGTCTAGACACTACCCACGAGCCTCCACGGCTGACGAATTGACTGGTTGAAAGGGGGCAGGGCTTCCTCTGTGGGCGGGGCAACGTAGTTGAAAGGGCAATTTGGTCAGCTGATCAACATGTCTGCGTGCTGGAGCTTGACAGAGTGTGAGATGTTAATGTTTGATTAAGATTAATGTTTCAAATGTTGTGATAGTGTATAAAGTCGTGAAATTGTTATCTTCATAACAGTGTACTCGGCAGCTATTATATTTGTTCACTGTAGAACTTAAGGATTCACGCACAGGTAATTTTTTCTACCATTTTGCGAAATATACGAATGCACTTTTACTCGTTCATCTCTTCACATATGCTGATGGACCTACTGTATTTGTAGCATTTCTCATTTTATCTAATGCTGTTTTCATTTCGACGAACTGAACCCAATAAAGTCAGGTGTAATGCTATTAATTACTTCGCAATTTCTTTTCACAAATTCTACGCATTCGCATTTCAGTTATAATATTTCTGGCGCCATTTTGGCTTGACATTGTCATCCAATAAAATATTGTCGATTACCTAATTTTAAATCTTAATTTGTTGTAGGTTTCAAGAATGGCAGCTAATACATTATTTACTCAAGATCTGCAACCTGGTATATCCAAACAAAATGTCATGGAAATGCTTCTCGAACGGTTTCAACAGCTTCCAGAATTAGACAGGTATTTAGTTAATCTATGCCCCCACAAACACACACTTGTAGTTAAGATTCTATAAAAGGGTCGCTGGACCCCGAAGTTTGACACTGATTTCTCTCTGTAGATGCTGCAAAACCTGTTGAGATTATCCATCAATTTCTGTTTCTGTGCCATAGTTAAGATTGCTTTCTTAAAAACTTCAGATGAAGGACCTTCTAATTCACATTTATTTGAACTAAATAAACTTTCAACAGGTGATAATGATAGTTTCCAAATGAAACATTTAAAACCAGTGACTACACATTTTTATACAGGACAATTTTTAAAGCAAGTTTTTGCAATTAAAAGGTTAGGAACTAAATATTTAAACCTCATTTAGAGTAATAAAAAGGAATCAAGTGATGCTAATGACACTACATCTCCAAAATGCTTACTAACTTATTTTCTACCTCAAAGGCAAGGTACTCAATTCTTAATTTCTAAAACAAATGTCAGAAAAATGCTCCCTACCATGACTTAAATATTTCAGCCATCATACCATCCTTAGTCTGTGCTGAATTAAGGGTATCTTCATTCTGTCCAGTCCAGTACAGTTATGCAAAGGACATCAGAAAAGAGATGTGTGGAATCTAGCAAGATCTGAGTAATCGTTGTAAGATGGTCCTTAATGAATTACATATAAGTGGGTAAGATTAGAAGATAAATTTTGATTTGATTATCATGTGTAAGAGGTTATGTAGCTGCTCTCTTCACCATTGGGGTATTACTTTTAGGTAATGTACCAACTGCAACAATTGAAAGTGAAGCTCGTCTTGGAAGTGTGAAATGTGAATGCAGAAAAAAGGCAAATAATTTTATAATTCTCGGAAGAAAACCTGTCAACCTCCATCTAAATATTTTTCTCCCTTCTGGAGCATTGCAGATATTGTCAGAAATGTTGGACAGATGCCTCATTCTACTGCATCAATTCCTCATCCAAGAAATGTGGAAATGTCAACTTAATTCAGTTTTATTTAATCTTTATCCTCTCATTCCATCAATGTTAACTGTGGCTGTGTAAATGGTAATTTGTCCTGAGAGGTGGGTTCAGTCTCAGTTCAGCGCAATACTGAGCACATGGTGATTGTCAGATAAGCCATCTCCTCAATGAAAGATTAATCGTAATCTGATCTATATCTCTCGAGCGGTTATATTAAAAAAAAATTAAATGACTGCATTACAAAAGGACAGGAAAATTCTTTTGTCTTCTCCACTATTTGTTCCTTAAGATCATAACAATGTATCATCTTGTAAATATTGCATTTCTGTTTGTAGGTCCTCGATCTACACAGATTGGTACCCACTATACTACAACTACATTTAAACTACTTTTTAAATGAAGCATTTTTGGGCATCCTAAGGTTGTGAAAGGCATTATATAAGTAAAGTTGTTATTTTCTTTGAAATAACCATACTGTGCAGAAACAGACCCTTTAGTCCAACTCATCATGCCAACCAAGTTTCCAAAACTAAACTAGCCCCACTTGCCTGCATGTGGCCCATTATCCTTTTAAATCTTTTGTATTCACGTACCTGTCCAAATGTCTTTTAAATGTTGTAACTGTATCTGCATCTACCAGTTCTTCTTGCAGGTCGATCACAACATTTCTCAATTCCACTTATCTACCTTTCCCCTGTAATATTTGCTTCCTGATTGATCAAGGTTCCTTACCTGGACAGTTCCATGGGAGCAATTATCTTCTCAACATTTACTCTGTAAAACCCCTTAGGAATCCTACATATTTCAATATGATCGCATCTTGTTCTTCTAAATGTAAAGATGGCAGTGCCAGCACAGTAAGTAGTGCCCATGCTGAGTCTATCTACTCCAGGTCAGCTGCATTCTTTTTCTGCCTGTCCTTTGTGTTTTTTCTTTCTCTTCATCTCCCTGACATTGTGAGGAGGCCGGAATAGAATCAGTGATGACTCTGGGCTCCTAGGCCCAATGAGGACTCGTGGAATGGTGGTTGGTGTTGGCTGTAGTAATGGTAAGTGGGAGTTCCAGGCCTCATAGCCCTGATATGTGGACTCCGCGAATGGCAGTGGCTGCAGCGATAGCAGAGCAGGGATCCCTGGCAGTAGACTCGAAGCACGGACTCCTTCAGAGGCAGCGGCAATTTGTTGACTGCAGTGGGATCTCCTGGCTGCTGTAGACCCAGAGCGAGGATCTTGCAGAAGTTCTAAGTGAAATTTGGGACCCTGTCCAATGAAGATGAAGTCTAATTCAGTACTTTTTATTCTTTTGTACCTCAAAATAGCACTGGATTGTGGTGGCAAAACACTTTTCACTATCTCCTCAGATATGTGACAGTAAGTCATGCATTCATTCATAGTCATATAGCATAAAACTGACCCTTCAGTCCAACCAATCCGTGCTGACCATAATCCCAAACTAAATGAGCCCCAACTGCATGCATCTGGCCCAAAACACTCACAATATTTTTAACCATGTACTTATCTAAATATCTTTAAAATGTTGTAACTGTACCCAGATCCACCACTTCTTCTGGAAATTCATTCCATTCAGTTCATTCCACATATGCAGAACCCTGTACATGAATAAGTTGCCCCTCGTCTTTGAATCTCAGAGAGTGTTCGCACATTCTAAGAATCCATTCATCATTTCAATTCATCTTAAATTTGTCAATTCCCTCTCGAGGAAATGTGATTCTCTGCTTGCCTATCAAACTTAGGGACCAAGTTTGCACATGCTCACTCTTAGCATGGGAACAAAGCAGACAATTAACCTATAACCAAAACAAGTCATCCTAGACGTGGAAAAAGCCAAAGTATTTATCCATTTATCATTTAGAAGTTCTTTCCAGAACACATTCCTGTTGCTCTGGGCACAAATATTCCAGAAAAGATATCTCTAACTGTAAACTAAAGTTAGTGGATCTCCTGACCTTGATGGTGTCTGATAGTTTTCTTTCTAAAATCTTGAATGACATTTCTAGTCTGGAACCCATTCCACCAATTTGAGTGATGCTTTTTTGCAAGCGCTAGAAAGACACACGTTTTGTGAACGTATTCCTTAAAAGTTCATTCTCCTTTAAATTGTGGTTCATCTGAATAATTTCATTAACAAATTCCCTGCTGCGTCATGGCTTATTCAAGCGCCATGTATTTTCTGGCCATTGTCACAACTATGTCAGGTCTATCTTTGGAGTCGTCCATGAATTGCATATTATGATAATTCATTCATAACTCCTTTTAAGTTTGCATTAATTTAAAAATAACCAGCAGCACAACTTTATGCTCCAAGCGAGATAAAAAGTTAGTTTATTAAACAGCTGTTGCCAAAAGTTATTGGGTATTACAAATCCTGCCATTGCCACCATATTCAAGAAAGAAGACAAAGTAGACTGTAAACTACTGAGGAATCTCCTTTTCTGTATTGTCAAGAAGATCATCACCCAAATCTTCCCTAGAAATTCTACTGGAAATCAGGTGAGGTTAATAACTAAACCATGGAACTAAAGACATGATTTTCACTGCTCAACAAGTCCAAGAGAAATCATAAGAACAACACAAACCATTCTAAATGGCCTTCATTGATCTGACCAAAGGTTTTAACTCAGTCAATCAGGAAGTGCTATGCACTACCCTGTCATAGGCTGGCTGTCCAAAGAAATTCATCAACATCTTTCATCTTGTCCATGGCAAAATGTCAGCGATGTTCCTCACCGATGATAATATGACAGAATCCTTTGAGATCAAAAATGGAGTCAAGCAGGGATGTGCAATTGCCCCCATCCATTTCTTTTTCTTCATTGCCACTATTCTTCATCTTGTCAAAAACAAGATCCCAATGGTTTGGACTTTGTCTACAGGAGAAAACCTTTCAACCTCAACCAGTTGAAATCCAAGAAAAAAACGTGGAATTTCAGTATACGGATGACAATATTAGCTCTACTCTTTTGGAAGAGAACCTTCAAGCTTAACATATTTGTGAGTAACGCAGTCGTCTTTCTGACCCATCTGTAAAATTCTGAAACTTGGACTGTTTTGCATCAGCTGGGAGGACAGATGTACTAACATCAGTGTCCTTGAAGGAGCCAATAGCACCAGTACTGAGGCTATGAAATGTTCGAAACCAACTCTGCTGGATTGGGCATGTAATTAAAATGCCCAAGTTCTGACTGCCAAAGCAAATCTCTTTCCACTGCTTGAATAAGGGGAGCACCAAGGATGCATTTCAGAGACTCCCTGAAGGCTAACCTCAAGAAATGCAGCACAGACACCGCTGCCTGGGAACTGTCTTGGAGGAGACATGAGAGGTGTAGAATAGATGGGAGGCCTTGGCTGCTGGTGAAATACCATCATTTTATCATTTTTTTTCACTTACCCAGTGAGACAGAGACAACAGCCCTGAGGGGCTCTCATTTCTGGTCAGAAGCACCCGGGCAGGTTGTGGCAGGCAGTATGTTGGTGCAGGCTTGTAGGGTCAATGGGCCTGCTCCTGTGCTGTCATTTTCTTTGTTCTTGTTTCGAGCCTCCTGTATGAAGGAACACTGTACTTTGAAAACACCCATCAGCAGGAGGAAGTAGAGCAAAGGAACCCAAGAAAGGAATGCCAGCAGTCTCAAGACCAAGGACCATTTACACGACCTCGAATCACCCAGCAAATGTGTGATCAGAAATACAACTCTAGAATAAAAGTTACATGTGATGATATCAGTGAGCTTGGTTGCTAATATTGTTGCTGGCTTGTCTTTATAGAAGCAGAAAGCTTCAAGAATGAAGGTTGAAAACTAACTACAACTGAGCTGCTATAATAGCTCATGTAGGTTAGTAGTTGAATGTTTGTGAAGGTGAATAAAGCAGATCAATGGATTTAGGAGAGTGAAGGTTTCTTGTTCGTCACTGGTTCTGTAGTTAACAGCACTTGCAAATTGCCTGGACTTTGCCTCCTGTCTTCTCAGAAACCTGAAAGATCTCAAACTTTTAGGAGAATTGATAACGTTGTCCAAGGGTTAATCAAATTCTCGATGTCTCCCCTTGAGGGTGATGTTTAAATGACAGTTGGATAGGTTTCCATCCCCTTCCACAAATCTGCAGTTTTAGAACAGCATGATTGTGGCCTGTAAAGCGAGTTCTTTAACAGCTGGAACAGAGTAGTGTAGATGCTTGTTGTGGAAAGAGGATTGAAGTTTTACTTGATAGAACTCCCATATTGGGGTCGTTGTTGTTTTGCTCATCAGCTGTTTTTCTTGGTATTTTATAAGATTGCATTCTGCCTTTTCTACCTTTTTGCCTTGTTTTTCTGTCTGGGTTAGCAATACCAATACTGTAGCCAAAGAAAGTGAAATTATTATCCATATTTGCTCTTGGCTCCAGTTTTTCTTCCCCTTCATTGGAGCATTTTAGTTCAATCAGGTTATGAAATCAATTATGCAAACTCATGGACTGAGGCCTTGGTTAAGATTTACATTGCACTGTTCAGAATTCATAAAGAAAACGTTTAAGCCGCAGATATATACTGCATAAATTTCTTCTCAACTTAGTATAATTTTTTATGCATGCAAACTTGTAATGATAAACACATTCTTTATTATTTAGTGTGTGAGACAATTAAGAAGTTAGGAAAAACCAATACTATTTATAGATCACAGTAGCTTGTTTACATAGAGTAGAAATAAATTATCAAAACTACTGAGCAATCTAGCAGATTAAAATAACTATAGTTATGATTCATTCATCATGCTATCTGGAATAAATGTTTGTCTTAATCTCTCATTTTAGCAAGAAATTTGTTGGAGGAATTACAAAAGCATGTTACACTAGCATTATACAATTACTGTAGAATATGATACCTTGAAAAGGGAATAATATTCTAAAGCATAGTTATAAATGCGTCATAGGAATTTGAAAATGTAGTAATAACAGAAGTAAGATAGTCTTATTTGAATAAGGCACTAATTTGGATACAAGGTAGGGGTTTCCTCATGCAGACAGATAAGAATACCTGAGATTCAACTTAATCTGGGAGTTCCGCAATAGATGTGTGGTAGTAGAATCATTACTGATAAAGTTAATCACTGTCACTCTGGCCACCCTTAAATCAATTCTTTCTTTCCACATCTTGTATTTTAAACTATTTGGAGATGCACGATGGAGGTAGCTCCACACACCTCAGATGTTTCTTGAACACTGTGAAGTAATAGTTAGTGAAAGATTTTCTGTACATTAGCTCATGTTAGCAGTTGAGATTTGTAATGAAAAGTAGATTTCTTCTTGTCCCCACAGAAAATTTTTTTCATATGGACCCATCTACCTTGGAATAAATTCAGCATTTGCTGGTTTAATTGCCAACAGTTTCTTTCGAAGAATACTCAATATTGCACAGGCTCGTTTTGCTTCCAGTTTACCAATGGGAATTCTTCCATTCCTGACTACTGTCGCAGGGTATAATGCTGCTGTATCAAAGCCTTTGCTTTCAGGTTGGTAAGGTATTTGTTATGGATAGTGCAAGCATGTTGTTTACACTAACTAGATCCAAAATAATAACACATTCGGATTTTTTAGTATTGAAGATATTTTGGAGCAGTGTAATATTGGTTAGTTCAGTTAGCTTGATGACTGGTTTGTGATGCAGAGTGACGCCAACAGTATAGGTTCAATTTCCATACTGGCTGAGGTTACCCACCCTCTCACCTTCACCCCTTCTCTGAGGTGTGGTGTTCCACAGGTTAAACCACCACCAGTCATCTGTCTAGTGTGAGAACAGGCCTATCGTCCTCTGGGACTATGACAACTTTACCTTGAGCTGACTGTGATTTTGTTATTTTGCTTGACCAAATGAGTCATGATTAGTTTTACAGACATCTGTCAAGTGGATTTGGCCATTATTGATAACTATTCGTTTTATGGAAGTCTTCTTTCAAACAGTAAAATGCCCCAGCATTTGGTGTTGAGATGGGCAGAAGAGAATAAGTTTGAGCAAAGCAGACACAGTAAGGAAACTAGAAAAGAGATTAAAGTAGGTTTTGAAGATGCTCATATACCACCTCAATTAACTGAATAGCTCTTTAAATATAAAGCTGAAATTGTTCTTAAAGTTTAAAAGGAGATTTTTGTGTTGAAACTGGATTTTTATTTTTGTTTAGGTGATATCAATTGTCCCACATGTGCTCTAGTTAGAGGAGGATTAGTAGCTTCTCTTGGAGGAGGCTTGTATCCTGTTCTTCTGGCCCTACCAATAAATGCTGGCCTTGCATTGCGGTGAGAATGATATTTGCTTGTACTGTCTTGCTGCAAAGAATTGTTTTGATACTGTAGTGTTTTGGTATATTTGCAGTTTGGTGGACAGAACAGTTGCATTTAATACCAATCATCAATAAATGGACACAAAATTGTAGAATATTCTGCAGAAAATACACACTCAAAGCATATTTCATTGTCTGGAAGTCCGTGACTAGTGGTGTTCCACAGGGATCTGTATTGTGACCTCTGCTGTTTGTGATGTGCATGAATGACTTGGATGAAAATGTAGGTGTGTGGATGGGAAGTTTGTGGACAATACAAAGGTGGGTGGAGTTGTGGATAGTGTAGAAGGGGGTCAAAGGATACAGGAGGATGTAGATCAGTTGTAGATATAGGTGCAGAAATGGCAGATTGAGTTTAATCCAGGTAGGTGTGAGGTGCTGCACTTTGGGAAATCAAATGTTCAGGAAAAGTATACAGATAATGGCAGGACCCTGAACAGCACTGATATACAAAGAGATCTTGGGTTAAGAGTCCATAGCTCCCTGAAAGCAGCCACGTAAGTAAATAGAGTGGGAAAGATGGCATACGGCATACTTGCTTTTATTGATCAGGGAATTGAGTATAAGAGTCAGAATGTAATGTTGCAGCATTATAAGACTTTTGTAAAACCTTTAGGAGCACTGCTTTCAGTTCTGGGTGCCACATTACAGGAAGGATGTGGCGGCTTTGGAGAGGGTGCAGAAGAGGTTTATTGGGATGCTGCCTAGATAAGTTATTAGTTATAAGAAGAGGCTAGTAAAACTCGGGTTTCTTTTCTGTGGAGCAGCAGAGGCTGAGGGGAGACTTGATAGAAGTCAATAAAATTATGAGATGCTTAGATAGGGTTGATGTTCGAATCTTTTTCCCAGAGTTGATATGTCTAAAACCAGGCAGCATCCATTTAAGGTGAGGGGGAAGTATTCAAAGTAGATATGAAGGGCAAGTTTTTTTTACACAGTATGTTAGGAGTCTGAAACACACTACCAGATGGGGTAGTGGAAGGCAGATACGATAGGAGCATTTAAGGGACTTTCAGACAAGCAAGTGAATATGCAAGGAATGGAGGGATATGGACCAAGGGCCGGCAGAACAGATTAGTTTAATTTGGCATCATGTTCAGCCAACAACCGAGGCCGAAGGGTCCATTCCCATGCTGTACGGTTCAATGTATGAACTCCTGTAATTAAACAAAAAATGCTGCCAAGTATTAAGATTGAATGGAAACTATCTATATGGATGATTCGGAAAATTAAATCCCATTTGATTTTTCACTGCATTTGTAGGATCACTCCTGACCTTCCAGTTGCTTACCATTTCCATACACAATTCTTCCTCTTAAGCTGACATTTTCATCCGTGCTTGCTGCAGTGTTCCAGCAAAGCCCAACATACAGGAACAGCATTCATTTTCCATTTCAGCACTTTACAGCTTTCAGAATTAAATATATAGAATTCAACAATTTCAAAGTATGAACACTGCCCTCCATTTTGATTGTGCATGTACATCCTTGCCCCATGTTGACGGTATAAGTTTGCTGTGAGCAGATCTGACCTATTTACTATTGTTTGGATCTGTCATTCACACTTACTTTGCATCCTTCTATTTCCTTCGGTATCATTAGCACTCCCTTTGCCTTTTGATCTGGACATCCTCACTATCTGTTCTACTCACTCCTCTATTCCTTTTGTCAACAGCAGAAAAAACATCATTTCCCAGCCACATTCACTTCCACAGAAGAGTGATATTGAATTAGAAGCATTAATTTTGTTTCTCTTTTCAGAGATGCTGCTAGACCTGTTACGTTTCAACAACACTGTCTGTTCTTGTTCTTACATTTGGTACCCCTCATAATGAAAGAAAACATCCCATTAGCTTTCTTGAATATGTGCTATTCCTGTGCATCTCAGAACTCTGCCAACATTCTCTGCTTTAAATGCGATTTTCTAATATTCATGCCAAAGAAACCAACTTCACATTTTCATATATTATATATCATTTGCCATATTTTTGCCTAGTCACTCAACCTAGCTCTTCCCATCTGCACTTTCCAATGCCATCTTCACCACATGCTTTCCTATCTGTCTTGGCGATTTCTGTGGAATTAGCCACCATACTTTTGTTTCTCTCATTTAAGTCATTGACGTAAGTTGTAAAACATTGAGACCCCAGCACACATCCGTGCAGGACTCCACGGTCACATCCTGTCAGTAAGGCAAAGACCTATTTATTCATACTTCGTTTTCCGCCAGCCAATCATCTTTCTTGCAATTCTGCCTCATACACTGTAAACTTCTATTTTCAACTGTAACTTTTACGTGGCATCTTATCAAATGCTTTCTAGAAATCCATGTATAATACATCTCGGGGTTCCCCTTTAATCACGGTGCACATGACTCCTTCAAAGAACTCCAATAAATGAATTAAACAATATTTCCTTTTGATAGAAAAATAATAAGCCAAGATTTTCTAAATGCACAGCTATAGTCATTTTTATTGATTGATTGATTCTAATGCTTTCCACACAATAGATATCAAGCAGATTGGCTTAGACTTTTAACACCTTGACCAGAGGGTTACATTTGCTACTTTCCAGTCCCCTGGAGCCCGTTCTGAATTTATAGGAATATGAAAATTTGACACCAGTGCATCTATGATCTCATTAGCAACCTCTTTTTAGACCTTAAGATGAAGTCCACCTGGACCCAGATATTTGTCAGCCCACAGTTCGATCAGTTTGTTTAGTACCACTTCCCTCATGATCACAATGCCACCAAGTATCTTAATCCTTTCCATCTATTGATGTACAGCTATTATTCAAATACTTTTGTATTCTCTATAGTTAAGACAGATGCAAAATATTTGTCTTTCATCTGCCGCTTTTAGCTACTACTAACTCCCCCCTTCTCTGGAGAACCAATACTCACTTTACATGCTCTTTTCTTTTAAATACGTGTAGAAACTCTAGCTGTCAATTTTTACATTTCTTGCTAGCTTTATTTTCTTCCTGCTGTTTAAACTATTAATTATTCTCTATATATTCATTATGTTTTGACCAATCATCTGGCCTGTCATTCATCTTTGTGGTTGACTACTTTTCCTTCAGTTTGATGGTTCCCTAGCTCATTCAATTAACCTTAGATGATGGGTCCTCCCTTTTAGAATTTTTTTTGTACTAGGAATAAGCTTATTTTAAGTATTCAGAAATATCCCTTTAAGTGTCTGCTACTGTGTTTCCATTGCTCTGTCTCCAAACCTGGCGTGCCAGTTTGCTTTAGCTGGTTCAGATTTCATGTCTGCATAGTTTCCCATATTGTAGGTTAAAATACTAGTTTTAAACTCCATCTTCATCCTTTCAAACTGGATGTAAAATTCAATCATTTCATGGTCATTGCTACCAGGGGTGCCTTCAAGCTGAGGTCATTAACTAATCCCATCACACTACACAAAATGATATATTGTGTAATATACCATGCTCTGAAGTCAGTTTCAAATCATGTTGCTGTAGTATCCTATTTTAAGCATCATATGAACTCATCATCTACGCTACTATCACAAATCTTTTGTTTTCTTTCCCAGTTCATCTCTTTAATAAAGGGATGACAATAATCATGAATTACTTTATCACGAGCACCCAGTGTTACTTCCTGCATATCGTGTCCTGCATTTTGTGACTGTTAGGGAGCCTGTAAATTATTCCCAGTAATTACCTCTCTTCACCAATTCCTCTTCGTCTCCACCCAAACCAATTCTACATCCTGATCTCCTGAGCCAGTCATATCTAACTATTAGCACAAATGCCATCATTGATTAGCAGTACTGTGCTGCCACCTTTATCTATATACCTTTGTTTTTAATGTTTTATACTTGTCAATGCTCAGGATGCAATCTTTGTTGTTCCTGAAGCCATGTCGCCATAATGACAATCATGTTTATTTACTGCATTTCCAAGGCTAATCCACCTAGCCTGCACATCTATGGATTGTAGGAAGAAACAGAAGCCCCCAGAGCAAACTCATGCAGGCAGAGGGAGAACATTACAAATTCCACACAGTCGCCCAAGGATGGAATCAAACCCAGGTCCCTGGCAATGTGAGGCAGCAGTGCTAACCACTGAGCCACCATACTGCAGTTGCAAGACAAAAGGGATTTTGATTTTTAAAAATCAAAATAAATGTATTCATTGAGTCATAGAGTTGTACAATGTGAAAACAGATGCTTAGGTTCCAACTCGTCCATGCTGACCAGATATCCTAAATTAATCTAGTCCCACTTGCCAGCATTTCGTCCATATCCCAGTAGACCCTTCTTGTTGATATACCCATCCAGATGCCTTTTAAATGTTGTAATTGTACCATCCTCTACCACTTCCTCTGACAGCTCATTTGTACACTGACCACTCTCTTCATGAAAAAGTTGCTCTTTGGATTCCTCTTAAATCTTTCCCCTCACTCCTTAAACTTCTGCCCTCTTAGTTTGGACTCGCCTACCCTGGGAAGAAGATCTTGGCTATTCACCCTATCCATGCCCCTCATGATTTTATAAACCTCTATAAGGTCACCCTCAGCCTCCGACACTCCAGGGGAGAAAAGCACCAGCCTATTCAACCGCTCCCTATACCTCAAAACCTCTGACCCCAGCAATATCTTTATAAACCTTTTCTGAGCCCTTTCAAGTTTACCTACATTTTTCCTTTAGCAGGGAGACCAGAACAGAATGTAGTATTCTAAAACTAGCCAAACCAATGTCCTGCACAGCTGCAACATGACATCCCAAGTCCTGTACTCAAATGTACCAAATGCCACCTTCACTACCTTGTCTACCTACGTCTCCACCTTCAGGGACCGATGAACCTGCACCCCAAATTCTCTCTGTTGGACAATATTCCCCACAACCCTATCATTAGGTGTTTGCCCTGTCCTGATTTGCTTTACCAAAATGCAACACCTCACATTGATCTAAATTAAACTCACCTGCCACTCATCTGATCAAAGTCCCGTTGTACTGTGAGATAATAATAGTTGTTTAATTCTGTTAAGTTGCTTAATCATGATTGAAGAATGTTAGCAGCATCCTTTACCTGTCCTGTGTCTGCTGTCACTTCTCCATTGCTACAGTTCAGATGACTGGACTACGGATTATGATGCAGAGTGATGCCAACAGCATGGGTTTAATTTCTGCACCAGCTGCGGTTACCATGAAGAACCTTCTTTTTCAAACCCTCCCCTTGCCTAAGGCATAGTGACCGTCAGGGTTAAATGGTCACCAGTAGTATTTTTCTGACGGGAGAGCAAGCCTATGGTCCAGCAGGACTTTGGCCACTTTACCTTTACCTCTTAGGTACAAGTATTCTAAATAATATTTATTTTCTAACTGTGCTTTGCTCTCTTTGCTCCAGGTATAATACAGCCCCAATGCCACAAAGAGGAAATATATTACGATTCTGGATTACTGTTTGTCAACCAGTTATGAGGAAATTGAGCTTCATATTAATCCTCCAAACTCTGTTCGGAGTCTACCTGAGTTCCAAACACTATGCAATTTACATGAAAATGTTGTCACTTCCTCCAACTCATACAGATCCTGAACTAAATGCATAAATTGGAGGAAAAGAACAATGTAATTTCTTCAGGACTCACCAACATAGTTTGACACTGGTGAATGCATGATCGTATGAGGAGATAATTTGTGAATTTAGAATTACAGCACGCAACCAAATATGATCAAAGTCACAAAGTCAGTGACTCTACATTACTGTTTTGTTTTTGTCATCCTGTATTTGTGACCATACCAGCCCTGCCTCATTTGATAACATCTTTGCCTGTGTATCATAAGGTTTCAGATTCAAGACCCATTCCAGAATCTAAGCTTAAAAATTCTGATTTTGACACTCCCTAAAGGGAGTCTTTAGATCAAGTTGTTAAACTGAATCCTCATCTGAGTGTTCAGGTAGATTTAAAAGACCCCTGGCACTGTATCAAAGAAAAGCTAATCTGCTGAGCAATATTAATCCCTCAATCAACATCAAAAATATAGATTGGTGTTTGTTATCACAATGCTATTTTTGGGAGTTTCCTTTGCACAAATTTGCTGTGAAGTGCTTAGAGATATCTGGCAGTTTTTGAAACATGCAATATAAATTTAAGTTTTTAAGCCATTAAGTCCAAGTGCTGCAATTGTAATATAAAATCATTTTTAAAAAATTCTTCTGGCTACACTGTTAAAATATGAAACTGATTCTGAAAGAAATCTTGAACGTAAACCATAATATGTACATGCATTCTTTATGTAATCAAGAAACAGCAGCAGTATGGATGATTTCCTGGACATAATGATAATCTAAATTTTCATGCAATAAATTTGCTTATAATTAATTGAATGGTGTATTTTGATTTATCGTTTTGTTTCGTTCCAGTTCCCCAATTGTACATCCCTTTCCAGCACTCTGTGAATTCGATATCCTTCACTCCACCAGTGGTAGGTGACCTTGACTATTTAGGCCCTACACTTTGAGTTCCCATTCTAAATCTCTGCAACTCCCTTTCCTTCCTAACAGCCTCCTTGAATCAATATTTTTGTCCAACGTGGCCCCCCAACTCCCTACTTGACACTTTTTCATTCCCTCGGAGCCATTAATGTTTGATCATACTTTTGTAATCAACTTGAGTCCTTTAAAGATGTTAAATGGCAATTATTGATGGATGTGTATTTAATTGATAACAAATACATCCACTATGTCCTACTTTAAAGGTAAAAAAAATCTATTGTATGTTATATTTTTTAGGTGTGTGTGGTACACTGAGACGGTGCAATCTGACCATCAGATCCAAAAAAACGATATTTCCTGAACAATTTGTTTCACATTTTTCCTTCTAACAAATTCAAGCATGGGTCAGAAACCAGAATGAAATGTGGTTGCAGATTTTCTTTACCAGCAAGACAAGTTTTATTACACATACAGAAAATAAAAATTATTTAAATAGAACACACTAAATAAAACTCAGTTTGAAAGATCTTAAAACGTCGCAATGAAGCAGTCTTATCTATTCCTCAACACCACTCTACAATGAGCCAAATTCAGAGAAGTTACCTTTCGATATCAAATCTTTAGATTTGAGTTAACTACTTGTCTCCAGTTCAGTCCTGGAAACTGTGAAGTCTTTCTACACCAGTACTCGTAAAACTTTCCCTGAACTGTTTTGTATTGCTTTTTAGGAAAGAAACTCTACTTGGTTTTGATCTCAGTCAAGGTTACCTTCAAAACTGCCCTAAAAGCTTTCAATTGCTGGGTTTTTCTTAATAATCCTTGATTATTCTACACTAAAAGCAAACTAATGCCTTCAGTGTTTACACTCTCTGATGTCAGCTCTGTAGGCCAATATGTTATTCACCCTTGTCTTATTAATCACTTTAAATCATGTAATTGTGCTTAATTTTATTTCATGTTAATGAATGTAAAGTGGGTTTGCCTTATGGTGGTGGAATGGACACTGAAGAAGGAATTGGTACCCTGGCCAAAGAACTACACTGTAGGCATGAGGACAGGAAGGTATTGGTCAAGCCAGATACTTTGCTCAACATTTGAAACTATGTAGGAGCAATCCACCATTGTTTATGTGACCAGAAAGATAAGAGAGTCTGAGAGAATACCACAAATAGCTGCCTGTGTTTCTTCAAGCATAACCTTGAAGGGAGGCCAAAGAAAATACATCAGGTGATGGCTTTGAACAGGAATGATGTAATTAAAAGACAATTAAATGAGCCGATTGTTTTATATAATACAATACTGCAGTTGGCTCGAACAATTTGGTCAGCTGCTCTGAAATTGCATTACAAGATTTGTTAATTGATTGAACACTTGAGACAGATTCTGATTTGTGGGCCATCTAAGCAACTGTGTGATAATATGTTATTGCTTAGTGATGTAATTAAAGGTGGACTGATATCAAAGTTGTATACTGATATGTGTGCAAGGACCTTTAGAACCCCCAAAAAGGGGAGTTACAGAATGGCAAGCCAATCAGGAGGTCTATAAGAAATGGCAGAACATAATATAGCTGAATTTGTCATAAAGTATATGACACGCAAATGACCTCTTCAGTGGAAAGTGGATTCAGATAATCAAATTGCAGGGGAAAGGAGTTATTGCCAGAGGCAGATAAAACGAGTTATTGAAATGGTACAGCAGACGGTGGGAGTATGGGTTGAGCAAGGAGCTTCCTTGTAAACCCATCCCAAATACCCAATAGGGACTGTAATCAAGGCTACTGGCCAGAATTCAGATTACAGGATATTCTGATAGAAATGTGGGGATTTTTAGTCTGGATACAAATTTTACATGTTTCCAAAGATGTTTGATCGCGTAACTTAACATGTTTGGGGTTATTATGATTAATTGTGATTGTAGTGAAAAATTTGCAAAATTTAAAGAATTGAGGGTAAGTTCCTCACGATTTTTAAAAGGATAAGTAAATTTTAGTTTGGATACACCTGATTGAAACCTCAAAAAAAATTTTAAGTTTGATACAGTGAGCTCAAAGTTTTAAAATGGACAGCTTCACAAGGATCAGTTTGAGAAAGAAGATAAACAATGTTTGGGAAATTAACCTTAATCTAAAATGTTGTGGACCTTTTGTGAGGTGAAAATAAATCTGTACAGTTTATTTCCCAAAATGTTCAGCAATTTGTTTTTGATAAGGCAGTGTTTCACGTAAAATCTTGCTCCCTTTTGTTAGGAATTTTTAAAATATTTAAAATAAATAAACTAGGTTAATCAGAGAATATCCACTGGCAGGTTACAATTTTATGTTACAGGATTTACACATTCTGTCTTAAACAGATTGGATCTTTTATTCTTTTATAGGAACAACATTTCCAGTGATTTCAAGAATTGCTTTATATTTATAAGTAATTAGAATCAATGAACTAAATAAAGCTCATTTGGGTTCATAGAAATTTTATGAAAGTAATAATAGACACCAACAGGAGAGAGTGCTGAGGAAACCGAAACAGCTGAAGATGGATAAATCTTCTCTACATGCCAGGCTTGTAAAGGAGATCACCAATGCCCACACAATTTCCTTGGGTGTGATTTTTCAGGAATCAGGAGTAAGGAAGGGTCCCAGAGGATGGGAAATGGCTAATCTCTGTTTACGAAGGGAGGGAGGAAGAGGATGGAAAATCATGGATCAGTTAGCCTAGCCTCAGTCATTGGTAAAATTTCAGAATTCATTATTATGTATGAGATTTCAGAGTACTTGGAAGTGCATGGTAAAATAGGAATGAATCAACATGTCAGGGGAAGTTCATGCCTGACAAATATGTTACAATTCTTTGAGGAGGTAAGAGGCAAGTTCGACAACGGAGAGAAAGTGGACAAATTCTATTTGGATTTCCAGAAGGCCTTTGAAAAGGTGCTGCACACAAACTGCTAAATAAGATAAAAGCCCATGGTGTGAGGAACAAGGTATGGTATGGATAGAGGGTTTGCTGACTGGCAGAAGGTAAAGAGTGGGGTTAAAAGGATCTCTTTTCAGATGGCAGTAAAGTTTCATAGGTCACAGTGTTGAGATCACACTATTTATGTTATACATTAATGATCTGGATAAGGAACTGGAGGTCTTTGTTGCTCTTAATGCACAAAGATACATGGAGGTTCAGGTAGTGTTCAGCACATGGGGATGCTGCAGAAACATTTGGATTGGCTAAGAGAGTTGGCAAAGAAGTAGTGGACGGAATACAATGTGGGAAAGTGTGAGGTTATTCGGAAGAATAGAGAGAGATTATTTTCTAAATGGGAAAACCTTTTAAAATCTGAAGCACAAAGGCACTGAGGAGTCCTACAGCAAGATTCTCTAAAGGTTAACATCCAGCTTCAGTTGGAAGTTAGGAAGGCAAGTTCAATGTTGGCATTCGTTTTGAGAGGGCTAGAATACAAGAGCAGGAATGCACTGCTGAAACTGTATGAAACCCTGGTCAGACCACATTTGGAATACTGACAGCAGTTTTGGTATTGATATCTAAGGAAGGATTTACTGGCCTTGGAGGGGGCCCAGAGAATGTTCACAAGAATGATCCTGGAAATGAACGGTTTGTCATGAGGAATGTTTGAGGACTTGAGTAGAGTTTAAGAGAGATGGGATCTCATTGACACTATAGAATACTGGAAGGCCGAGATACAGTAGATGTGGAGATGAAGTTTCCTTTAGTAAGAGAGACTTGTACAAAATGGCACAGCCTCAGAGTAAAGGGATGACCCTTTATAATTGAGAAGGGATGAATTTATTAAGCAAGATCGGAATCTGTGGAACACATCGCCACATAAAGCTGCAGAGGCCAAATCATTGACTGTATTTAAAACAGGGATAGATATGTTCTTGATTAGTAAGTGGATCAAGGATTACAGGGAGAAGGCAGGAGAATCAAGTTCAGAAACATATTAGTTATGAACGAACGGTGAAGTAAACTCAGTGGACTGAATAGTCTAATTCTTCTATATTCTTGGTCTTATATATGCAGTCTCGATGGTTTCAGTGATGTGGCAATAAAAATATAGTTCCTTTTGAAAAGCAATTAGTTGGACACTAACAAAACCTGTTAGTTTATCAACAGTTACCTGAGCAATCAGACAAGTTGCGTTAGAGAAAATGTGGTACTGTTTAGAAGTATTTATAAATGTTTGGTTTCTGTTTTGAAAATATTATGAAAACATGGTTATAATTGGGCATTAAAGTTTGAGTAAAATAAAAGATAAGTTAATGGAATGTCTCACTTAAAATAAGAATGGAATGACATCACATTGAATAAATCAATTAAATTATTTAATAATTCAACATTATAAATTTGCTATTATCAAAATGGTAGCAGAAAGTAATAATAAAGCAAAGGGAATTTGGATTGGCACAATTAAGGGTCTGGCAGTAAGTCCACTCAATAACAGTATCCACAAATGGAAGCTCATGAAGGGAAAGCAGATAAGTCCTTTAAAGACATTACAGAAAATCAGAGGATAGAAGCTGCAGACAGCCAGCAGTATTGGCAAATTCCATCAAAGAAACAGATGTATTAGCTCCAAACAAATTGCAGGAATGGTGCATAGTTGATGAGGCAAAAGTATACAAAATGCAAGGATGGTCATGTTTAAATCCAATTTAAGGAGCTGCCTTGTGGTGTTGTGGACAAAGCTAGCCCTCATTGTGTATGTGATCCAGCTGCAAAATGAGTAAAATGGCTCCATCTTAACAAGATCAAGCTAGTAATGTCCCAAAGCAATACAATCTGCTGAAAAGAAGCCATTTTGTTCATGGAGGTCGCAATATGCCAATAGTGTGGGATTATGATGAATCCCTCCAAATCTTCAAGGTGAGGAGGACAACGATGGCAAACTATCATATTTTGCACATACTTAATAATCCTGTGCCTGTAACCAGTAATGCTCACAGAACAACTTCTTTGTGTGAATTTCTTTCCTTCCGTAGATTATTAGGTTTTACAAACTTAGCCTGGGATACAGAAGGGGACCAAACTTCAGCCTTCTATAATCCAGAAGCAGATTCCATCCCCAACCCTCAATTCACTTGAAATCTCCAGATCTTCGATCATTTTATTAAGCTATAAAACACTCTGGTATGGCAATGATGCTAGCCTTAAATGATAGTGTCCTGATGCTAGAAGTGCACAAGGAATGCAGTGCCTTGACACCAGGTCACACTGAAAACAGATTCATTTTGCTTAAGGAATTCTAGAGGGTGCGGGAAGGTGTTAGAATATCCAAAGCTAGGTGAAAACTGAATTTGGAGACCCCAGCAGCAGGACAAAATTGAAATGTCATGGAGTACAGACAAAGAATCTGCCTCAGTTATCATTCCTCCAACTCATGTCCCAGACAGGAGCAAACAACCTCCTAGCCATTAGAAGATTCAGGCAGTGAAGTGTCCCAAATGACTGGTCACTGAATAATCTAGTATTAATATCCACTGGGAAAGTACTTAATCATCACGGAATGTCCTACCTATAAATGCAAAGGAACTTCAAACAAAAGTCCTTCAAATTTGAGAGGAAAAAAGTCAAAACAGCCTGCTCTGTGATCCCTTATAACAACAAGATAACAAAACCATGACAACCCCTTACTCAACAGCAAATCCCCTCCTGCAGGTTATGGCTGAAACTGCAGATATGGCTGACCGTCTAATTCCATATCCTGTTCCCACTTCCTCTCCAGACCTGTTGATCACGATAGCCTTACGAATTATATCGAACTCCTCTTGAAACCATTCAATGCTGTCACCTCAATCACTCTCAGTCGCAAAAAATATCACAGGCTTGCCACTCACTGGGTGACGAAATTTCTCCTCTTCTCAATCTTAAACTGCCATTCCCATATCCTTAGACTATGACATCTGATTCTAGGCTCCCTGGGTACCAGAAACATCCTTCCTGCAATTACCCAGTGTAGTCCTATTAGAATTTTATAGCTTTTTTTCTAGAAGCCCCATCATTCTTCTGAACTGCAGTGAATATAATCTTAACTGACTCAAATCTCCCCATATCAGTCCTGCTATTCCAGGAATCAGTCTGGTAAACCTTTGCTGCACTTCCTCCATTTCAAAAACCATCCTTTCTCAAATAAGACAACCAAAACTGCACACAACATTCCAGGTATAACACAGTGTGGAGCTGGAGGAACTCAGCAGGCCAGGCAGCATCAGAGGAAAAGGAAAGTTGACATTTTGGGTTGGAGCCTTTCTGGAGAAGGGTCCCAACTCAAACATCAACTTTCCCTGCTCCTCTGATGCTGCCTGGCCTGCTGCATTCCTCCAGTTCCACACTGTGTTATATCTGACTCCAGCACCTGCAGTTCTTACTCTCTCTGACATTTCAGGTCCTGTATAATAGCAGCAAGATATCCCTGTTCTTGTACTTGAATCGTCTCACTATGAAGGCCAGCAAACTATTTGCTGCCTTTACTGTCTGCTACACTTGCATGTGTACTTTTAGCAACTGGCGTACAATGACACCCACATTTTGATGCAACTATCCCTTTCCCAGTCTCAATTCAGATAATCTCGTCTAAACAAAACAAGTTACTGCAGATCCTGAAGATCTAAAATAAAAACAGAAATTGCTATTGAAATTCAGCAGGTCTGACAGTATCTGTGAAGAAAAAGCAGAGGTAACGTTGAGTCCAGCGATCCTTCTTCAGCTCTGGCCAGCATTTATTTCCCATCCCTAATTACCCAGTAGGTAGGGGTGGTCATCTTGAAAGCATTGCAACACGTGGTTTAGTTAACCTTAGCACTGGCACTGAAAGGCTGCCAACATCAAACACCCATCGCACCCCAGCGATGATCTCCTACAACCTTTTCTATCAGGCAAAAGACACAGGAGCCTGAAGACATGCAGCAGCAGGTTCAGGAATAGCTTCTTCCTGGCCGTTATCCAACTGATGAATGTACTGTCTAGCCTCAAATAATGCTGATCTTGTGTGATGTAGCCTGTATGCCACTGTCTAAATCTTTTTGATCTGTACATCCTTTGCTTACTATGACCTGCCTATAACTCTCAAAGCTTTTCACTGTATTTCAGTACACGTGACAATAAATCAAATCAATCAATCAAGCGCTCTTTGGGAGGGATTACAGGAATGCCAGGATTTTTGACCCAACTACATTGAAGGAACGGTATGTAGCCCATGACAGGCTGATGCTTGGCTTGGAGGGGGAACTTGCAGGTGGCAGTATTTCCACATATCTGTTGCTTTTGTCCTTTTAGATGGTAGAAGTCTCAGGTTTGGAAGTTGCTGTCCTAGAATCTTTTTACATTTGGCACAGTACATCACAGAGTGGCAGGATGTCATTGCTGGTGGAGTGAGTGCATGTTGAAGGTGTTTTTTAGGATGTCAATCAAACAAACAGGCTGTCATGTCCTGGATGGTGTTGAATTTCTTGAGCAATGTCAGAGTTGTACTTATCAAAGTGAGAGAAATTTTCTGCATTCTATGCATGAGAATTGCAGTTGAAAATTTCCATGTTATAGATAAAGTGGATGCGCTGTGCCAGCCACAAGCAATGTTGGCATTTGACTAATAATCCCCATATAAGACACAATTTAAACAACTCCATGAAGTTTTGTCTTTATTACCACATAGATATTTGTAACTGATTCTGCAGTACATATGTGCAACAGCTTGTGAAGAACGTTTTAATTCCCAATTTTTTTAATTACATATTTCTTAAAATCTCCATTAGTCAGTTTGACAATTGTTTAAGTGCTCCAACAGAAAATAATCACTGCACAGATTTTCTGTGATTATTGTGTACTGGTAATGTATGTTAATGTAGTTAATGTATTACAGCATCAATATAATATAGTGGCATCTGACTGAAAAAGTTAAATTGAATCTTCAACATTGAAGTCCATTACAAACTGAATTATTATTTCTAACATTATATATACTTTTTAAACATTGCAGCATATAGCTTTGGCTTGTCCTTTAATAAACTTTAAATAAACTTATTTTTGTTCAGGTAAATCCATGTTATTTGCTTCTCAGCCTAGAACAAAGAATTGGTCACAACAGCAAAACTTTTAAAAAAAACTTTTGTTCCAGACAATCAGAACTAGTGTGCAGGCATTTTTTTTGGCATACCAATTTATAAAACAACTTTTTCCGGTTTTGTTAAATGTTCAGTTTAGGTTCCTGACATTTTGCTGAGCATCAACATTCTCAAAGGGAGCAAGTCCTCAACCCAAGTATTTGGATGGGTCATCATTCTATCCCATACAGATACTTCGTCTTCTGTAGAATCCATCCAGTCTACTGTCAATCCATAACTTTTACCTGTAACGTAAGAAGAATAGTCAAAGAGAATGTTTCAGACTTTGTTCACAAAGGCATCGTATTAATTACACCGCTAAAAATGTACACAAATGACTGCTGTCACAAGTACATGAGGTGATGATGTAGAACACTTCCATTGTTCTGCACATCAAGCACTTTGCACAAAATAAACAGATGCAAATGCCACTTGAGGGAGCAAATTGCAATTATAATAGTGGGCCATACTGAAATGTTGAGCAAAGAGCAGAAGAGAAAGGTGAGGTAACTTTTGAATAGACTGAACAACATGGAATGTCTACCCAGTCAAGTAATTGATCAATTAGCCACAATCACCTGCTAACAGATGTCACTGGATCAGTAATTCCCAAGGCAAATACCCTGGGAGGATGGATTCAAATCCCATCATGGCATTCTGTACAATTAAAATTAATCAATTCAGAAAAGAATTCAGAGATAGTGGGAACTGCCAATGCTGGAGAATCTGAGATAACAAGGTGTAGAACTGGAAAAACACAGTAGGAAAGCTGACGTTTCGGGTCTAGACCCTTCTTCAGAAAATTGAGTAAGGGTCTAGACCAGAAACGTCAGCTTTCCTGCTCCTCTGATGCTGCTTGGCCTGCTGTGTTCATCTAGCTCTATACCTTGTTATCTCAAATACTGGCCTTGCCCTGCCCACATCCCATGAAAAGGGAACCAAAAACAGAATTAAAATACAAAATTCAATGATCCCAGAACCAAAGGATCAGATCAAAGTTCTGCCACTCTGCCACATCCAGTTGTGAATAGTGATGGTCAATTAAATAGAAGGAACAAATTCCACAAACATCATCCAATGCAAATAACATGTGTAAAGTACTTGCACACATCTTTTCAAACAACAATGACTCAGCAAAACCCTCTTCACCAATGCTCAGTTTCAGTTCCACAAGGGTCATGTGGCTTTAGACATCATTAGCCTTAGTACAAGTATGAAAGAAATATGAAGTTGATTAGTTTAGTAGAAAAAAGAAACAAAACAGTATTACTCAAACAGAGAATGACTACAGAATCAGGAGGTACAGATGAATTTAGGTGTTCTGGTGCCAGTCCAGCATGCAACTAAGGCTACTAATTTTAAAAAAATAGTTCATGGGGTATGGGCAGCATCATCCGGGACAAAATATGTTGCCTATTTTAAGTCGCACTTAAGATGATGAGCTGCCATTTCGAACTACTGCTTTCCCTTTGGTCGGAGTACACTCACAAGGCTGTCCGGGAGGGAGTTTTGGGATTTTGATCCAGTGACAGTGAAGAAACTAACATATTTCCAAGTCAGGATGATGAGTAGCTTGAATGGGAATTTGCAGGTGGTGGTGTTCCCATGTATTTGCTGCCACTGTCCTTGCAGATGGAAGTGGTTGTTGACTTGCAAGGTGCAGTCTAAGCAGCCTTGGTGAATTCCTGCTGCTATCTTGTAAAATTTACACACTGCTGCTACTGAATGTCGGCAGTGGATAGAAAGAATGTTTGTGGATGTGGTACCAGTCAAGTGGGCTGCTTTGGATGGTGTCAAGCTTCTTGGGCACTGTTGGTCATCCAGGCAAGTTGGGAACATTCCATCACATTTCTGACTTGTGCCTTGTACATGGTGAACAGCCTATGGGGAATCAAGAGGCGAGTTACTCTCTGCCGGATTCCGTATTTCTGATGCTGAACAACTCTTGTAACCATAGTACTTAAATAGCTGGTCCAGTTCAGTTTCTGGTCAATTGTAATTGTCTGGATGTTGACATTGGGGTAATCAGTAATGGTGATCAATTGCACATCAGGGTTAATGGTTAGATTCTCTGTTGAAGAGGGTCATTAATGTCATACAAGCACCAGGCAACGTTACGTTCCAACCCGAGTGTCCAAACCTGGATAACTGGATTTTCTGCATTTGAGCACAGATTTCTTCAGGATCTGAGGAGTCACAAATGGCATGCTATCACTTATTATGAGAGAAAATGATCATAAAAGAATGTTATGCTTCACACATGCAGGTAAGTCACTCACTTGAATACTGCGTGCAATTTAGAGCTCCTGATTTTGAGGAAGGCTTTAAAACATTGGAGGTGGTTCAGAAGTTCACTAGATTGATACCGGAAAAGAAGGGCTATTTTACGAGAATAATTTGGACAGGTGGGCTTTTTTCCAGGGAGGTTTAGAAGAGTAAACAGTGATTTTATTAAAGTGTGAACAATCCTAAATAGTCTTGTCAAGGTGGACATGAAAAAGAAGGTTCCTCTTGCTGATCAGTCCTGAACTAAAGGACACTTAAAATTATACTCAACCTTTCAGTATAGAGAGGAGGAGTATTTTGTTCTTTTTGTGGCTGTGTGACTTTAGAATGCATTGCCTCAGGAGGCAGTGAAGACAGCTTCTTTGAATACTTTTAAGAGATGGATAGTTTATGGTTATGCAGGCGATTCAAATGTTACTAAATGTAGATGGGAAACAAATTTATTGAAAGACACAGCAGGCTCAAGAGACTTCTACTTCTTTATCATACATTTGTACGTTCATATGTACCAGAGATTAAATATGGACAATCAACTGAATCCTCCACAACAGTTTTGCTTGTCTTGAAGTCACATACATAGATCATAGAATCTCTACAGTGTGGAAACATGCCCTTTGGCCCAACAAGTCCACCCCAACTCACCCCCATATACCCCCCCTAATTTACAAATCCCTGAACACTGCAGGCAATTTAGCATGACCAATCCACCTAACCTGTACACCTTTGGACTGTGGGAGGAAACCAGAGCACCCAGAGGAAACCCACGCAGACACGGGGAGAATGTGCAAACTCCACACAGACAGTCGCCCGAGGGTGGAATTGAACCCGGGTCCCTGGCACTGTGAGGCAGCAGTTCTAACCACTGTGCCACCGTGCCACCCAATGAATTCTCTAGGTTAAAAAGGGTCACCATCAGGTAAACTAAGCAAATGTATTTGCACAGGTTGGGATTAAAAATTGAGAAACAGGTCCTTTAAGGGTCAAAACCACTGCTGTCATGGGGACAAATGAAAGAGTTTTATTCTATACAAAAGACTCACAGTGAAGTTCTGTTTGAACTGGCTTAGATATATTATGCTAATTGTACAATACCAATGAACAATCAATTTCAAATTGGAGATTGTGTAGTCACCTGACAGGATTGCAATCTAATTTTGATTGCATTAAGACAGCAGTCAATGTTTAAAAAGAAATTACAAACTGCAATTTCTGACTTGTAGAACTATTTCAAAAGTTCTCTTGGTCAAAAGTATGAAATTCACATCAGCAGTAGTTACCAAACAGCTACAGTGGGCTACAGTGAATTTTAAATCTGTACTAATTTCAGCACCATGTTTCAGAGGCCGTTACCTGTGCCAAGACCAATTCTCAGTCCTCCAAGAAAATGATTAATCAGTTTGTCACGGTCCCAGACGGAAAGCTCAACACATGCATCCTTAAGATCTTCAGTGTTGAAACCATCATAAACCATGGTGTGATTGAATACAGGATTTCTACTGTTCTTCACAACCCGAGTCTTCTGACGACTTTTTCTGCTCGTGTCTGGAAGAATAAAGCTTGCAGGGAAAAAGAGAAACATAATTATAGTACTCTCAAAAGTTTCTCTGATCTCAAAACCTACCTTCACCGTGAAGAAAAGTCTTGATTTTTGACACATGCATGCACCAGAACACTAATAAAAACTTGATCTTTCTTCTACAATTGGATGACTACGTTAAACAGTTAAGTACCTACTCATATGACTCAGAAGCAAGATTTTGCTGCTAAATGATGAAAATCGTCAAACATATACTATTTTAACTTTTATGTTAAGCCAAAAATTGGAGAACTAGGCACATTTAGAACATTCCTGTAGTGGAAACAGGGTTATTCATATTTTCGATTATTCACAAATGTTGCTGAAAATAAGTTCTACAACATAACAGGATGCTATACTTTGTTTCAGTTGACAGTCCTCTTGTTGGCAAATTATGCCTGCATTGCATAACTGATATGCAAATTTATTAATGTGATCAGAGATGATGGGAACTGCAGATGCTGGAGAATCCAAGATAACAAAGTGTGAAGGTGGATGAACACAGCAGGCCAAGCAGCATCTCAAGAGCACAAAAGCTGACTTTTCGGGCCTAGACCCTTCATCAGAGAGGGTCTGATGAAGGGTCTGGGCCCAAAATGTCAGCTTTTGTGCTCCTGAGATGCTGCTTGGCCTGCTGTGTTCATCCAGCTTCACACTTTGTTATCTTGCAAATTTATTAATTCAGTTTTCAATCACTACAGGATCTTGTACAGACCTGAGAATGTTTAATCAACCTGCCTTTGCATTCAAACTATAATATCACGAAGTATGTGCGAAAAAGACTGGGATAGGAAAACAACATCCGACAAATCATGTAACATGTGGCTAGAATGGCAGGTTTAGAAAGAATTTTAGGTAGATGTAGCAGATAGAAAATTCAAATGTGTAGGTTATAAGACTGAAGACTCTGTCACAATCATAGCATGGATCATGTCATGGGGAAGTCAGAAACTGATCACTGTTCTGAGCAGACAACGCAAACCGGGCAGAACTTTCCCTATTTCAGTACAAGCATTTTAAGAAGTGTCACTCATCGCACCCGGATCCCCATGGCTTAGAGTACCTATTCTCATGTAATCTTCTGCTTTACAACTGATTAATTAGACAAGGCGGCTCTTTACATCTCTGATGAAATTGCATTGCATTTGCCAAGGAAGTTCTAGCCATTACTAGGACCTTGTTACATTCACTACACAGACATCACATTTAAAGCCCAGCTGCACACTCCTTCAGGTGCTGCAAGCCAGAAACTGCCTCTCTCGTTACAGTGCTCCACAATTATTCTCAAATACAACACAAAGGAAAGATCACACCCCATTTCCAGCAAAGGGATTTGGAGGTGGCAGCCCAATCTCCTCGATGCTACCTAAAACTCACACAGACACTCCATCATTATGACTGCCACTGCACACACATCTCATCTAGGTTGATGGACTACTATCTCCCTGTTGGACATATCCTGTTCACTCAACTACTACTTTCATCAGTATCATCTTGCCAAACTGCTAACCCTTCTTGTCCTCTGTATTTCCTACTCATGCTTTGGGAGACCTCAACTTCTCCGGTTTCTGCACCTGCATCACCAATAGCCGTTGTTCCATCCATGTCCATCAGTCTCAATCCTTCACTTTATTGCATTGCAGGAAAACTGGACCAGACCTCAGTCTGATCCTACTTGTAATTTTTGGCCTAGTTGGTCTTGATTGCAGAACTGATCGTGGCTCAATGAACAGGCTACAAGGGCACAGATCCCTGGACTCAAAGTACTAAGCACCTAGCTGACTGTGGCCAACCTGCTGTAGTATAATCAGATAAGGGTTTTTTGACTGACTGTGGTGTAACCCCAACTGACCCTACCAAGAACCACTCGTCTTTGACTTTCAAACTGGCATTTGCTTGAAGCAAATGCAGTGTGCTTGCCATGAAAACTGTTGGTACATGTTACAGCTATGATGTTGATGTACCATGGTGTTGTACAACGAGACATCAACCCCTTGAAAATTGGACTTTCCCCACCTTGACAACCTGTCTGCCTCCTCCTCTCCATTAAAAACAATACAAGTCGCAGACACAGGAAACCTGTAACTGGGCACTGAAAACCTTGTGCACTTAAAACAATTGCAAGTCATTCAGAAAATGACAGCTTCCAAGTAAATGCAAAGTGTGTGTGGGTGTTCATAAAACAAGCTAAAAGCAGAAGATGCATCCTGTGTAGATGCACAGATTTTCTGTGTCGCTGCATTCAAATTACTTTGGGATACTGATGATTTACATGCTGCCAATTCCAAACTCCAATCTTAAAAGGCTAAAGTGGTGTGAGAATTGAGCCAAAGGCTGGTGTGGTAATGGGCTGAGGCTCTTTTTATTTATATTCTTTCAGAGAATGTGAATGTCACTTGTGGGTTGGTACTTATTGCATATCCTTACTTGACCTTGAGAAATTGGTAATGAACTGCCACAGTCCATCTTACATAGGTAGAACCAGAGTGCTGATAGGGTGGAGGTTCCAGGATTTTGATTCAGCAACAGTAAAGGAACAGTGACACCATAACGGAAAGACAATATACTTCCAAGTCAGGACAGTCAGTGAAAAACAAAATCAAAACATTGTTGGTGCTGGTAATCTGATTTAAAATAAAAGTGCTGGAGAAACTCAGTATGTCTTCTTCAGAAGTGAAAGGTCCCGACCCGCAATGCCGACTTTCCTACTTAGTGCTCCTCCAGCTCCAGACTGTATCGACTCTGACTCAAACAGCTGCAGCTCTTGCCGTCACTCAGCATGTGTTGCTGTATTTGAACACTTGTTGCTTTAATACCTGAGTTGTAAATGGTCTTTAATATTATGCAACCATCAGCAAACACCCCCACCTCTGACCTTACATTGGAGGGAAGATCATTGACAAAGCACCTGAAGATGGTTGGGCCTAGGACACTCCCCGATCAATTTCTGAAGAAATGCTCTTAGAACTGAAATGACTGGCTTCTAGCAAACATAACCATCTTCTATTTGGCCAGGTATGACCTAACCAGTGGAAAGTTTCCTCCCAAATCCCACTGAGTCCAGTTTTGCACAGGCTTTTTGATACAACACTCAGCAAAGTATAACCTGATGGAAATTGCAAACAATCTCACCTCACCTCTGGAGTTCATTTTTGTCCATTTTTTAACCTAGGCTGAAATAAGGTCAGGAGTTGTGTGCATCAGGTTATTACTATGCACATGCTACTTGATAACACTGTTGATGATTCCTTCCCTTATTTTACAGATGATCAAGTGGACTAATAAGGAAATGTTGGCCAGATTGAATAAAAAAGAAAATCAATTATCTGCAGGTTGTGGGCATCATTGGCTGGGTCAACATTCATTGCTTGTCCTTGTCTGGCCTTTAGAAACTGGCGTCTATGGGTCAAACCCGGGCAATACTGCACACTGCTGGTAGGTGCCAGGGTTGAAGCGGGATTGGTACAGCTTTGAAGCACAAATTTTCAGTGCTATTGTCAGAATATCGTCACGGCCCATAGGTTTTGCAATAGCCAGTGCTTTCAGCTGTTTCTTGATATCACAGAGTGAATTGAATTGGCTAAAGACTAGCACCTATAATGCTGGTTGCATCCAGGTGAGGCCAAGATGGATCATCAACTTGACACTTCTGGATAAAAAGTTGTTACTATTACTTAAGCCTTAACTTTCAGACTGATATACTAGGTCAATCATTAAGTATAGGGATATTTCAGGAGCATCTTCCTCCAGTGACTAAACGTACCAAGACTGCAGAGCTTTGATCTGATCTGTTGGTTGCAGAATCATTTAACTTTGTCCATCACTTGCTTTATAAATTGTTTGGCATATAGGTAGCTCTGCGTTCTAGCTACACCAAGTTGACGTCTCACTTTTAGGTGTGTCTGGTGCTGCTCTTGGGATACCCTTTTGCACTCTCCATTGAACAAAGGTTGATCCTATCCTGATGTTATGGTAGAGTGGGGCTATGAGACTGTAGATAGTGTTTGGCTACAATTCTTCTACTTCTGTTGGCCCACAGCGCCTTTTTATTTGTTATATACTTCAAAATCTATCCTATTTAATACAGTGGTAGTACCACATCCCTGGGGATTATCCTCAACGTGGAGTCAGTACTTGGTCTGCACAAGAACTGTGCAGTGGACATTCTGTCATCAACTGATGCATCTGCAACAGGCAGATCGGTAAGGATACCGTCAAGTATGTTTTCCACTCTTGTTGGTTCCTTCACCACCCACAGTGAACCCAGTTAGCTGCTATATTCTTAGGACTGGACCAGCTCAATAAATAATGAAGCTGCGAAGCCACTCTTGATGATAGCTGTTAAAGTTCCCAGAGTACGTTTTGTGCCCATTGTCTCCTTCATGCTTTCTCCAAGTGCTGTTTGGCATGGAGGAGTTGTGATTCATCAGCTGAGGGGATGTGAGGGTAAGGTCTGCCCAACACCAACAAAACTGCAATTTGGACCATTAATTCCTTAAAAAGGGTTGGAAATAAAAAGTCTGGAGTTATGGGAGAGAAAAAAAAAAGAATAATGTAAAAGGGACTCATAGGTAAGAAAGCTTGACATGAAAAGAGAGGAAAAGATAAAGAGGGAACATTGGAAAAGCTAATGAAATTTTAAAAGCCTTAAACTTGAAAACAGAAACAGAAATTACTGAAGAAACTCACTAGATCTGGCAGCGTCTTTGTGGAGAGGAACAGAGTTAAGCTCAAAGCATTTACTTTGTTTCTCTCTCTCAGATGCTGCCAGGCCTGCCAAATCCAGCATTATCTGAATTTGTTTCAAATTTTCAGCATCTGTAATATTTGGCTTTTATTTGAATTCCAGAGAGATAGGAAACTTAGATAGCATGAGCTTTCCAAAGAAAAAAATCTACAGTAAAGGAGGAACAAGGAGGTAATGGTTCAGAAGGATAATACTGATCCTAACGAGGGATTTGATGTAACAAACAGTTTATATTGACCGCCTAAATTTAATGTTCATGGAATCAAAGCATATTTCATCTTATTTGTCAAAGGTAGCTTGGGCAAATGAAGCAGCCACAAGACATTTGATACTTAATGTTAGAGCATTTTGACAGATCAGCTCTGACAATGCACATTGGTTTGGCAGAAGAATGGTCTGCAGAGTATGAAATGGCCAAAAAGATAAGTCAATGTTTGTGAGCTTGTGTCTGAAGCTTCTCAGTTTAAATCTTAGGTAACAAGAAAGGAACCTAAACAGACATTTGGAAAACTTACATGGGAGAAATAAATGCTGCAAGATCAGTTGTTTACAAAACAAAAGCAGGAGAAAAATTGTGGAATGCATTGAAATTGTGATCATGGAAAAGTTCAGAAATAGCATTCCTGCACACTTGAAAAAACAACTTGGATGAGTCTTGAGTAATCCAGATCAGAGAATCAGCAATTCTGGCAGCTATGATATCTTAGGCAGACAATTACAATGGAGAGATGATCATATGAAAATCCAGAGGGCAACTGCAGGAATAGGAAATCTGCAGAAGGAAGAGCTTACGGCTTTAAGAGAACAGACAAAAAGACACTAAAAGAAAGGGAGGTCAAAAACTAGAATTTAAAAAGTGATATAAAAATGAAAATGCTTTATGAAAAGGATGGACATACAGAAGCCAACTGCTGGAAGCTAAATGGGAGACACATTAACTGGTAGAAGTAGGAATATCCAATTAATCTTCAGAAATGGACCATGAGGAAAAGAAGTGTTAGAATGGACAAAAAGATTGTGTTTCCTTTGAATGTACTGAGAAGACAGAAATGGCTCAGGACAGTCATCAAAATTCTTTTTCTAATGCTGACAAGGAAAATCAAATGGCTTGAGGTTCTGGATATTTTCTCAAAGATCTTCAAATTGAGGTAAATCAGCAAAGATATTGAGAAACTGGACAAAATCAGTAACTGATGCTGGCTGATGATACCAGAGAGGTTAATGAAGGAGAAAATATTAATTGGACACAAGTATAGAGGTTAGAAACCAGTCTCAATATACAGAATTAGATTAAAAACAGACTTGATAGAGGAAAACTTTGTAGCAAGTGTAGTGAAACTAATACCGGTTTTGGAACCCTTGAAGGTTTAAGAACATTAGCCTCACAAAAGGGTGGAGGAACAACAGCTGGAGTTAAAGGAAACTGAAATATTATAAGAGAGACAGCTTGGATTGCTCCCTAACAGAAACTTAGAAATTTAGTCATTGGATAAAATGTTTGAAAAATTTACTAAACAAGGATGAGGTAAAAAGGATAACGTAATGAAAATGAAGCTGATGTGTTTAGGCCATCTTCTGTAATGGAAATGCAACAAACAGATTTAGAATTTTGAGAGTTAGACCAAACAGCCTATTCAGAAATTGAAAAAAATAAATCAAAACCGGAACGTTCTTATTTGAAAGACAAATAAGACAAATTTCCTCAAGAGGAAATGGAGACCACTTCAAAGTCAGAGTCACTAAGTAACGAGCAGCGGTTCTTCAGGTGGTAGTTCCATTTGAGCACTATAGCGAAAATTTTGAGTTGTACACAAAATTCCAATGACCGGTCAATTAAATACTAGGAAAACAAACTAAAATATTAAACATTTTTATTGGCCAGAATTACATAAAGCTCTGGTCAAATTTTGCCAGACATGCCGTATATGTCAGGCAGCTTGGAACACTCAACCGTCAAATAAACGGCACTTTAGTTCCAATACTATTGACTGGCCTTTTGCTGGAGTTTTAATAGATTGTGTGGAATCCCAACCTAAAACAAGGAATGGTAATCAGTATCTTTTAATGACAATGGATATTTCCAAACGGTTTCCTGAAATAGTCACTTTAGGAAAAATTGCTGCACAAGTAGAAGGGGGAAGTTAGATTAATAAATTTACAACACATTATCTACCCAAGAGAATAACATTTGAACTTCTAATGTGATTCCCGTTGCAAATTTTCAAAGAAATGAGGTGTCCTGATGAGGAGTGTAAAATCTGAAATGTCAACTTTCCTGTTCTTCCGATGCTGCCTGACCTGCTGTGTTCCTCCAGCTCTAAACTGTACTGACTGTGACTCCAGCATCTGCAGTTGTTGCTATCTCCACCTTCAAAGAAATGACAACTAGCTTGGGAAAAAAAACAAAGTATATTTTCTGCTTAGGGCCCACAGTCTTGAGGTAGACTAGAAAAATGGCATCAAACTTTGAAGACCATGATGACAGCTGATCATCAAAAATGTTGTAATAACTAGGATAAGAGATTCATTTGTTACTGTTTGCAATTGAGGGCACTCAATGTCCCTACAGGATTTAGTTCCTTTGAACTAACATACAGATTCTGGTGAGGGAATTACTTAAAACAGTGAATGAAAAAATATGATAAACCAAAACTCAGGGACAATGCTTCCAGCTCATGATTCTAATTTCAGAAAAAATTGGACCAAGGCATGCGCAGCTGGCTACAATGCATTTGAAGGGTGCTCAACAAACAAAGAAAACTAGGGGAGATAAAAAGGACGATGTTCAAAATTTCATTGCTGGAAAAGATACAAGTATTGTTATCTGTTTCTGGGAAACCAGTAAAAACAAGACTCATTTGACCTTGGCCAAAAAGAAATCCAATGATGTAAACCATGTATTGAGTACTTCAGACTGGATAAACAAATCAGCAAATGTGTTACGTTAAAATGTGAAAGAGGCATAATGACTGGGATGAGTATTAGGAGAATGAGCTTATTTACAGTAGTGAAAGAAGTAGGGAGTGAAATAGAAATATCAGAGCAGTTGGGGAGTGAATCAGAAATTAAAAATCAAAAATGACTTACAAGCAGACAGAATAACATGGAGACACTTAAAACAATGGGTAGGTAGCATCACGTCTTATCTTCCAAAAAAAACTAACAAAGTGACTTAAAAAGCCTATTTCAGAATCATAAATTATTTGTTTGGACAGGCCAGAAACAGTTTTGTCTGTTTATGGTGTTAATGAAGGGGATGCATTACCTATGATGTACAGAGCGATCTTGGGGTTCAAGTCCGTAAATCCCCGAAAATGGCCATGCAAGTAGTTAGGGTGAGGAAAGGAGGCACGTGGCAAGCTTGCCTTTATTGGTTGGGGAATTGATTACAAGAGTCAGGATGTCACACTGCAGCTTTGTAAGACTTTGGTTAAGTCACACTTAAGAGTATTGCATTCAATTCTCGTCACCACATTACAGGATGGACATGGAGACTTTGGAGAGGGTACAGAAGAAGCTTCCCAAATAGTGCCTGGATTAGAGGCTATAACCTATAAAAGAGAGGCTAGAAAAACTCAATTTTTGTCTTCCTCTGAAGCGGTGGACACTAAGAGGATACATGATAAAATCTATAAAATTGCAAGAGGCATAGATAGGGTTGACAGTCAGAATCATCTTCCCAGAGTTCAAATGTCTAATACTAGGGGGCATGCAATTTTTTTTTGGTGGAGGAGGGGGAAGAGGGAAGAGTTCAAAGGTGATGTGAGTGCTAGAAGTCTGGTGGAGGCAGTTATTATAGGGATGTTTAAGGGACTTTTACAAAAGCTCATGAATAAGTAAGTAATGGAAGGATATGGACCAAGGACAGACAGAAGGGATTAGTTTAATTTTGCGCCACACTCGGAACATCATAAGCCAAAGGGCCCATTCCTGTGCTGTACTGTTTGATGTTCTATAAAACATCCATATAAACTCAATCCAGAGAGATCAGCTCAAGTGAGATTAACCTCATGATGGACAATGACATTATTGAAATGACTCGTGGTCATTGAAGCTCACTAATCTCAATGATTTGAAACCAGATAGTTTTCTATTTTGTATTGTCAATAAATCAAAGTGGTAACAAAAACTGACTTACATCCTCTTCCTGAGATTGACGACTGCATTGAAAAAATTGAAAGTCTGTGATTTGTCACCATAATCAAGTTGCTAACAAGAATTTTATGTTCTGTTGCTGACTAAATTACAGAAATATAGTTTTGTGTTGCAACTCCAGGAGAGATTTTATCAATGCAGTCACGCCATTTGAGATGTAAAATGCAGCAGCATCATTCCAGTGATCAACCAAAAAATTAATTGAAGGACTATGTAATTGCATGGCTTACATCAACACCTTTTTTAGTTGAAAGTTGAAGAATATTTACATCACACAACTGAACAGTTCGATCAGCTATAAAAAGCCAAATTGATTAGATACGTGGCTGAAAGTGAATTTGCCTATGGAAAAGTGACTTATTGGGCTGTCAGGCAAGGTAAGTAGGAAGTGAACACAAAGGCTATTTTGGACATTCCTACGCTTAGAACAAAATGTGAAGTTTTGAGAGATGTCGGACTGAGTAGATTTTATCACAAGTTTGTTCTTAACTTCACAATGTCCTTGCTCCTTCAACAAATTTAGGCAGAAAATTAGAATGGATGCATGAATGTCAAAATGCCTTTGAATACTAGAAATCTGTTCTGGCAACTGCAACAATTTTAGTTGGCCAAATTAGGAGAAGCAACTCAAACCATCTGCTGATGCTGGTGACAGTGACATCAGCATGGGACTATTTCACTGCAAAAACAGATGGGAATTGAATAACCTGTCAGTTATTTTTCTAAGAAATTCATTGCCTGTCAACAAAAATGTTCAACAATTGAGAAGGAGACAGCAATTTTTGTATTAGTTCTATTTCATTTTGAAACTTAAATCACTAACAATGTAGAAGAAACTATCAATTATACAATTCATGATAAATTGATTTTCTTGGAAACATTTTAAGACAATAACTTAGATTGTTTTGGTGGAGATTAACTATCCAACCAATAATTTGAAAATTATTCATGTACCTGGAAAAGCAAGGACTATAGCAGTCTCTTTATCGAGAACAGATGTGAAGGACATGGCATGCTGTACTCCCCATGCATTTATGTTAAATAACAGTTGCTGTACATTTGTTGTATGTTTAATTTCAATATGTTACTGCTGTTAATGTTATACAAATGTAGTTAAGATCATTTTTAGTTGGGGTAATAAACTGCCTCGTAAAAAATACATTTCCATTCTTCTCTGGGGGAAGATGTGACTGAAGGCTTACAATTTAGAATTGTTTCAGTATCATTTATTTTGGAGTTTGAAAGGGAGGGAGGGAGGGAAAAGGAAGGCAAGGAGGAGGCAGGCAAAAGGGAGGCATAAAGGAGAACACAGTGAGAGAATCATCAAGAAAAAGGTTATCAGACACTCTAATGGGAATTTGAAGAAACTGTTCAGCCAAACCCACAGATATGATAGAGAAAGGAACTCTTTGGTATTTGAGTACCGAGAAGTGATGATGTGGGAGAAGTAGATGAGGTTGTATTTTATCACTTATTCCAAAATATTTCAAGTTGTCTGAAATGTAACTAATTTGGTTTATTCAGTTTTATTTTTTTTTGTATAATTAACTTGTTTACTGTTAAAATCAAGCCTTTGCATTGTATGTTTGCGTTTCGGCAAAAGACCACAGCAATGAATAATAAAAAATATTATGGTTAAGCTGGATTTCAGTCTGAGATGTAACCTGTGTTCAATAGTAACATCAGCTGAGATCTATGGAAATACACATCAAGTTCAATAAGCATATTAATAAAGTAATCTTTTTACCATTTAACAAATGGATCCAAACGACTTGGCCTAATCTGGGGTAAATTAGTGGCTTCTTTCACCCAAATTTGAACTTCTCCTGTTTTTCTTCCTGTGTGCAGAATCATCAATTACTATGTTGATAAAATGTGAAAAACTAAAACTTATTACAAAGAAAATAAAGGAGAAAATACCTTTGTATCCATGAGGAATGTATCGGAAAGCCACTTTTAAGCTGCCTCTATCACCCGTTCTGTCAACTGAAATTGTCTGCAACGGTCATGACCAAGAAACATCATTTAATCTACATTTTGTTGGTAATATTTTGCCATGATATATCAAAAGTTATTTTTAAATGTACAGGTATGTAATTCATTAAAACTAATAATAAATGCAAATACAGTTTACCAAAAAGGTGTCATGCTCTGCCCTAATGCAATCAAGCCCTCTCCTAAGTTTCTTTCAGTCATCCTTGAACAACGTATAGGCTCCTTCTCATACTTGGATCTTAAGAATTTGCTGAACAGTAATATTAATTTTCAGCCAGCCTTCACTTTCATATGGTACCATTGACTTTTCAATTTCTGGCCTTCTCCAACTACACTGCTGTTGACCATATCTACCCATTTTGATGATGTCTTTCCTTTCCTTGTCTCAAAAATATCAAGGCTCTAATTGTGCTCATCTTTTCTAAGTCATCTTTGAGCATCCACAATAATGTTCTTATTACCAATCATGTCATATCTTGTCCGCTTTTAGACCTTTGTTTCCCCTAATCCTATTTGCCCTTTCATGTAATTGCAGCAAATGCATAGGGAAGGGATATATTTAATGTGTCTATCTTCATGGTCATGGGCAAAGAAAAGCTTGAGATTGACCACAAAGTTGAAATCTTTAGGGAAGACCTCAAAACATTTTCTACAACTGAAGCAAATAGAGTTCAGGGTTGTCAACAAAACTCATATTGGACTGCAGTCATAAGACCTGCAGAGTTTCTCCAGCATTTTCTTGTTATTTCAGATTTCTAGTGTATTTTTCTGCGGTATTTTTTTTTCATTTGTCCTAGGTTGTATTGGCCAGACTATTCAGTAGAAAGTCAAGGTAATTGTATGTACAAAGCATCAGTCAGGTGGGGTGTATCCCTTTGAATCCATCATAAGCAACAACTTTGTCCTAGAGAAGGTATGGAGGCGGCATGTGGATAACTAACAGCCTAAATACACCAACTACAGAAAAAAGCTTTGTGCATTGGTTTTGCATTCACTGGGGAGGTACAGACTTAGAGGCTAATCAGATCTCTAATGTAAATAGCATCAATATCCTACAGATGGAGAGATAGTTTCAGCTGAAGTTATCACTTGAATTTTTTAAAAGCAGAGATTGATATTGAATAAACTGAAATTTAATTTTCTCAAGGAAAGTGACCAGTTTGTCAAAGTTATTCTGAACATGATAGGAAGGACCAAATCCTTGCAACTCTTCAAGAGCATATTACTACATAATTCTGGAAAGACATGAAAGTTCGGCTGAATGAAATGTAAATATTAGATAATAAGTGGGGTGGGGCCTCCATAGGATTTTTGGTCAGCATTTCAGGAACTGGAAACAGGAGCAGAATCTTTTAGACAGAGGTTCATCAACTGTCTGTTCTTCTCCCCTTCAAAGCAGTAGGTAACGGATGCAGGAAATGAAAGATGGAAGCAAGAATATCAGCATCTAGTAAAAATGGATCAAACGCATATTGAAATTATGGCCTTTTCTCATCCTGACTGCACAACGTAATAGCTGACTATTGCCTTGTCCCACATTATTGTTTAAGTCTCTTCCAATTAAAATGGCAATTTTCTTATATTTCACTTAATATAACGAATAGCACTCTCAACTCGAATGTGGCTTCTTCTCCATTGGTGAAAACCAAATGCATGTCAGATAAGCAATTGTAAAACACTATCAAAGATAATGGGAACTGCAGATGCTGGAGAATCCAAGATAATAAATTGTGAAGCTGGATGAACACAGCAGGCCAAGCAGCATCTCAGGAGCACAAAAGCTGATGTTTCGGGCCTAGACCCTTCATCAGAGATGGGGATGGGGTGAGGGTTCTGGAATAAATAGGAAGAGAGGGGGAGGCGGACCGAAGGTGGAGAGAAAAAGAAGATAGGTGGAGAGGAGAGTATAGGTGGGGAGGTAGGGAGGGGATAGGTTAGTCCAGGGAAGACCAGCCCAGTTCGTCCCCTCCCCCCACTGCATCCCAAAACCAGCCCAGCCTGTCTCTGACTCCCTAACCTGTTGTTATTCCTCTCACCCATCCCTTCCTCCCACCCCAAGCCGCACCTCCATTTCCTACCTACTAACCTCATCCCACCGCCTTGACCTGTCCGTCTTCCTTGGACTGACCTATCCCCTCCCTACCTCCCCACCTAAACTCTCTCCACCAATCTTCTTTACTCTCCATCTTCGGTCCGCTTCCCCCTCTCTCCCTGTTTATTCCAGAACACTCACCCCATCCCCCTCTCTGATGAAGGGTCTAGGCCCGAAACGTCAGCTTTTGTGCTCCTGAGATGCTGCTTGGCCTGCTGTGTTCATCCAGCTTCACACTTTATTATAAAACACTATCAATCTGCCCACAGTGTGACAACTATATTTTAGGCCTTCAAATCTGCTCTTAATACTTCCAAAGCGATCCTTCATGCACAGTATTTTAGTGCTCTGGCCTGATCATTCTACTTACAACGTAATATAGTATTCTACTGTTCTTTCACTTCAGGTGTGATGTCTCATTGAGTTGATCTTCTGGATTACTTCTAGTTTTTCCATTTTCTAGACTATGTTGCATCTTCGCTCTGACTTTTTTTCTCTCCTGAGTCCTATTGAAATGTTTGCTTATTTCAGTTTTCATTACTGATGATGAATATATACCTGAAATGTTCAGCCTTCCTTTCTATTCTCTTCAGAGTCTGACTTTCAAGCTGAGAAATTTAGCATGGAGTTAACAGTTCAAATTTCCAACAATTATTGTGTTTATAAAGGTTTGCTGTGGGTACACTTGCTATGATAACTAAAGGAGAAAAGAGAAAATTACATCAGCAATACTATAACCCATGTCATTACGGAGCAGCCCAAAATTCATGCTCCCTTCCCAGCAGATAAGATCAGAGTCGCAGTCTTTTCCTCTTTAATTTACACTGTTAATTACCCTTGGTTTCAGGTCATGCCAATCCATCTTCTTGTTGCTCCAATCCCAATTCTTTAACTCTATTTCCACTTCACCTAGAAAACTGTTGCGGCCAAATGTATCATTGTGCCAGACGGACAGGTTCAATGTTTGAGCCATCAGGGAGGGTTTTTCAATTTTATACTGCAAGATGAGAGGTGTAGAATATGCTTAAATCAGAGGTGAATAAAAAATGGCCATAATAACATAATTTTCCATGAAAGAGCATTCACAGACATTAGTCAGACACTTAATCATTCTACATTAAAAAGGTACACATTACAAATTGCTGCAAATTACATCACACTCACATCTAAAATTTGCAATTCTGAGGTCAAAATAAATCAAACTATAACATTTGAGGATGATGTTTAGGAAGTCAGAAAAACAAAAGTCACAGTAAATAAATAACAAATAG